>NW_012114955.1:4291272-4291633 GCF_000951035.1 Colobus angolensis palliatus | reverse complement strand
CTGACTGACGCAGGAGAATCACTTGAACCCAGAAGCCAGAGGTTGCAGTGAGCTGAGATTGTGCCGTTGCACTCCTGCCTGGGCGACAAGAACGAAACTCCATCTCAAAAAAAAATTAAAAATCGGTAACAAACATAAATGTAAGAGCTAAAAGTGTAAAACTTCTAGAAGAAAAACTAAGAGAAAATCACTGTGACCTTAGATTAGGCAACAATTTCTTAGCTACAACACTAAAAGTACAATCTTTGAGAGCAAATTAAGAAATCAGACTTTAGGCCGGGCGCAGTGGCTCACGCCTGTAATCCCAGCACTTTGGGAGGCCGAGGCGGGCGGATCACGAGGTCAGGAGATCAAGACCATC
>NW_012114955.1:4285219-4290277 GCF_000951035.1 Colobus angolensis palliatus | reverse complement strand
CACTTTAGACAATAGTTTGGCATTTCCTCATGAAGTTAAACATACTCTTGCCCTATATAACCCAGGCATTTACCCAGATGAAATGAAAATCTATGCTTACAGAAAACCCACATGTAAATATTTATAGCAGCTTTATTCATAATATCCAAAACCTAGAATCTGTCTAAATGTCTTCCAGCTAGGAAATGGATAAGCAAACTATGGTAAATTATACAATGATATACCACTCAGTAATAAAAAGAAATGAACCAGTGATACACACTCCAATCTCACACATTGCACTATGTGAAAAAAGTCAGACTCAAAATGCTACATACTGTATTCTTCCAAATACAGTAGTTTTTTAAAAGCAAAACTATAGAAACAAAAAAATCAGTGGGTGGTAGGAGGAAGGGGAAGACTGGACTTCCCAGAGGCTCAGGGGAAATGTGGAGGATGATGAATTGATTCTATATTTTGAAGGTACTGGTGGCTACACAACCATTTGCGTCTATCAAAACTCAGAATCACAAACTAAAAAGGATGAATGTTACTATATGTGAGTTACTTGAATTTTAAAAATGAAAACTAGGAAAATGGCATTAATCATTTAGAAAGATGTGCAGCCTTGCTCACAAAGAGAAATGCAAACTAAACTGCCCTGAGGTACTATTTTTCACCTTTCAGACTGGCAAAAGCTCAAAAGTATGATAATATATCCTATGGGAAAGGCTGTGGAGAAACAGGCATTCTCACATACACCCCTATGGAAGTGAATTTGTCAATAATTAGCAAAATTACATATATATTTTTATTCTTTAATTCAGAAATCAATCTCAAAGAGACATTGGTAAAAATACAAAAAGACATACATAAGTCTATTCATTGTAACAATCTTTGTAATAGCAAAAGCCTAGAAACAAACCAAATATCCGTCATTAGAAGACTAGTTAAATATTCTATGGTACATTCACAAATAGATTATTATACTGCTGCCAAGAGGCATAATCCTATGTAGTGATCTCCAGGATATGTTGCTAAGTGAAAAAAGCTAGGCAGAGAAAAACACGTATGGTATGTTATCATTTTATCGAAGAAAATGTAGGGGGTTATAAAAATATATGCATTTTTGCCTATATTAAGAACAAATAATAGAAAGATACGTTATAAAAATATTTCAATTGTTTCCTATAAGAGGAGCAAAGAAATACTGTGGAGGTAACAGGAATAGAAGTCAGGTTTTACTGAATATGTGAAACTGTATAAATGTTTTATATAATTATAAGAAAATTATAAAGCAATCCCTAAAAATCAAATGCAGATTTACATAAATGAATCTAACCTAAACTAACTTATGCCATCTAGTTAGTGACACAAACACAAAAGAATCACCCAAATGATTTAACTGAACACCCCTAGAGGGATATATGCTCTGGGCCAAGGAAAAAAAGACAAAAAAAATCTAAACTATTTATGGGGAAATCAAATGAGAAATGTTGTGGGTGTTGTAAACCAGGATTTTTGGTGTGGAAGAATGGAGGAGGTTAAGTGAAAGTCTGTAATCCTGAATTTCAACTCGAATTGAAAATACCAGTATAAACTCACGATGTATTGTATATTTTTCTTTAGTTACATATTTTCTAACTCCGTTCACTGAAAAGGCTTAGAGACAATGACCAACCCATGGCAATGAACACCCTAGCACCCAGATTGTGGGATTCAAACACTATTCTTACTAAAATAAACCAGGACTCCCTGAAGAAATGGCTGACTCCAAGTCAAGGCATGACATGCTGTAGGATGGACAAACATCTTGTCATATGAGAAAGAAAGGTAGCTCTCAAAACCTACTAGGCTCATGTCAAAAAGGACTCAGGAGCAACCCATAGAGGATTACACTGGCCAGAAATGGAAAAATTTATATGTAAATAAGGAAAATAATGGCAGCAGATTGTCCCACATCAACTGTGTTTACACATACATGGTTCATAATTCCTTGGTCACCTTTAGAGGACACTAGGGAGCCAAATTGCTATTTAGAAAACTGACAAAGGCAAAGAATTAGGCAATTATCTTAGCTCACTGCACTCCAGCATAATCAAATAGGTAAGGAAGGGGAGTTTCTCTTTGTAGAGATATTCCTGCTAATAAATGAAGAAGGAAGAAGGAACAATAGAATTATAATATCGCCATATTTTGTAGCCCCTAACGAATTAATATACCTAGGTAATGATCATCAATGTCAGCTAATATCACAAAAAGAGAGAGGTGTCAACTAATATCACAAAAAGAAGTATGCAAAATAATCTGTCAGGAGTTCTTGAAAAGAAATCTTAATCTCAAATCAAGCTTCTAGATATAACTATTAATTTACAGGTAATCTAGGAATGAGAGAAGCATGTTGATTGATACAATAAGAATGAAATCAGCAAAGTCCAGACTGCGGGAAACCACAGAAGAAACTACCCAGTTCTTTGGCAATCACAGAAAAAGAAGAGATGGAAGGGAACCAGAGAGTAAAAGAAATCTAAGGGGCATATGAAAGACTTGCAATTAATTAGTGGATCTTTACTGGCTCCTTATTCAAATGACGAAACTGTATGAGAGAGAGAGAGAGAGAGAACCAGAAAAAATAATATTGATAATATTAGTGAATTTTTAAATTTTAGGTGAAATAACAGTGTTGTCGTATTTTTTAAAAAAAAGAATTCTTATCATAGAGATACATTCTGAAAAAATAAAAATGAAATGATACAATGTCTTTTTTTTTCCAAAATAATCTGGAAAGACAGAGAAATGAGAGAAAGTTATAAATGAAACAAGATTAGCCATGTTGAATCCAAGTGTGGGTACATGGGAGTTTGTTATATTTTAAAAAAAGAAAAAGTAAAGATGTGTTCAATCATCCTGTAAGAAGTTCAGAAAGGAGAAAAAAAGAAACATGAAACAGGTAGGACAAAAACACATGAAATATAAGAGTTCATATAAATCCAGATATGTTGCTAATTAAAATAAATGTGAAAGAATTACATGCTCCAATTAAAAAGTCAAATATTATCAATTAAATTCTATTATAGGCTGTCTTCAAGATATACCTCTAAAACATAGGTTACATAAATATCAAAAGGAAAAGAATGAAAAACATATAGCATACAAATGTTAACCAAAAAAAAAAAAAAAAAAACTATTGCAGGTATACTAATATCAGGCAAAACAAATTGATGATAAAGGATTTCCAGTGAAAAAGTGAATTCCGAAAATCAGCCAAGAATGCGAGAGCCACCAGGTCCTGCTTCATCAAGGCTGGGCTGTTGAAGCGTACCTGATGAGGAAAAAGTCCCGCATCACGGTGCTGGAGGTGCAGCAGCACCCCTTCCAGAATCTCACCCTGAACTTGGGCATGAACTACGACATCATGACAGGCAAGGACATGGCCCTCATGGGGCCGGAAGGCGTGACTGCCATGAACAAGCTGTTTCAGCAGGTCAAAAAAAGCCGGCGCGGCTTCGTGCTCTTCATGGACGACACGGACGCCTTCCTTGGGAAGCGAGCCACTGAGGAGATAAACAAGGACCTCAGAGCCAACCAGAACGCCATCCTAAACTACACGAGGCAGCGCAGCAACAAATTCATGCTGGTCCTGGCCAGCCGCCACCCCGAGCAGTTGGACTGGGACGTCTATGATCGCATCGACGTGATGTTTCACTTCGACCTGCCCCGGCAGGAGGAGCGGGAGCGCCTGGTGAGAATGTATCTTGACAAGTATGTTCTTAAGCCGGCCACAGAAGGAAAGCAGCGCCTGAAGCTGGCCCACTTTGACTATGGGAGGAAGTGCGTGGAGATCGCTCGGCTGACGGAGGGCATGTCGGGCGGGAAGATCGCATAGCTGGCTATGTCCTGTCAGGCCACGGCGTATGCCTCCAAGGATGCGGTCCTCACCGAGGCCTTGTTGGATGCCTGTGTGCGAGACTTTATCCGGCAGCACCAGCAGAAAATGCGCTGGCTGAAGAGGGATGGCCTGGGTCCGAGGACGAGCACCCCTTAACCTGAGTCCACGGCGAGACCACACCCCACGGAGCCTGGCTTTAGAGCCCTCCCACCCCTGCCTTTCCGGTCCCTGCACATTAAGGAAATGCTACCCCTAATAAACTCCCACAGGTGCCGCAAAAAAAAAAAAAAGAAAGAAAGAAAAAGTGAATTCCTTCATAATATAAAAAGTACAATTCATGAGAGAACTGTAACAATTTTAGACTTGAATGCATCTAATAACACAAACAATATGAAAAGCAAATTTGGCAGATCCAGAAAGAAAAATATACAAATACACAAACATAATGGAGAATTTTAACGTATTTCTCTCAGTAACTTAGAATGAGCAAAAAAATCAATAAGAATAAGAAGAGGTGGGCTGGGTGTAGTGGCTCAAGCCTGTAATCCCAACACTTTGGAAGGCCGAGGCAGGCGGATCATTTGAGGTCAGGAGTTTGAGACCAGCCTGGCCAAAACGGTGAAACCTCATCTCCACTAAAATACAAAAAAAATTAGCCAGATGTAGTGGCACACGCCTGTAATCCCATCTACTCGTGAGGCTGAAGCACAAGAATAGCTTGAACCCAAGATGCAGAGGTTGCAGCGAGCCGAGATCATGCCACTGCACTCCAGCCTGGGCAACAGAGCAAGGCTCTGTCTCCAAAAGAAAAAAAAAAAAAAGAAGAGATGAACAATAAAATTAACAAACCTGGCCTAATGAACATATATGGAACAGTAAGTGCAAAAACCTCCATTTTCAAGCATATATGGAACATTTATAAAAACTGATAATTATAAAGTAGATTTGTATAATTTTCAAAATATTGAAATAATATAGAGCATATTCACTGATTAAAATGTGATTAATCCCAGTCTGGGCAACATGGTGAAACCTGGTCTTTACAAAAACTTAGCTAGGCATGGTGGTGCGCACCTGTGGTCCCAGCTACTCAGGAGGCTGAGGTGGGAGGATTACCTGATCCCAGGAGGCAGAGGTTGCAGTGAGCCGAGATTGCACCACTGTACTCCAGCCTGGCGACAGTGCAAAAC
>NW_012114955.1:4284168-4285169 GCF_000951035.1 Colobus angolensis palliatus | reverse complement strand
CCACTGTACTCCAGCCTGGCGACAGTGCAAAACTCCGTCAAAAAAAAAAAAAAAAAGTGATTAGGCCAGAAGTGAATATAAAACAAATATAACTTAAAAAGTACCAAATGTTGGCCGGACGCGGTGGCTCACGCGTGTGATACCAGCACTTTGGGAGGCCGAGGAGGACAGATCACAAGGTCAGGAGATGGAGACCAGCCTGGCTAACATGTTGAAACCCTGTCTCTACTAAAAATACAAAAAAAAAAAAAAAAAAAAAAATGAGCCGGGCATGATGACACGTGCATGTAGCCCAGATACTCGGGAGGCTGAAGCAGGAAAATGGCCTGAACCCGGGAGGCGGAGGTTGTGGTCAGCCGAGATTGCGCCACTGCACTCCAGCCTGGGTGACAGAGTAAGACTTAGTCTCAAAAAAAAAAAAGAAAAGAAAAATACCAAATGTTTAGAAATTAAGAAACTAAGTTCTAAATAATCTATAGGTCAAAAAGAAATTATTGCATAAATTAGAAAATATTTTGAAATGAAAAAATTTGAAATGAAAATATTTTTACAATGAGAATACTACAAGTCAAAACTTCAGAAATTATACCAGAGGAAAATCTGCAGTCTTAAATGCACATATTAGATAATAAGAAAGGATGAAAACTTTATAACCACAAAATTGAAAGCCTAAATGAAATGGCCACTTTTCTAGCAAAATCTAGAAAAACTAACCCAAGAACAATAGAATAAACACTAATCATTAAAGTAATTAAACTCATTTGCAGGAAGAGGGGGAAGAGAGGGCTTTCTGGGCCATATCGTCTTACAAGGATATTCTACCAAAACCTCAAGAGAAAAATGCAATCTTACTCAAATTGTTTCAGAGAAGAAAACACATCAATGTATGAGTCTTTAAAATTTTGATTCCAGGCCGGGCGCGGTGGCTCAAGCCTGTAATCCCAGCACTTTGGGAGGCCGAGATGGGCGGATCACGAGGTCAGGAGATCGAGACCATCCTG
>NW_012114955.1:4258537-4282831 GCF_000951035.1 Colobus angolensis palliatus | reverse complement strand
AGACAGGGTCTCACTATATTGCCCAGGCTGATCTCAAACTCCTGGGCTTAAGCAATCCTCCTGCCACAGCCTCCCAAACTGCTGAGATTACAGGCATGAGCCACTGTGCCTAGCTTCTAATCCCATTTCATACCCATTAGACTGGCAAAAAAAAAAAAAATGACCCTACCAGATCCTGGCAATGATATGGTGCAACAGGAATTCCATATGGTGCTAGGAAAACCACTGTGGAGAGCAATTAACATGTAATCCATGATCCAGTCATTCCACTCCAAAATATGTCTCTGAAAAACTCTTCTACACACAATCAAGAAGTTTATAGAAGTGACTATTGCAGCATTGTGTATAATAGTGAAAACCTGGAAATACCCTAAATGTCCATCAACAGACCTCGTCTCTACAAAAAATAAAGAAAATTTGGCTGCGTGCGGTGGCATGCACCTGTAGTCCCAGCACTTTGGGAGGCCAAGGTGGGTGGATTGCTTAAGTCCAGGAGTTCCAGACCAGCCTGGGCAACACAGCAAAACCTCGTCTCTACAAAAAAAAAAAAAAAAAAATACAAAAATTAGCCAGATGTGGTGGCCTGCACTTGTGGTCCTAGCTACTTGGGAGGCTGAGGTCGGAGAATCGCCTGAGGCTGGGAGGTCAAGGCTGCAGTGAGCCATGATCCTGCCACTGTACTCCATCCAGCCTGGGTGACAGAATGAGAGCCTGTCTCAAAAAATAAATACACAAACAAAAAATAAACAAAATGAACGAGGTATGGTGGCATATGCCTGTTGTCGCAGCTACTTAGGAGGATGGCTTGAGCCTAGGAGGTCAAGGGTGAAGGGAGCCATGATCAAGCCAGTGCACTCCAGGCTGGGTGACAGAGCAAGAGTCTGTCTTAAAAAAAAAAAAAAAAAAAGTACTATTTCATACCCACCAAAACTTCCTAATGCTATCCCTTTAGAATTATACCTTCCCTCCCCTCTACTCCCCACCATCCCTAACTTCTGTCATCCACTAATTTGTTTCCACTGTATACTTCTCTCACTTTGAAATTTTATGTAAACACAATGATACAATATACATCATTTTAAGATTGGCCATTTTCACTCAGAATAATGCCCTTTAGATCCACCCAAGTTGTTCCATGTATGAATAGTTCCTTTTCATTTCTGAGTAGTATTTCATGTAATATATGTACCACCATTTATTTAACTATTAGACTTTTGTAGAACATTTTGGTTGTTTCCAACCTTGGGGCTACTACAAACAAAGCTGCTGTGGACAATTATACAGAGAATTTATGTGAGCATAATTTTTTCATTTCTCTTGAACAAATCCCTAGGAGTATAATTGCTGGGATATATGGTAAGTGTATGGTTTTTCAAAGAAATCCATCAATTATTTTCTAGAGTGGTTATACCATTTAACTTTCCTATCAGCAATATGTGAGAGATCCTGTTTCTCTACATCCTCACCAGAATTTGGTATTGTTATTTTTTTTATTTTAGCTATTCTGAGGAGTGTGTAGTGATATCTAATCATGATCCTAATTGCATTTCCCTGACAACTAGTGATACTGTACATTATTTCATGAGTATATTTCATGTGTGTATCTTTGGTGAAATGTCACCCCATGTCTTTTGCCTATTTCTTGTTTGTTTTTTTAGTGTTGAGTTTTGAGAGTCCTTTATATAGTCTAGATATGAGTTCTTTATCAAATATGTGGCTTGTAAATATTTTCCTCCATTCTGTAGCTTGTCTTTTCATTCTCTTAACAAGGTCTTACACAGTGTAAAAGATTTTAATTTTAATGAAGTTCAATTTCTCAAGTTTTAATTTTTTTTCTTTTATGGATAGTGCTTTTCTTATCATTTCTAGGAATTCTGGAGGTCCCATATTTTCTTTTAAAGGTTTTATAATTTTATAGTTTACATTTAAATCTATAATCCATTTTTAGCTAATTTTTGTATAAGGTATAAGGTTGTAAAGTTAAGTCAAGCTATTTTAGGTTTTTGGTAATGTTTTTTGGGTTGCATCTGTGTTTTTTGGTTTGTTTGTTTGTTTGTTTGTTTTACCCATAGATACCTAATTGCTCCAGCACTATTTGTTGAAAAGACTGTACTTTTCCATTGAATTATTTTTGCATTTTTTTCGGAAATCAGTTGGCATGCAGGGTAGAAAGAAAGAAATTAAACTGTCCCAACTTGCAGATGACATGATTACCCATGCAGAAAATTCCAAGGAATCTACAACAAAAACTCCTAGAGCTAGTAAATGAGTTCAGCAAGGTCACAGAATATAGTATTAACACATGAAAATCAATTACATTTCCATATCCTACCAATGAATACATGGAAACCAAAATCAAAATTACAATGCCACTTATAATTGTTCAAAAATAAATAAAATATTTAGGTATAAATGTAGCCCTTTCTGACATCTTTCTGTACTGCCACAATGGTGTGCTTGAATGTCCTGGTTGATGCTCTCAAAAGCATCAATAATGCTGATAAAGCAAATGGCAGGGTCTTATTAGGCTGTGCTCCAAAGTCACTGTCCGGTTTCTAACTGCGATGGTGAAGCATGGTCACATTGGTGAATTTGAAATCACTGTGTCACAGAGCAGGGAAAATTGTTGCAATCCTCACAGACAGGCTAAATAAGTGTTGAGTGATCAGCCCCAAATGTGACATCCACCTCAAAGATCCAGAAAAATGGCAGAATAATCTGCTCCCACCCTGCCAGTTTGGTTTTATTATACTGACAACCTCAGCTGGCATCATGGACCATGAAGAAGGAAGCTGAAAACACACAGGAGGGAAAATCCTGGGATTCTTTTTCTAGAGACGTAATACATATTGACAAAATGCCTCAGAGACAGAAAAAAAATCTGAAAAAACTCCCAACATACACAGGAGTATGCTGAAAACTGCAAAACAATAATGAAAGAAATCAAACACCTAATTAAAATGGAGAGACATACTATGTTCATAGATTGAAAAACTCAACGTAGTAAAGATGTCAGTTCTCCCCAAATTTATATACATGTTTGATGCAATTGCTGTCAAAAGCCTGGCAAAAAAGATGTGTCAATGTTTTATAATCTTTTTTTTTTTTTTTTAGACGGAGTCTCACTCTGTCATCCAGGCTGGAGTGCAGTGGCGTGATCTCAGCTCACTGCAACCTCCACCTCCTGGGTTCAAGTGATTTTCCTGCCTCAGCCTCCTGAGAAACTAGGATTGAGCACAATTGAGCCACCACGCCTAGCTAATTTTTGTATTTTTAGTAGAGACAGGGTTTCACTATGTTGGCCAGGCTGGTCTTGAATGCCTGACCTCAAGTGATCCACCCACCTCAGCTTCCCAAAGTGCTGGAATCACAGGCGTGAGCCACCACACCTGGCAATGTTTTACAATCTTAAAACACCTCTTAAATCAAACAGTGTTTACTGATTTCAACTGAAAGAATGTATGTATGCCTACATGTGTGTACATGTATGTGTATGTAAGTGTGGGATTAAGGTTTAATTCAATTCAGTAAAATACAACCCATCGTTGGGCTTGGCCATTCATAGGAGGCAAACATGCTAAAAATCTCTTCTGCCCATTATGCTCAGCTTATATGAGATACAAAATAGAATCACCTGTAAAACAAAGAAGTATGTGGATCACTATATATTACATCTTGCATCCAGAAACGCTTTTCTTTGCCTTTTCTTCCTTCACCCTTGTCTGAGACCCACTTGGGAGCTGTCTTTCCCTTGCAGCTGCCTCTCAGAACAAAGCTGAGCACAGATGAGGACTTCAAGAAATACCAGAACTGACTCTTAATCTAGTCACTTTTTCCTTCACTTTCCTCTTGCCCTCTTCCAAACTAAGAGATATCCAATATCTACTTGGGTCAATTGAGATCCACACAGTGCTCCTCCCTTCATCTTACCCAGCCAAGAATGCTATTTATTCTTTTGTCTTCTTCAAACAGTTGTTCTCTGCTCCACATTCCCAGCAGCCCACCAGTGTCCTGGTCTGATTATGGAACACTCATTGATATTCACCAAGTACCCTTGTGGGTATTTTCTCTACCCACCGATGTGTCTAGACTTCCATGAATGTCAGCATTGAGAAAAGCAGGTTAAAAATCAGTCATTAGTCAATGAGGAGGGCACAGAGCTCTGAGGTGGGACCCTGAGCTATGGGGCTGAGTCCCCTCATCTGGAGTATTTGACTGTGGTGACTCACAAATCAGTGTGACACAAGATTCTATGAGAAAGTCAGATTCCATTAAACAGCTGCTCTTAGTAGTGATTGGAAATTTTGTTGGTTGATAATCCAAATGTAAATCACAGACTTAATTTCACACATTTCAATCCAGAAGTCTTGATGCTGTGTGAACATAGCCATGATTAGACTCTACTGAGTTCCACTGCTCTGCTAACTTCAAGGCAACTTGAAACACTCTACAATTGTGACATGGTACTCACGCCTAAAACACTGGCTCTGGCTTCACTGCCAATGGATAGGATGAACTGTAATTAACAAATCAGCGAGTATTTACTGCCTGAGCACCCTCCGAGTGTCAGGTTCTGCACTAAGCACATTGGTAGACAAAAAGGCAAACAAGTTTTGGCCTCTCCTCTCCAAGATCTTACAATCTAATGGCAGGAAAAAAAGAGCTATCACATAAGAAACAAAAGATAAGATGACCTCAAGCAAGGTACTTTTCCTCTCTAAGCTTTAGCCTTTTTATGTGCTAAATGGGACTAATAATGGTACCAAACTCATAGGATTGTTATGAAGAGTAAATAATGCATGCACACTGCCTGGAACATAATACATACTTAATAAAAAAGTAACTCTTGTCATTGTTTTATACAGTCAGTATTTGTGTAGATTTACCCATAATGGGTGTCCATTTCTTCCCACATCCTTATGCTTCTACCTGGGATCGTTTCCCTACTGTCTGGAGAGTTTTTAGTATTTCCTTTAGGGTAAGTCTGCTAGTAAAAAATTTCCTATTTTTGTTTGCCCAAAAATGCTTCATTTCACCTTCACTTTTTTGTTTTTGTTTTTGTTTTTTGAGACAGAGTCTCGCTCTGTCACCAAAACTGGAGTGCAGTGGCCAGATCTCAGCTCACACTGCAAGCTCCGCCTTTTGGGTTCATGCCATTCTCCTGCCTCAGCCTCCCGAGTAGCTGGGACTGTAGGTGCCCGCCACCTCGCCCAGCTAGTTTTTTGTATTTTTTAGTAGAGACGGGGTTTCACCGGGTTAGCCAGGATGGTCTCGATCTCCTCACCTTGTGATCTGCCCGTCTCGGCCTCCCAAAGTGCTGGGATTTCAGGCTTGAGCCACCGTGCCCGGCCTCACCTTCACTTTTGAAGGACATCTTCAATTAATGGGTATAGAATTCTAGGTTGGCAATTATTTTCTTTCAGCACTTTGAAGATATCATTACATTGTCTTCTGGCTTCCATCATTCCTAGCAAGAAGCCAGCTGTTGATCTTAACTGCTATTTGTTTGAAAGTAATGTATATTTTCTCCTCTTTGGTTGGTTTTAATATTTTTCTCTTTCTCTTTTGTTTCAGGCCATTTTATTAAGATGGGCCTAGATATATGGTTTTATTGTATTTATCCTGCTTGAGGTTCATGGTGCTTAATAAGCTCATGGTTTGATTTTTTGTCACTTTTGTAAAATTCTTGGTTGTTATTTTTTTCAAATATTGTTTCTGCTCTCTTATCTGTCTCGTTTTCTGGGATTCCCGTTGCACATATGATAGACCTTTTCACCATGTCCCTTCTATCTCTTAAACACCTTTCTGAATTTTCCATCTTTTTCTTTAGTCTGGATATTTTCTTCTGTCTTCAAGCTCCCTATTCTCTTCATGTGTGTTAAATCTGTTATAAAACTCATATTGTGCTGCATTTTTTCAGTTCTAGAATTTTTTGTTTGTTTGTTTATGGGTTCCAGTTCTCTCTTCTCTACCTTATTTTACTTCCTGAGCATGTTAATTATTTATTTTAAAGTTGATTTTTGATCATTCTAAAATCTGTATCCACTGTGGGTTTATTTTTACTGTCTGTTTTTTCTCTACGTTTTTTGTCACATGGTCTTCTCTCTGGAGATGACTCATATACCTGAAGCCCAATGGCACCACGATTATTTTCCAAACTATGTCCTTAACTCCACCTGCTACTCCACCCACTCTTCTGAATTTAATTCTCTCAATCGCTTTCCCTATCACGTGATGCTTGTATAGAATTCTAACAAGTTTATATTATGGTCCTTTAAACATAGAATTACAATGTGATACTTTTTTCCTCACAGCATCCAAAATGGCATTTGAGGATTTTGTGGCTTAACCTTCCAACCCTGCCTCTCACACATCCTACAATCCTACAAAGTTGAACTAGTCCTTATTGCTTGTTGCCCTGTATTTAGTCGCTCACTTTTCTCCTGTTTTTCTATACCAGTACACATTTTAGAGTTATTTCCAGCATACGGAATCCCCCTTCTCTTGTATCTGCCTGTCCAAATTCTATCATCTAAGTCCCAGATTAAGTGACATCCCCCTAAAAAGTAAATCCTGAATCTTCAGAGTTTGTATTAATCTCATCCTTCTCTGAGCACCCACAGCCTTCTATCTGAATGTCATTTATGTCCAGGTCTCATTTCCACCAGCAGCTAATTGAGGATGGTGGCAGGCAGCCATTGTTCCTCTCTTCTAAAGATCCTTTCTCCCTTCTAGGGTCATGGTTATATGCTAATCTGACTTTCCATTTAGGAACCACCTCTTCCCACTCTCAGACTGAATGTTTCTAGCAAAACTAACTTCCATCCCTGGCTCCAGGGCTAGGGATCGGTTCAGAGCTGGGACAACAAAACTTGGGAGCCTCAGCCATGGAACTTATGCTGGAAGGCAGGGATTCGAAGCTGAAAGGATGTCGTGCTATATCTTTTTCTAACTAAAACACTGCAAAGTCTCCCATATCACTTAGAAGAGAAGTCTAGAATGTTCTATATACATCTTGTACTCCACCTCTCAACTGCTTTTTTTTTTTTTTTTTTTTTGAGACAGAGTGTCGCTCTCTCACCCAGACTGAAATGCAGTGGCATGATCTTGGCTCACTGCAACCTCTGCCTCCCGGGTTCAAGCAATTCTCCTGCCTCAGCCTCCCGAGTAGCTGGGATTACAGGCGCATGCCACAACGCCCAGCTAATTTTTTGTATTTTTGTAGAGACGGGGTTTCACTGTGTTATCCAGACTGGTCTCAAACTCCTGACCTCGCCTCGTGATCCACCCGCCTTTGCCTCCCCAAGTGCTGGAATTACAGACGTGAGCCACTGCGCCTGGCCTCAACTGCTTCTTTGACCTTTAACCCTATTATTCTCTTCACCTACTCCACTTCAGCCACACTGGTCACTTTGATATTCCTGAGACATGCCAGGAATAGCCCTGCCTTCATGCCTTTGCTCTATCTGCCTGGACCACCCTTCCTCAAGACACCCATGTGGCTAACTCCAAATGGAGATTTGAAGAAGTCTCTCTCCAAATCTCCTTTTATCGGCAAGACTTCTTCTGAATTCCCTATTTAATGCTGGCACTCACCGTCACCACCTCACTATTCCTAATGCCCCTTTTTCTGCTCTGCTCTCTCTTTTTTCCAAATCACTTCCTCTTCCCAATGTATCCTTTAATGTGCTTATTCATCATACATTTACTTATGTAAACCTCTAGTGTAAACACACACTAGAATCTAAGCTTATCAAGGGCAGGGATCTTTGTCCACTTTGTTGACTAGTATGTCTCAAGCCCTAGAACAGTCCCTGGCTCAGAGAAGGACTGCAGAAATCTCCATCAGCTGTGGCATCACTTGGAATCCCTCGGTTCTGTAAGCGTATCCCTGCACCCCACCTTTTATCTGGGTACTAGAAAGATGTTGATGTTCAGCTAAAGTGAGTGTCCTGTGAAAGTATCACCCCTTCACAGGCTTCTGTGGCCCCAGTGCACTTTTGCTGTCATGGGCAGGGATACCTCTTGCCTGAAGCCACCCTTTCCCACCATCCTCACTTTAGGAGAAATTCTATTAATCAGGCAAAGAAATCAAGCTGGGAAAACATGGACTTCCATTGGACTCTGGGAAGTTGAGATTGAGCTAAACAGAAACTCTAGGTAAAATATATCTATTGAATGCAGTAAAACAAATCTGGGAGCACAGTAAATCATAGTAAGCGCAAATGTGGTTCAAATGGCCTCCTGATGTCAAAATGTAAATGTTAACCAAAAATGTCAGGCTTTTGCACTTTGCAAGTCATTTTCATGTCTATATTTCACATTGTCTTCAAAACAACTCTAAGAAGTAAATCATGCCCATCTTTAGAGATAAGGAACTGATAATCAGGGAGAAGGGAAGATGCACACAGAGCCGTTCAGTCATATGGTGAGCCTGGAACCCAGGCTCAGCTGTCATAGAACAGTTTTTTTTTCTGGGTGTTTGAAGCCGTGGGATGCGTGGCAGTGCACCCGGTGTCTTAAGGCCACAGTGCAGGTGTAATACATCTCCCCAAAGCATCAATTCTATCCCAATGTTCATAGAAATAAAAAATGTTATTCTTAGATTAAAACAAATGTGGATTTTGCATAAAGCACAATGCACAATATTTGCGTAAATTACTAAGATAAAAAAATTCAGCTTAAGACAAATGTCCATCCTTGCAGAAGTCAGTTTAGAGCTCTGTAGCAAACTTCCACCACCTCTACCTAGCTTTTACATTAGCCAGCTATGTGATTTTGGGCAAATTACTTAACGTGTCTTAACGTCCCTAATTTTTCTCACCTGTAAAATGGAGTAATAATGCTTTCCTCATAAGTTTGTTGTTATGAAGTTTAAACTAAGATACATAAGAGAAACCCCCAAAACAGAAACTTATGCAGAAAAAAAAAAAAGAATGAAAACATTCATTTTCTTATCATTATTATCTTGGAATTTTTTTTCTTTCTTTTTTTGAGATGGAGTCTTGCTCTATTACCCAGGCTGGAATGCAGTGGCGCAATCTCGGTTCACTGCAACCTAAGCCTCCCGGGTTCAAGCGATTCTCCTGCCTCAGCCTCCCAAGTAGCTGGGACTACAGGTGCGTGCCAACATGCCTGGCTATTTTTTTGTATTTTTAGCAGAGACAGGGTTTCACCATGTTAGTCAGGATGACCTCAATCTCCTGACCTCGTGATCCGCCCGCCTCAGCCTCCCAAAGTGCTGGGATTATAGGCATGAGCCACCATGCCTGGCCTATGTTGGAATATTTTCTTTAAAAAAAAAAAAATATAGAAGCCAAGAAGAAATCATCCCATTAAAGTCCCAAGCTCTTAATGTGTCCAGTTTAAGGTTTCACTTGAGAAGCAAGAACTGGAAAAGATTTACGGGATAGAAATTGCAAGAATGATTAGGGATTAAAAAGCAGAATGCTTGAGGAAAGTTTAAAGGAACCAGATTTTCTTTGAATGAGGTAGAAAGAGCTGAAAGAGACTTAAAAACAACGTTTGCAAAATAAAGAAAAGGGCCCAGCTGTTGTCCATCTCCACCAGAATGGAAGGGGACACTCTGACCGGGTTGGGGTTGAGGGTGGGGGGCTTGGATTCGGCATCAGAGGAATCTGTGTGGCTATGAAAAATGTCAGAACCACTGAGAGAAAAGTGGAGTCATTTCCCTGCAAATTTCCTTGAAGTTTCTAAAAAACCCATCCAGGCACATGGGTGAGAACAAGCTGGTCTTTAAGCAGAAAGTACCGCCATCTGTGTAGTTAGTTTCCTGCACCATGAATTGAAATTTCCTGCATTATCTTCTCCTCTGAACCTGCCTGGCTGCTCCACAATTCTATTTTACTTATTACTTTGCACAAAACTATCTGTGGTTCCTACCAGAGGATAAATGCTACCTGCAAGGCTTTTTCCTGGAAAGGAGTCATTAGCAGTGTCTAACACCATAACTCCTTCAATGAGCTCCTGTCAATCGGGAGAACACTCCGGAAAGGGACACAGAACAAGTATGGGGTTTTTTGTTGTTATCATTGTTTGTTTGAGACGGAGTCTCCTACTGTCACTAGGGCTGGAGTGCAGTGGCGAGATCCGGCTCACTGCAACCTCCGCCTCCTGGGGTTCAAGCAATTCTCCTGCCTCAGTCTCCCAAGTAGCTGGGATTATAGGTGCCTGCCACCATGACTGGCTAATTTTTTTGTATTTTTATTAGAGACGGGGCTTTACTATGTTGGCCAGGCTGGTCTCGAACACCTGACCTCATGATTCACCCACCTTGGCCTCCCAAAGTGCTAGGATTACAGGCGTGAACCACCACACCTGGCCACAAGTATGTTTTTAAAGCTCAGACAAGAGAAAGGCAGGGCTGAAATGCCCAGCTTAGGATGACAAGGGTAGGGTGTGCTCAGTTTGCAAGGAACAGGCTGGAGGCATTGGAGGGGCCCTATCTTAAAGCAGGAAGACGAAGGGTAATTTCTCACCATCCACTGCTCATCCTGCTTTAAGCTGGCTCTGTCCCCTCAAGTGGGAGCCCCCTGCAGGCAGGGACTTTTTTATGTGGATGACTTGATTCCCAGGGCCTAGAAGAGCACATGGTCCCCCTCCCAGGCACATAGACAGGTCAGGTGCACACAGACATGCAGGCCTCCTCCCACAATCCACTGCAGGCACTTGGGCCAGCCTTGCAGTTGCAGCTGTGACATCAAGGTCCCTGGGGACCCAATCAGAGACTAACACTTCCAGACCTGAGCTCAAGACCGCCTTATCCTCCCTCCACCTCTCTTCTCAGTACCATTCCCCTGACCCATCTGTCTGGTTTTCCCACTGCCTCTTCCCCAAGATGTGCCCCTCCTCTGTTTCTGTCTCTTTCCCTCTCTGGATCTGTCCCATCCCTTCCCCTGGATCTGGCCTGCCCCATCCACCTTGTCTCCTTCCCCAATCTTCCCCACCCTCTGTCCAGCTCTGCCCCCTTCTTCCCCAGCTCTGCCACAGCTCTGCTCTCAGTCAGTTCTGCTTTTCCCCATGCCCCTACTCGGCCCCCAGTGCTGGTCCTCTGTCCTCTGGCTCCATCCTACTCTCCCCTCTGTCTGTCCCCACATGTGGACCCACCACTGGTTCTCTTTAGGAGGGAGGAGTGGCTGGGTGCAGTGGCTCACACCTGTAATTCCAGAATTTTGTGAGGCCGAGGTGGGCAGATCACCTGAGGTCAGGAGTTCGAGACCAGCCTGGCCAACATGGTGAAACCCCATCTCTACTAAAAATACCAAAAAAAAAAAAAAAAATTAGCCAGGCACTGTGGCAGGCACCTGTAATCCCTACTACTCGGGAGGCTGAGGCAGGAGAATCACTTGAACCTGGAAGGCAGAGGTTGCAGTGAGCCAAGATGGCATTCTAGCTTGGGAGACAAAGCATAATAAATAAATCTCCAAACATAATAAATAAATAAATAATAAAATGGGAGGGAGGAGTGAGACTATTCCTAGGGCCCAGAAACACCCCTCCCTAACTGAGGGAGAGAGAATACACACCTGGTATGTAGCAGAGGCTCAATAATGTGTAACAAACCAGTAAGTGAATGAATGAACACTGCAGAATGAATAATTCAATAATAGTACACCTGGGAAGCTCAGGAGTGCAGAGAACAGAACCCTGGCATCCTCACCATAGGATCTTCTGCAGCGTGGAGTACTTCTCAGGTGAGAGCAACCATTGTGTTCAATTCCTGCTTTCGGGGAAGAGGGAGCCTGCGAGAGAGACCTTGCATCACCCAGGAAAGCAGAGTAACCTCCAAGGCACAGGACAGGACTGGCCATTGTTTCAGATGGCAGAGAGAACAATGGTGCTCTCAAGGTGAGGGGCTCGACCCCACCTTGAGGTCCCCCCTCAAAAACTCCCTCTAGGCGAAAAACAATAACAGAAACTCTAGATGCAGGTGAGTTTATCTTTCCTCAAGGGGTTGTAAGTCCCTAGAGACCCTGGGCCAAGCCCTTTGCGGTTGCGGGCACCGACCTGCTACATCACCCTGCAATGCTGCCAGATGCTGAGTTGGGGGGGCCCTCACTATGAATGGAACCTGGCACCTGCCTCCAGTCTCAATTCAGTGGCGCTGACAGCCATGTCCTGAGGAGCCCAGGAATCCAGAAAGGGGGAATGGCTGAGCCCAGTGCAGAGGCTTCCAGAAGCTAGAGCAGCTGGGTGCCAGGGCTCATGTCAGGAGTTTGAGGGCGGTGGGAGGGGGCTAAAGAGACAGTGGTGGGGGCACAGAGGACAGCCCCTCTGGTCCATGCAAGGCCAGGAGGGGCCTGGGTGGAGGCCGAGAGGCTGCCTCCAGGCCCGCTGGGTGGGTGCGCCCTTGTCATTGTTACTACCCGGGCTCAGCAGGGTACCCTAGAGGGCCCGGCCAGTGGGATCCACCTGCTGACTTTCCATCCCATCCTCTGCGTTCATCTGAGCCACACCCACGGTCCCCTCGTGTGTGACACAAGCAGCCCGCTGAGGGCCATCTTGGCCTCCCCATTAGCATCACCAGGACACCTCCCCCCTCAACCCCTGCTGCCCAAAGGAAATCAACACGTGTTTCCAGGCCTGGCCCCCACGATGGCCCTGCCGCCTCAGGCCCTCTGCTCTTCGAGTGCGCGCACGCAGCACAGGTCATTAAGACATTCTCGACCTGCGACCCGCAGGCACACACCCACTCATAGAGGTGGCCTCCTTGGAGCCCAGGACCGTGGCCGGGAAGCACCGGGAGGGTCCCAGGCATGCAGTGCTACTGCCCCCTGCTGGCATCTTCTGGAACACCGCGGGCTGATGACAAGACAGAACACGCAAAAGGGCCTCCTCCCTTCCTCCGCTCAGCTTTACAACAGGGAACATTCAGGGTTGCGACCCTCAGTGGGGACGTGGAACTGGCTGCAGCCAGAATAGTTCCCAGTTTGCGGAGAGGGAACGGGCAGCACAGAAAAGGAACGCAGTGGGAGGAGAGCGGAGAGACGGGAGCTCGCAAGCCAGGCTGAAGAGTAAGTGTGTACACGCCCCTGCCATCTGTGTCGCCCTTCCCAGGTTACAGAGGACGTTCATCTTCAGTGAACATCACAGCTCTTTCAGAGGACCCTGAGAGGCAGGGCAGGGCAGGTAGGGTTCCTTCCGTTTTGCCAACGAGATCATGGAAGCCCAAGAAGCTAGTATGCCTCAACTACAGTCACACAGCCAGGTGCTGGGTTGCACCCAGCATAGGGTCTGCCTCCTTGTCCAGGGCTCTGATGTGTGATATTAAACATGTGTTTCTGGGCCCCTGTGGTGGCCCCAGAGCATCTACAGTCATGAGATCTTGTTCTGACAAAATCTCCTTCTGCCCCCAGAGCTAGACCCAACCTGTTGCCTAGTGACAGGCAGGTGTGGGCGGGGGAGGCCGGGTCTAACAATGGTCTGTATTCTCCATGACAGACTGGAGGACACATTAAGCAGAGATTAGCAAAGGTCTGAGAAAACAGAAGTACCACGGAGCACAGAGGTCCTGCCCCAGCGTAGCAGCTAGACAGCCCCTGGGATGCTGAGATGCTGAGCTAGCCTCCACAGCAAGGCTGGAGTTTATTTAACCTTGAGCTTCTGTTGCTTTCCAAGTATCCAGGAAGAGCCAAGGTTCATAGATAAAAGCAGCCATGGCCGGGCCCAGTGGCTCATGCCTGTAATCCCAACTTTGGGAGGCCTAGGCGGGTGGATCATCTAAAGTCAGGAGTTCCAGACCAGCCTGGCCAACATGGCAAAACCCCATCTCTACCAAAAATACAAAAATTAGCCAGGCATGGTGGTGGGCGCCTGTAATCCCAGCTACTCAAGAGGCTGAAGCAGAACTGCTTGAACCTAGGAAGGGGAGGTTGCAGTAAGCCAGTATCACACTACTGCACTCCAGCCTGGGTGACAGAGTGAGATTCCATCTCAAAAAAAAAGGCAGCCACACACCCTGGGCGTGCCACAGGCTGGACTCCTTCTTTTGATAATGGAACCCTCTTCCTCCCTGGGGACAGATCATCTCATCTCAAGTCAGCCTCCCCAAACTTCTATCTGGCGTCTCCCAGATTCTCCCTGTTCTTGTCTGATCTCCTACTGCCTCTGCCCTAACCATTGCCCAGACTCCCCTCTGCCTGTCCTGCCCTTCCCCAGGGCTAAGGCCCCACCAGGGTCAAGGGCACAAATGGCCCTTCCAAGCAGGAGTAAACTGATTGGAGGAAGCAAACCCATTCTTCATCCCTGTCTCCAAGTCACCATAAACGACAGCAAAATGCATCCTCTGCTCTGGACCAAGGAGCCGGTGACAAATGGAAGACTTGTTCTTCCTCTGGAATTTTTTTTTAATGCTGAGAGAGGAAAGGAGGAATATTTATTAGTGCGGAAATGGGACTTGTCAGAGCCTGTGAACACCCCCACACGTGCCTGTTCTCAAGGAAGAAGAAAGACAAGTTAAGGAATCCAAGACCCTTGTGAGCCATGAAGCAGTCTCTCCAGAAATAAAATGTGCACCCAAGCAGGGGCTCCAATCAAACACTTCCACCAGCTAGAAAAGGGAGCTGCCAGAGGAGAAAATCCAACCCTGCTCCTACCGCCACCCCCGGCCCTGCTGCCATGTGGACAGTCCACCCCAGCCCTCTCCCGCCTCACCAAGTCCTGCCATCCTTCACCCCTCCCAGCTGCCCTAGGGCCAGAGGGGCTAAGGCAACCCAGATATAGGCTAATTCGGGCCCAGGGAATGCTTCCTGCAGAAGGCGTCACCTCACAGAGAGTTCTGGGGTCTTTACCCGCTGTCCTCAGGTCAGGCCTGGGCAGCGTTGAGCCTCGTGGCTTCCTCCCTTGCTCACTCCCTCATTCTCTCAGGGACCACCCTCCCTCCAGGCGCCAAGACAGTGCTGGGTCCCATGGGGAAAGAGAGATGAGTAAGACCCTGTCCTTGTCCCTCATCATGGCTGAAAAGGATGATGGGCGACCCAAAGTCACATTTCTGTGTCATGTTGCTGTGTCGTGAACTTTGACGCAGTGGCCTCATCTCGGGCTCCAGGGTGACAGCTGGTTTCAGAGCTCCATTGCACAGAAGAAACTGAGTTCCAGAGAGAGGAGCGGTGGCCCAGCCTTAGCCTGACCCGCAGCCTGACCCACTCCACACGCTTCCACGCTCCTGCCTGTGGCTGAGCGGAAAGGCCGGTCCTTCGGCCATCGAGGGAGTGAATTTCATCCTCAAGACAGAGACACGACCACTGGCTGGGGTCCTCAGCTCTGAGGGTGTGGACTGCCACCCACAGTAGCTTCTCGCACAAACCAGAAGTCCCCTCCAAAGAGCAGGCACGACCGGAGGAGGGGACAGATAAGCCCTGTTTCTGAAGGCCGAAGCAAAGTGGAGAAGTCAGGCGGCCTGAACCAGAGCTCAGAACTGAGGTCCTCGCTGGCGCTGTCCAGGAGGACCACCTTCAAAAGCCACCGTCTGCAAGAGTAACCCCACCCAAAACTCCTGCTACACTCTGTATACCCCAGGGGCTGGAAATGTCCGTCTAAAGAAGCTTTCTTGAGGAGAAGAAGATTCTGGCCTAGCCTCGCCCTCTGCAATTCTCTCCGCGCCTTCCTGGCCACCCAATCCCCTAGGAGAAGCCAACAACCCCTGCCGCTCTGTGGCTGCGGCCATCCCAGCCTCATGTGTGGGTCTCTCCTGCCCTCTGGTGGACAGACTCCAGCAGTGCATCCTGCATAACCCAAATGCTATCACCTTTCCTCCCACAGCCTCTTCAATCTCTGTTCCTCTTCCCACAGGATCCTGTATCTGGGCCCTGCACCTCCAGGGCCATCCTGAAGGTAGGGGGTTGCTCTCTGCTCCCTCGCTCCCACTCCCCTTATCTCCTCCTTTCTGACCACAGCATTGGGGGACCTTCTGACCTAGCATCCAGCTCCTTCTGCATAGCTGGTGCCCTGCCCCTGATGCTGCCAGGCCTCCCCTGCAGCATGACCCCTTCTCCCTGGGTCTCCTTGCCTGGATCTCATCCCTGCTGTCTGCCTGCCAGTCTGGTCTCCTCCGCCACTGAAGGCTCTGATCATAGGTTAGGGGCTGACCTGGCCCTAGATGCCCGGCTATAGCCACCAGCTTCAAGACTCTGGGCGGCCTGTTTCTGAGCCTCTGCTTCCTTGGGCTTGCTGGATTTGCTTGCTGGCCTTGGTTCAACCAACTTCAATTTAACTGGCATTAGCCAAGTAGCTCTGCTCTTTAGCAGACATTGCCCTAGGAACAAAGAGAATAACAGAGGTGAAGAGGCTGCACATCAGTCTACCAGGGAAGGCAGCCACGGGCAAGAGGTACCCGACCAGAATGTGCTGGGTGCTGAGCCAGGAAGAGCGTCTGAGGACAGCAGGGCCTGGGAGCCCCAGGGAGAGGACTCATGGGGAAAGTGACCTGAATCCTAGGCCGACGGGGGAGCAGGCTCCCCAGCACGGAGCAGAGGGGATGCTGGCTATGACAACCACCACCACTGAGCACGCCTTTACCTACACTATTCTCACCTCCCCCTAATGCTGAAGTTAAAGCTGATGTTATTATCCTGCTTTTGAAAGATAATAGAGCCTCAAAGCATTAGGGTAGCTGGCCCCGGGTCTCATCGCTAGCAAGTGATTTGAACCTGGTGCCACGTTCAAGGCACCATTCTGTTGCTTCCCTAGCAGAAGGCAGAGCGTGAGCAAATGTATGGAGGTTGGAAGTGGCAGCTCACTCAGGAATGGAGAGTGTTTCCAGGCAGGCTGAGACTGCGTCACATAAGCGTGGGACCTGCACTCTCAGAGCCACACAGAGGGCAGATGAGGAGGGCAAAATGAGGGGTAAGTGACCACCTGGCCTCACTCATCCTTTTTTTTTTTTTTTTTTTTTTTGAGACAGAGTCTCGCTCTGTCACCCAGGCTGGGGTGCAGTGGCACAACCTCTGCTTACCGCAAGCTCCGCATCCCGGGTTGAAGCAACTCTCCTGCCTCAGTCTCCCGAGTAGCTGGGATTACAGGCATTCACCACCACACCCAGCTAAGTTTTTGTATTTTAGTAGAGACGGGGTTTCACTGTATTAGCCAAGATGGTCTCGATCTCCTGACCTCGTGATCCGCCTGCCTTGGCCTCCCAAAGTGCTGGGATTACAGGTGTGAGCCACTGCACCAGGCCCTTCCCTCTTATTCTAAAAAAACCTTTGGTTTTTATCTTAGTTCTTGTTTACCCTAAATACAAACTATATTTCCTAGCCTTCCTCACTGTTAGATGCGGCCATGTGGCTAGGGGTATGCAAGTAGAACCTATGTAAACAGCTTCCAGGTGACGCTTTGAAAGGAAAGAGAATGCCTCTGACACCTCTTCCTGCTGGCTGGGTTGCGGGCGAGGTGGCAAGGGGCGCCGGCTCATGCAATCCAGGGCATGCCTCAGGAACAGCAGGGCCACAACACGGAAGAGGGCATGCTTATCATCAGGTGTTACTTGCAAAAGAGAAATCTACTCCTCTCACGTGTAAGCCCTTATTTGGGTCTCTGCCACGTCAGCTGAACCTACATTCTAGCTAACATAAAAGCTATCACAGGGGTCTCAGCCAGACAGCAAAGTCGGAGGCTATGGAAGGGAAGGGGCAGGGGCGGGAGATCCTCAGATGCTGTGGAGACAACTCCAATAGGATTTGGCACGTGGTTGAATGTGGGCGGTGGGGAAGGAGGACTGGCAAGGCATGAAGTTGACAGCAGAAAGGAGGTATTTGAGACAGGCCATCCTCTTCTTTGTCATTTCACTTCTAGATCTCACCTTCTCCTATGTGCATCTCCCCTTCTTCAAGACCTCTCTTTTCCCTGGGTTCAAAAAATCACTTGACCAAGACCTCTCCTGCTTCTGCCCCTCACCTGTGCTTCTCTTTGCTGGACACCACCTCCAGCCCTGCACCACCCAGCCTGACCACTTCAGTGTCTTTTATAGACTCTGCAAACAGCACCTCCCCACTGGAAGCTTCCCTGACTCCTTTGAGCTGGGTTAGATCTTCAATCTCTGTGCTCCCTTCTGACTCAGCATGGACCCCACCAGGAGCTCCAGGAGGGCAGATACCTTCTCTTTTTTTTTCAAGAGACTGGGTCTAGGCCAGGCACAGTGCCTCATGCCTGTAATCCCAGCACTTGGGAGGCTGAGGTGGGTGGATCACTTGAGGTCAGGAGTTCAAGACCAGCCTGGCCAACGTGGTAAAACCCCGTCTCTGCTAAAACAAAAATTAGCCGGGCAAGCTGGTGCACACCTGTAGTCCCAGCTACTCAGGAGGCTGAGACAGGAGAATCGCTTGAACCCAGGAGACAGAGGTTGCAGTGGGCAGAGATCGCACTGCTGCACTTCAGCCTGGGTGACAGGCCAAGACTCTGTCTCAAAAAAATAAGAGACCGGGTCTCATGCCGTCACCCAAGCTGGAGTGCAATGGCACATTTACAGCTCTCTGTAGCTCTATTTCCTGGGTTCCAGTCATCCTCCCACCTCAGCCCCCGAGTAGCTGAGACCACAGCGGTGCACCACGGTGCCTAACTAACCGTATTCACCTTTGGATCTCAATGTCTGGCATCCTGCCTGGCACATGATGGGCACCCAGGAAATGCCATTATCCAGGATTTTCCTTTATCCCTGCGCCTGGAAACCATCTCCTGGCTCCCCGTCACCGTTCCCCCTCGGCAGGCTCCACCCACCTGAGTGGCAACACTTAGATGAAACAAAAGCAAACCAGTCAGTGTGGAGAAATGAAGCCTCTAGAAGTAATGTCAGGTAGCTTTCTTCAGCCACCCTCACCACACTCTGTTTCAGAACTGCCATTATCAAAAGGTAACAGGTTTCCATAATCTTACTCCCCACTGGGGCACAAAAACATGAAACACGCTTTCCCAAGGATGTTTAACTTGAAATCTTCCATACCTTAAAATTTAGGTATCCATTTCAGAAATGATGCAGCCTTAGATGAAAGAAGACAAATGTCGCTATTTTATGGAGAGGAAGTTATGAAACACCACGCATGTCAAATCTCCATATACCTTTTCCTCCTAATGCAACCAAATGATACCTTTATACCATTCAATCAAAGGCTCAGTAAGTCGGCACAGGGAGATGGGGCTGCAGCAGTAATCATCGATGTTTCTGGCAACCCCTGGCACCAATCTCCTGCATTCTAAATACATGAAAGGCTTCCTCAATTTCACTCTCCGTCGTCATCAGCCACAACAGATATTTATTGACTGCCTGTTATATGTGGGACATTTGCTAGGTGCAAGGAAAGAAAACTTGAAATTTTCCAAAGATTTTGAAAGGGGAAAGATCTAAACTTTAGAAGTAAGTTATCTGCCTCTTAAATGAGCCATGCGTATAAAAAAGACAATTGCAAAGACTGTTACAGAGATGGTCTAGACCGTCATACATTGTCAGATTGCTCCGTGTGCAACGTTTGCCAAATACACGACAATGATGCCATCATAATCATTCAACAGCATGGTAACCTAATCGATGTGGGAGACAAAACCTTCCAAAGAGGATCTATAGCTCTTCTGATCTCACCCAGTCCTGCCAATTACAGATGGGTAAAATATTTCCATGATCTCATTCTCCGTTTTACCATGAAAATGTGCAGACCAAATCTGTGTTTTGAAATCAAGAAGATCTGAAAAGGGCTACTTACCTCCAAACGTAGTCGCACATAGATTTAAAACAAATGCAATGGCTTTAGGGAGGAAAAAGACAGAATTCTTTGAACACAAAAGCTCTGCATGCCTTTTTTAATGAGTTCAGAAAATGATAGAAACGTTATCGTCCTGCAAATGCTCCCTGAGTCATGGCAGCAGCGTGAAGCCTTTATCAGTCATTTCTTCACGTCTCTTTCCACATTCAAATCACTTAGCATCATTATTAGCAAAGATTACAATTTACATGATTGTACTCATCTGTGCAAGAAAACATGAAGGGAAGTTTCTCAATATTTTGAATCAGGTTTTATATATCTGACATGCACATTTTTTTTTTTTGAGACGGAGTCTCACTCTGCCTCCCAGGCTGGAGTGCAGCGGCGCGACATCGGCTTACCGCAACCTCCGCCTCCCGGGTTCAAGAGATTCTCCTGCCTCAGCTTCCCGAGTAGCTGGGATTACAGGCACCTACCACCACGCCTGGCTAATTTTTGTATATTTAAATGGTTAAAATATATTTGTATATTAAATGGTTTCACCATTTTGGCCAGGCTGGTCTTGAACTCCTGACCTCGTGATCCACCCGCCTCAGCCTCCCAAAGTGCTGGGATTACAGGCATGAACCACCGCGCCCGGCTGACATGCACCATTTCTATCAAATGTCTGTGTACTTTTTGTTAAATGTGGAGAAATAGGGTCTCTATTCCTTTTTAGTATGGAGGCTGAGAGAGACCAAAACCCAATTTCTTTATTCTAAAAGATGAGAGGGACGAGGCATGATGGCTCAAGCCTATAATCCTAGCACTTTGGGAGGCTTGAGGCAAGAGGATGGCTTGAGGCCAGAAGTTTGAGACTAGACTGAGCATCACAGCAAGACCCCATCTCTACAAAAATGAAATAAATAATTAGCTGAGCGTGGTGACACGTGCCTTTAGCCCTATCTGCTCAGGAGGCTGAGGCAGGAGGATGGCTTGAGCCCAGGAGTTCAAGGCTGCAGTCAGCCATGACCACATCACTGCACTCCAGTCTGGGTGACAAAGTGAGACCCTGTCTCTAAAAAATATTAAAAAATGAAAGATGAGAGGACTGAGGCCCAGGAAGGAGCATGAACTGTGATGCAAGGAACAGGGACAAGATTGCTTGGATGGGACGCTTGAGACCTCACTCTGGATTTCCTGGGCACTGAGATTCCCAAGCCCAACTTCTCATGGAACCGGTGGGTTTCCTCCCCGGCCTTCACCTACCCCTCGGCAGAGGAGCTGAAACTTCTCACAGCCCCAGGTCTCCAGGCGCTGAGCAGCTGATATTCCCAGACAACTCTCTTTACAGCTGGCACTGAAAACCAGATGGCTCAGCACCCAGGCAGTGAGGTTTCCCTCCCCTGCCATCAGTTGGTCCCACCCTTGCCACACAGAAGCCAGACCCCGGGAGGTAAAGTCCTCCCAGTGGGATGCAAAGCCACTTTGCGCACCCAGCAGAGCACCTGGCCCAGGCAGGCCTCTCTGGGGAGAAGGGATGGGGAAAGAGGGGTCTGCTGACAGCCTTGTAAGTTCTCCTTACCCATGCCCCCCATCCCTAAAAGACCTTTATTCCTTAACATACCATGTGAGATTGTGGAATGTGTGCCGAGCCCTGATGCACCAGTGGGCAGCAGAAGGGACCTCTCTGTGTGACTGTGGTGATCATTACAGGGTTACGCTGTGCCGTACACAGCCAGTTAGCAACAATAGCGGGGAAGAAAACCCAGGCCCCAGACTCCCAAACTGCTACATTGTTATAACTTATCTCAAAGCACTTCAGTATAGATGGTAATACATATAAACATGTATCACAGTTATACATGTACAGTCTAGGGGAAGTTATTTAGCATTTGAAGTTCTTTAATGGGGAATACATACTCCCGGGGCAAACAGTTAGCATCTGAAATACTTTCATGAAAACCCCATACCCAAGAAGTAGCTGCTTAAAGCATCCCAACCAACTAGATTTCTGATTGACATGACAGCTTTTGTTAATTAGTATAACGGATGTTAGAAAGCATTTTCATTGCTGAAATGAGTGCAGTTCAAGATGCATGGGTGGATAAATGTATTTCATAGGCATTCTCACCCGTGTGTGGGGGGTGGGGGATGGGTGTAAGAATCCACTGAACCCAGTTGCCTATGGCCTTTGGGATAGCAACCCAGGTCTTCTCCATTTGGCGATTATGGACAGTTGTCAGCTGATCCCAGCTAGAAAGTTAACTGAACCTTCTGCTCAAGCATTTCTTCATCTACCAGGGTATGCAAAGTGCTCCTAAGGGAACCCAAGAGTCAGGGACCTGGGACATCATGGAGCCTACATGAGTGGGCTTCCTGACCTTTTTTGTGCCTGTTTGCTAATAAATTTTGTGCATGTAACAGAATTCATTCTAAGATTTACTTCCACTGGAACATATCATGAGATACAAGCTGTAGTAGGAAAAAAAAAACTAAAACAAATCTATATTCCTCACCCATCTCTAAATAATATAAAGGACTGACACCAAACAAAAAGAACCTAAAATAGTGAATGACCTAATTGGCTTGGGCAAGTCTGCAACACTATTCACTGCTTTTTCTGCTAAACTATCCAGTCCACCATATCTTATGATGCATCATCCTCTTTAATGAGCAGAATCAAGATCCAAAATCACTTTAGCAAGCTGAAATGTGGACTTGAGTCATCAAGATGAAATTTCACAGAGGTAAATGTGAAATCCCAGAATCAGTGTGTAAACTGTCAATTGCAAAATTATAGGATGGGATGACAGACTGGGTTTGCAGCAGACTTCTATCATAATCTCTGAATTATGGGTTTAATGGAAGTTTACAGAGTGAACAGGAAAAACTACTAAGTGTTCAGATGGCATCTAAAGTTCAAGGGAGAGAGCAATTTCACAGTGCTCTGCCCTCATCAAACCACATCTGGAATATGGTAATAAATTCTGGGTTCCATATTTTAAATCATTTTGACAAATGAGAATATATCCAAAGGAGAGTGACCAGGAAGATAAGGAGTCTTCAAATAATAAATCTCACTTAAATAAATAACTCATGAGATCTATCCTGGAAGAAAATACATTTCAACATCAAACAGTTGAGAGCTTGTGATGAAGAGAGTGTTTTGTAGACTAAGAGGTAAAAGATTTCATCTAAGTAGAACAGATAGCTAGAAGTGTCAAGTAATGTAAGGTGCTGACTATAGGATAATTTCTGTCTTATGCAGTAAGTATAGTCATCGCCATCATCGCCATTATCATCACCATCACCACCATCATCACCATCATCACCATCACCATCATCACCATCATCACCATCACCATCATCACCATCATCATCACCATCATCTTCACCATCATCACCATCATCACCATCACCACCATCACCATCATCACCATCACCATCATCCATCACCATCATCACCATCATCACCATCATCATCATCACCACCATCACCATCACCATCATCACCATCATCCATCACCATCATCACCATCACCACCATCACCATCATCACCATCACCATCATCCATCACCATCATCACCATCATCATCATCACCATCATCACCATCACCATCATCACCACCATCACCATCACCATCATCATCACCATCATCTTCACCATCATCAGCATCATCTTCATCATCATCACCATCATCACCATCCTCATTTTACAGATATGATATTAAGACTAAGACAAGTTAAATGACTCATCCCATATCACATTGCTCATAAGAAAGCCACTTCCAACACTGCCTTTCTATTATTTTTAATTCTCTAAGAAGCTATCTCTTTTCTCCTCTCTTCTTGACAAGAGTGAAGGGAATGTGAGTCAGGGGTCTACCTTGAGTCCTTCCTTTGCTGTTTCTCCCATGTAGCAATTGGTAAGATTATGGACATTTATTTGTTCATTCATTCATTCATTTATTTGAGACAGAGTCACTCTATCACCCAGGCTGGTGCAGTGGCATGATCTCAGCTCACTGCAGCCTCTGCCTCCCAGGTTCAAACGATTCTCCTGCCTCAGCCTCCTGAGCAGCTGGAATTACAGGTGCCTGCCACCACACCCAGCTAATTTTTATAGTTTTAGTAGAGACGTGGTTTCTCCGTGTTGGCCAGGCTGGTCTCAAACTCATAACATCGAGTGATCCTTCCACCTCAGACTCCCAAAGTGCTGGGATTGTAAGTGTGAGCCACCAAGCCCAGCTATGAGCTTTTATATTAGACAAATTCTTTAGGATCCAATCCCCAGTTCCGCTATTTATCACTCATGCAACCTAGGGCAAGTTACTTAGCCCCTCCCATCCTTAGCTTCTTACTCATAAGGTAGTGTTCATGAGAAGAAATTTCTCATGGAGTTTATTTGTGAACTAGCTAAGGCACATACACCACTGTGAAGGTGCCAAGGCACAGTAAACACACAATAAAAATTTGCCAATTGGCCAGGCACAGTGGCTCACGCCTGTAATCCCAGCACTTTGGGAGGCTGAGGCAGGCAGATCACAAGGTCAAGAGATCGAGACCGTCCTGGCTAACACAGTGAAACCCCGTCTCTACTAAAAA
>NW_012114955.1:4250870-4252752 GCF_000951035.1 Colobus angolensis palliatus | reverse complement strand
TATTTTTAGTAGAGACAAGGTTTCACCACATCAGTCAGGCTGGTCTCAAACTCCTGACCTCAGGCAATCTGCCCACCTCAGCCTCCCAAAGTGCTGGGATTACAGGCGTGAGCCACTGTGGGCAGCCAAGTTTCCAACTTTTTAAGAAGTTATATTTGCATTTGTAACAAATGATGGTAGATATCAAATCACTAACATATTTAGATTACTTTGAACACATTTTTTAATGATGTAATAGTTTTATTTTTAAGTGAAAATATTTAATGTATGTTGGAAGTTATCTTTTGCAACTACTTTTATTTTGAAAATGTTTATAAAACTTTTTAAATGTGCTACAAGACTCATTGGTTCATTTTAAGCAAAAGAAGGTAAAGACTACTGAGGTGGCTGCTATTCATCTCTCCCAGAGAGACTGTCTACAGATTAACACAACCAATTCTGCTACTCTCTCCCCTTCTTCCCCATCAACACAGTAAGCATAGTTCTTATTCAGTAACAAGGAGGAGCTGGGAAACTTTCGATTCCAGAAAGATGAGGACAAAAATAACCCTCAAATTTCTAAAAATTTTGGAGAAATATAACAAAAAAAAAAATTTTTTTCGAGACGGAGTCTCGCTCTGTCACCCAGGCTGGAGTGCAGTGGTGCGATCTTGGCTCACTGCAAGCTCTGCCTCCCAGGTTCACACCATTCTCCTGCCTCAGCCTCCCAAGTAGCTGGGACTACAGGCACCCGCCACCACGCCCAGCTAATTTTTTGTATTTTTAGTAGAGACGGGGTTTCACTGTGTTAGCCAGGATGGTCTAGATCTCCTGACCTTGTGATCTGCCCGCCTAGGCCTCCCAAAGTGCTGGGATTACAGTCATGAGACACTGCGCCCAGCCAAAAAAAAATTTTTAATGTATAGCTAGCTGAGCTCTTGAGAAGAGGTAAGTCAGGAGATTCTCAGGTGCCAGAAACTAGGTGGGAACTGAAAGTAGGTTTAAGCTGACGCTATGGCTGATCTAGTTCATCTGAGGTCGTTCATCTGCCCTAGTTAAGTCTGAGCTGTTAATCTCAGTAACCAGCAGCTTCCTATACTCAAGTGTAGGAAATGAGATTTTGTATAGCACAAGGTGGGAAGTTAGCACTAAGATCCCTTAGCAGAACCAGAACTCTCAAAGAAATGTGACCTCAGCAGACGGATGGATTCAAAAAATTCATTCACCAGGACAGGCAGACTCCAAGGAAATTTATCACTTCCTTCCTGGTTTATTAGAAAAGTCTCCCCTGAGAATTTTAGACAACAGGTCTACAGCTTACAAGAGTTTGGGGTTTGGAATAATACCACCCTGTGGGTCTGGAAACCCCTAAGTAGGAAAATTAACGTAAAATTGGTTCCATGGAAAGAGATAATCCAGGAAGCCCAGCGAGGCAAATGCAAAATTACTCTGAGGGCACCCGCACACACACCACCCACAGGCAAAGCACCACTGAAAATGAGAGATCACCATCCAGACTTATAAGGAAATATCCACCATGAGCGAGAGTCTGCAGACAAAACCAACAAGAGTATCAAGACTCAAAAATTTCAGATAAAGAAAAAATTGACAGAGACTATAAAACAAGAATATCTAAGTAGACACAAAAGAAATAATTAAAAGTGGCTGTGCAGAAGCTCTTTAATTAGATCCCATCTGTCTGTTTTGGCTTTTGTTGTCATTGCTTTTGGTATGTGAATAGGCAACCTACAGAATGGGAGAAAACTTTTGTAATCTATCCATGTGACAAAGGGCTAATATCTGGAATCTACAAAGAACTTAAATAAATTTACAAGAAAAAAACAAACAACCCCATCAAAAAGTGGGCAAAGGATATGAACAGACACTTCTCAAAAGAAGACAT
>NW_012114955.1:4249052-4250629 GCF_000951035.1 Colobus angolensis palliatus | reverse complement strand
GTGGAGAAATAGGAATGCTTTTACACTGTTGGTGGGAGTGTAAATTAGTTCAACCATTGTGGAAGACAGTGTAGCAATTCCTCAAGGATCTAGAACTAGAAATACCATTTGACTAAGCAATCCCGTTACTGGGTAGATATCCAAAGGATTATAAATCATTCTACTATAAAGACACATGCACAAGTATGTTTATTGTGGCACTGTTTACAATAGCAAAGACTTGGAACCAACCCAAATGCCCATCAATGATAGACTGGATAAAGAAAATGTGGCACATATACACCATGGTATACTATGCAGCCACAAAAAAGGATGAGTTCATGACCTTTGTAGGGACATGGATGACACTGGAAACCATCATTCTGAGCAAACTAGCACAAGAACAGAAAACCAAACACTGCATGTTCTCACTCATAAGTGGGAGTTGAACAATGAGAACAAATGGACACAGGGAGGGGAACATCACACACTGGGGCCTGTCGTGGAGTGGGAAGAGGTGGGAGGGATAGCATTAGGAGATATACCTAATTTAATTGACAAGTTAATGGGTGCAGCACACCAACATGGCACATGTATACATATGTAACAAATCTGCACATCCTGCACATGTATCCCAGAACTTAAAGTATAATTTAAAAAAAAAAAGTGGCTGCGCACGGTGGCTCATGCCTGTAATCCCAGCACTTTGGGAGGTCGAAGCAGGCGGATCACCTGAGGTCAGGAGTTCGAGACCAGCCTGGCCAACATAGTGAAACCCTGTCTCTACTAAAAAAATACAAAAATTGGCTGGGTGCGGTGGCTTTCACGCTTATGATCCCAGCACTTTGGGAGGCTGACGCAGGCAGATCATGAGGTCAGGAGATCAAGACCATCCTGGCTAACACGGTGAAACCCCGTCTCTTCCAAAAACACAAATAATTAGCTGGGCGTAGTGGCACACACCTGTAGTTCCAGCTACTCGGGAGGCTGAGGCAGGAGAATCACTTGAACCTGGGAGGCGGAGGTTGCAGTGAGCCGAGATCACACCACTGCACTCCAGCCTGGGCGACAAGAGTGAGACACTTGTCTCAAAAAAAAAGAAATAATTAAAAGTGTAAAGAGAACACACATCGTGAAAGAAGAATGAACTATTTGGGGAATGATCCCAAAGAAAACTCAGGCCCAAATGATGGGAAGTGCCTTTATACTGCCTTCTGTCTGGCAACTGTCAGGATCTTTAGTGAGATAGGACCCCCAAAGGTCTAGAGAATGTCCAGCCAGGCAAGTGGCAAGTGGCAAGCCAGACTGCTGCAAGCCTATCTGTGCTGTGCATACACCAAGCTGCATCAAAGTGATGCTTCTAGGAGGGCTGAATCACCCTGCACCTTGGAGCAAAGCCCAGTTTGGCCAAATGACCTTTCAGCAGACCCTTCCTAGAGTTACCTCTGTTGTTTGCAGAGTTAACAAGAAAATCAGTTGGTGTTGTATTGCCTTGCTTTTAAGCTCAACTGTAGGCTGGGCGCAGTGGCTCACACCTGTAATCCCAACACTTTGGGAAGCTGAGGCAGGCAGATCACGTGAGGTCAGGAGTTCGAGAC
>NW_012114955.1:4226953-4246139 GCF_000951035.1 Colobus angolensis palliatus | reverse complement strand
GTTTATTTCTGCCTCATGCTGCTCGTCTCTCACAGCTCAGCTGGAGTGTCTGTTTCACACTGTCCTCATGCAGGGACACAGGCTGATGGAGGCTCATTTTCTGCAACTTCAACAGTGACCATAGTAGGGAGAATAAAAAGGCAACTTGCATACAGGCTCTGGGAGGCTTCAAATGCTCACATTCATTGGCCAAAGCAAGTCATATGGATGCTTCTATCTTCAAGCGCACGGAGAAATGCAACCCAAGGCACTCACCACGGGTTTCCCAGACAGCAAGCTGGTTAGTACCGGATAGATTTTCCCTTTTCCCAGCTAGAGGGGCAGTGCCCAGCTCATCTTCCTGCACTGGTGTCTTCTTCCTCCCCCATCAGAGATGACTGTGACATCCCACAAAGCTCAAAGTCCTTAGACAAATCTGATAAGCCCAGCACCCCAAATCCAGACTGCCTAGTACCAAGCATCTTGTGTCTCCCCTGTAATAAAGCTACACTCTTATACTTTCCCTACAGAAAGAGACACTGCAGTGTGGAAGAAGCTTTCCACTGGAATGAACCCCCAGCCCTGAGGGCAGGTGGTCTGGCCCTGGCATCACCGAGACAGACTGCACGCATGAAGCCTTGCTAACCCTGGTCTTGTGAGTTTGTCCTTTATATAAAATAGCTCCTATTTCTTTATGCATGTCTTGTGACATTGTAGAATTCATTCAACATGACTTTTGCATGACCAATGTCAGACCTGAGTGACCCATCTGACACAATACCTAAGAGAATCAGAACTACTGGTGAACAGCAATAATGACTCACACAGTCTAACCTCATTCAAAACCCAATATTTGGTCTACTCTTATTCCTGGATGGAAATATACTCTTCCTTTCTCAAGGGAGATAACGCAAAGGCCCCATCCCAACACAGCATCAAGCTTAAAGCCAAAGATATCAATTTTTCACAGTAATTTTTACATCAAAGTGATGAGTAGTTATCTCTAGATCTTGAGTCAATGTCTCTTTATTAGAAGACTAAAAAGATAAGCTGTCTTTGCCAATGTACCAATATTTAATATTGAAACATGGGACAAGAAAATGGCAGTAAACACTCCCATTCAAAAAAGAGAATAATGGGTCACAGCAATTCTGAAATCTCAGAGCATTCTTCCCCAGGGATAAAGTGTATTCTTGATTAGGTCTTGACTTCATCTCCTGGAACATTCTCTGTAGGCCTGAGCTTACCCTTCAAGAGATAGCCCTTTTCCACCATCTTTGGCCACAATTGCAGGGGAACCCGGAAGATATGCTCTCCTTATGGGCAGAGCATCCTCCTAAGCACATTGTCTGGAGAACTCAAAGTTTGTTTTGAGATTCAGATGAAGTCTAGATGAGGTCAGTGGTTCTTTGGCAGCATGTATAATTTTCTCAAAACCCTTAGTCTCTTATCATTTGATTCCAGGCAATGCTAGGGGTCAAGCTTCCTTTATAAATAAATCTCCTGTTAGCTATATTTCTTTACTTTCTGGCTACCATGCCACTCTAGATTTAATTGAAGGTATTTTGGTCCACACCCTTAATCTTTTTCCCTGGTACATTTTGTCTAATTGCGAGAACAGGGACCATTACTAAAAGATGCCTTAATACATCCAGAGATTTTTTTAATGGGTGTAACATCCATGGCTGTGATTTAATCCTTGCTTACAAAACTAAATTTTCATCATTCTTTGTCTGTCCAAGCCTTTCTCAGTTTTATCTTTGACTGTTTGGAGATAAGAAGCATTTGCTTTTTCCAGCCCTAAAAGGAGTGTACATTGGCCAACTCTTTCCTGAACTCATCTCTTTCTTTTAATACCTTGCCAAGCATTGTCAAGAGTAAGTAACACACAATATTCTGCTGACCAAGTGCAGTGGCTCATGCCTGTAGTCCCAGGACTTTGGAAGGCCAAGGCAGGAGGATTGCTTGAGGCCAGGAATTCTAGACCAGCCTAAGCAACAGGGTGAAATCCTGTCTTTACAGAAAAAATGGAAAATGAGCCTGGTGTGGTATCATGCACCTGCGGTCCCAGCTACTTGGGAGGCTAAGGTGGGAGGATCACTTGAGCCTGGGAGGTCAAGGCTGCAGTGAACTGTGATTGTACCACTGCACTCCAGCCTGGATGACAGCATGAGACCTTGTCTCAAAACGACGACAACAACAAAATTCTGCTTTCCAGACTCTTTCCCTAAATCTACAAGTTCATTAGGTAAACTATCTACCTCTCAAATTCCTACAAGTGCTGATGTACATAATGTTTCTCTGCTGCATAATGTGGGTGACTATTTCTCCAGCCTTCTGTGTGTTTTCTCACTGCACATCACACAGCACCCAAGCCAGCACCATGAACAAGTGTTTTGCTGAAGGAGTGCTGCTCTGCAGGTACTGATTTATGTTTCAGACAGAATGGAAGGTTATGCTGACTGAACAAGATAAACTAAATCTCAGGAGCTAAAATCAAGATAGATTTCTTCCTCATACTACGTATCCATCATGGGTTAGCTAGGAGCAGAGCTCCATGCTGTTCTACCCACCAGAAGGAGGAGGATACAGCCTCACCACCCAGATGAGTCAATCCCAGCACTTTGGGAGGGCAAGGCAGGAGGATTGCTTGAGCCTAGGAGTTAGAGACCAGCCTTGGCAACATAGGGAGACCCTGGGTCTACAAAAAATAAAAAATAAAAAATGAGTTGGGCATGTGGCTGCACAACTGTGGTCCCAGCTACTTGGGAGTCTGGAATTGTGGCAGTAGGAAGGAAAGGGAGAATCCCATACTAGATCCTAAGAGCTTCCACCTGTGAGTGACATTTACCACCCCCGCTTATATCTCATTGGCCAAAGATGTCACTTAGCTAGGTCTAACATCAAGGGGACAGGGAGTACAATTCTGTCTTGGGTCCAGCAAGGGGAAAAATGGAAATTTGGTATGTGGTAAACAGCATCAATGATTGCCATTCAGCTTTAGATATATATCCTTGAGAGACTCACATATATATGACCAGGAAAATTCAATACAAGCATGGTTCTTGATGCATATTTTGTAATAGCAAAACATGGAGTGGGGACAACTCAAGTGTCCATCACTGAGACAGTGGATTTTTTAAAATGTAGTATATTTGCATAGTGATTTTTTTTTTTTGAGAGAGAGTCTCACTCTGTTGCCCAGGCTGGAGTGTAGTGTCGTGATCTCGGCTAACTGCAACTTCCGCTGCCTCCCAGGTTCAAGTGATTCTCCTGCCTCAGCCTCCTGAGTAGCTGGGATTATAGGCATGTGCCACCACGCCCAGAAAATTTTCATATTTTAGTAGAGATGGGGTTTTACTATGTTGTCCAGGCTGGTCTCAAACTCCCAGCCTCAAGAGATCCGCCTGCCTTGGCTTCCCAAAGTGCTGAGAGTACAGGTGTGAGCCACCATACCTGGCCCATAATGAAATATTTTTAACAATTTAAATGAAAAACTAGAATTACAAGCATCAACCTGGATAAATCTCAAAAATATAACATTGAGTGGAAAGGGCAATTTGTAGAATACTGCATGATGCTATTCGTGTAAATTTGTAAATATATACAGTATTATCACATAGTGCTCATAGAAGTACATGTAACTGTTGAATTGGACAAGCAGGGCTCATGGATATAATCATAAAGCAACTTTATTGTTCTCCATTAATGTTCCTTTAAATGTATTTAGTTAGGCATGTTCTTCCTTCACCCCAGAGAAATTTAGGCAGTTCTATCCAATAAACAATGTCCTCCAGTTAATAAATAATGTTTTAATGTAATCATCATAACTTTTTACTTTATTTGGTTACTCCTTTTATCAGTCAATTATTGCCATAATTATGCTACATAATAAACCAGCCCAAAGCTCAATGACCCACAGAAATAAGCTTCCATTTCTAGCTGGCAAATCTGAGGGTCAGTGGAGTGGCTGCACTGATATGGGCTGGCTCAGCACTAAGCATGAGCTCCATTAGAAGAAGCTCCAGGTGTTGGCCAGGCATGGTGACTCACACCTATAACCCCAGCACTTTGGGAGGCTGAGGCAGGTGGATCACTTGAGGCCAGGAGTTTGAGAACAGCCTGGGCAACATGGTGAGACCCTGCTTCTACTAAAAATACAAAAATTAATGCCCGTGCTAGCATGCGCCTGTAATCCCAGCTACTCGGGAGGCTGAGGCAGGAGAATCGCTTGAACTCAGGAGGCGGAGGATCGTGCCACTGCACTCCAGCCTGGGCAATAGAGCGAGACTCCGTCTCCAAAAACAAAAGGATCAACCTTGGGGTGGGGCACAGATCAGTTTTCTGCAGAGAGAGTCATGATACTAAGCCAGAAAGATACACCAAGACTCAGGAAACTGTTCTATAGTGTAGAGTCTGCAGAGAACAATTATAGACTCACTGGATGGTCAGACAGGAAGGGATCTTGGGCATCGTCTTCTTAAACCTTTGTTTTCCATAAAAGGAAACAAGCTCAGAAAGAAGAAGTAATTTTCACTAGGCTGTACCCCAAGTTTTTGAAACAGATGAGGCTCAGACTTAGTGTCTCCAGCCCTGAACCTGCAGCAGAGCTGGCTGAAAGCAAGCCTGCGTGAGTGACCTGGCCTGCCCAGCCTGCCCTTTCTGTTTCCTCCCTTGGATGGAGCCCCTCCTCCTCCATCCACAGACTTCTAAGAGGGGAGCACAATCGGGTGTGTGTAAGATGGGCAGGAGGCAGGATGGGTTTCCCTCGTTAGTTGACGTAATTACCCTGCATGGGAGTAGAATTCTATGGGAATTTTATTTTTGTGTCAATAGGGTTTGGTTGTGTCCTCACCTAAATCTCACCTTGAATTGTAATAATCCCCATGTGTCAAGGGTGGAGCCAAGTGGAGATAATTAAATCATGGGGGGGGGCGGTTTCCCTGATACTGTTCTTGTGGTAGTAAGTCTCACGAGTTCTGAGTGTATAAAGGGCAGTTCCCCTGCATATGCTCTCTTGCCTGCCACCATGTAAGACGTGATGTTGCTTTTCCTTCGTCTTCCGCCATGATTGCGAGGCCTCCCCAGCCGTGTGTAACTGTGAGTCCATTAAATCACTTTTTCTTTATAAATTACTCGGTCTCAGGTATTTCTTCAGAGCAGTATGAAAATAGTCTAATGCAAATATACTGTCTTCAGGGGAAAATCAAATTCTGCTGATAAGACTTTACTTCGGGTTGCATTGTAATACAATAATCTCTAATGGTAAAAACTGTAAGCAGGTACAACCTAAGAACAAGAAGAGACAAGGAAGAGATACAAGCACCCCTCTCCATACCTCAGCCCAAACTTAGGCCACCCCATCTAGCCTCTCAGTGAGCTAGCTCTAGTACAAGAACCCAAAAGGGAAGACTGGAAAGGGAAGAAAAGGACTAATCCATGCCTAGGAGGAGAAGCACCAGCCAGACAGCCTGCAGCAAGCCCACAGAAGATCTGGAAAAGAGCAAGGCTAATTTAGGCTTGGAACGTGACTCAGAGCCACCAGAAGCAGCTGTCACCCTGCTTATCCCCTTCCTGCCCTGCCTATCATTCACTCCCCCGGCTCCCTGCAAAAACCTCCTGCCTGTATGACAGGACCTGTTGGCTCCTAAGTGAGGGAGCAGCTCCTCTTCCCTTGGTGACACCTCTGTGTGGGCTCTCTAACCAACCATATGTTTGAGCATGCCACACAACCCTGCAAAAAAAGACAGTAAGGCTTGTTTCTTGGGGACCCTGGTGTCGGTGAGGGTGAACCTTCCCGCCTGAGGAAGGAGGTGAATGTGAACCGCCTCATCCTACACGAATGACCTGGGGACGGCAGAGGGGACTCCACTGAACCCTTGGGTCAATTAGCCCAAAATTAAATTTAAAGGGCAATGACATGGAAATGAAGGATGGTCATTCCACTAAGAAGAGCAGATGCAGCACTGTGGTTAGGAGCATGGCCCCTGGTGTGCGACAGACCTGGGTCCTAGCGCTGCCGCTTTCTGCTCATGTGACTTCATGTAAATTACTCAGCTCTCCAAATTCCAGGTTCCTTATGTATAAAACAGGATAATAACAGCTACCCCAAGGAGTTACTGGGAGGATTAAACAAGACAGTGCATTAAAAGTACCCAGTTCTGTGTCTGCACGTTGTAGGTGCCTGATAAATGTTACTTCCTTTCTTCACCCTGGGCCAGATACCAGTGAAGATATGAAGAATAAAAAATGGTGATTGCAGAGAAAACTTACGTACAAAGGGAAAACCCTGAAGACCCACATGAGGATGAGACCAGACAGGTCAAAAAGAAGGAACAGCAACAGGACTGAACAAAATCTTACCTCATTTCATTCTAGGACTCCAGAGTCTTGGAGTTTCAGGGATCCCTTGGCTTCTCTTCCCCTCAAATCCTCTTTTCCACCCAGGCGTGTCTGTCTGTGTCTTTCACAAACTGATCTACCCAGGTGCCAAGACCTATGCCAGCCAAGCAAGAAGCTCCTGGCCCAGAAGGTGGTTGACTTAGCCTCTGCTCCATCCCTGCTGGGGATCCCCTTACCTTGTACCAAAACCCTTTCCTGAATCCTGACACCTGGTTGCCCAAGCCCTTGGTCTGGGCCCCTGATGCGTCTTTTGTTTTCCAGGCTCCAAGTGTGCATTCCAGGCAGCTCTCAGCTGACCTGGCCTGGGCCTTCTTTGACCAGACCTTGGACACTCATTTCTCCCTGTCTCGGCTGACCTCTCTGATTTCAGACCTGCCAGGTTTTCAGTCTTCATCCAGTCTGCCTAGATTCTCACTCTTCTTCCCTCCTTGACAGGTCTATCCCATTCTTGCCTGAGACCCAGGATGACAAGTAGCAACTCAAAGACCAACTGGAATCCAACGATGACCATTGCAGGGTAGGAGTTGAAGAAAAGAAAAGCTCTGAGTTATCTCTCCTGTAAGGAATAGTACTGCCTGAAGCAATTACTCTGGAAGGCAATTTGGCAATATCTAGGAAGGCCAAGGATGTGCACACCCCATCACTCAGAAGATTCATTCGTATTGGTCAGGATAGACTAGGACAGTGGTACTGCTGTTAAAAACAACTCACAGGCCAGGCATGGTGGCTCACACCTGTAATCCTAGCACTTCGGGAGGCCGAGGCGGGCAGATCACGAGGTCAGGAGATTGAGACCATCCTGGCCAACATGGTGAAACCCTGTCTCTACTAAAAATCCAAACAAAAAACAAACAAAGAAATTAGCCAAGTGTGGTGGCACATGCCTGTAATCCCAGCTACTGGGGAGGCTGAGGCAGGAGAATCTCTTGAACCCAGGGGGTGAAGCTTACAGTGAGCTGAGATTGCACCACTGCACTCCAGCCTAGGTGACAGAGCAAGACTCCATCTCAAAACAACAAACAAACGAACAAAAAACTCACAAATAATCAACAGTGTAAGACAATGAAGGTTTATTTCTGCCTCATGCTGCTCGTCTCTCACAGCTCAGCTGGAGTGTCTGTTTCACACTGTCCTCATGCAGGGACACAGGCTGATGGAGGCTCATTTTCTGCAACTTCAACAGTGACCATAGTAGGGAGAAGAAAAAGGCAACTTGCATACAGGCTCTGGGAGGCTTCAAATGCTCACATTCATTGGCCAAAGCAAGTCATATGGATGCTTCTATCTTCAAGCGCACGGAGAAATGCAACCCAAGGCACTCACCACGGGTTTCCCAGACAGCAAGCTGGTTAGTACTGGATAGATTTTCCCTTTTCCCAGCTAGAGGGGCAGTGCCCAGCTCATCTTCCTGCACTGGTGTCTTCTTCCTCCCCCATCAGAGATGACTGTAACATCCCACAAAGCTCAAAGTCCTTAGACAAATCTGATAAGCCCAGCACCCCAAATCCAGACTGCCTAGTACCAAGCATCTTGTGTCTCCCCTGTAATAAAGCTACACTCTTATACTTTCCCTACAGAAAGAGACACTGCAGTGTGGAAGAAGCTTTCCACTGGAATGAACCCCCAGCCCTGAGGGCAGGTGGTCTGGCCCTGGCATCACCGAGACAGACTGCACGCATGAAGCCTTGCTAACCCTGGTCTTGTGAGTTTGTCCTTTATATAAAATAGCTCCTATTTCTTTATGCATGTCTTGTGACATTGTAGAATTCATTCAACATGACTTTTGCATGACCAATGTCAGACCTGAGTGACCCATCTGACACAATACCTAAGAGAATCAGAACTACTGGTGAACAGCAATAATGACTCACACAGTCTAACCTCATTCAAAACCCAATATTTGGTCTACTCTTATTCCTGGATGGAAATATACTCTTCCTTTCTCAAGGGAGATAACGCAAAGGCCCCATCCCAACACAGCATCAAGCTTAAAGCCAAAGATATCAATTTTTCACAGTAATTTTTACATCAAAGTGATGAGTAGTTATCTCTAGATCTTGAGTCAATGTCTCTTTATTAGAAGACTAAAAAGATAAGCTGTCTTTGCCAATGTACCAATATTTAATATTGAAACATGGGACAAGAAAATGGCAGTAAACACTCCCATTCAAAAAAGAGAATAATGGGTCACAGCAATTCTGAAATCTCAGAGCATTCTTCCCCAGGGATAAAGTGTATTCTTGATTAGGTCTTGACTTCATCTCCTGGAACATTCTCTGTAGGCCTGAGCTTACCCTTCAAGAGATAGCCCTTTTCCACCATCTTTGGCCACAATTGCAGGGGAACCCGGAAGATATGCTCTCCTTATGGGCAGAGCATCCTCCTAAGCACATTGTCTGGAGAACTCAAAGTTTGTTTTGAGATTCAGATGAAGTCTAGATGAGGTCAGTGGTTCTTTGGCAGCATGTATAATTTTCTCAAAACCCTTAGTCTCTTATCATTTGATTCCAGGCAATGCTAGGGGTCAAGCTTCCTTTATAAATAAATCTCCTGTTAGCTATATTTCTTTACTTTCTGGCTACCATGCCACTCTAGATTTAATTGAAGGTATTTTGGTCCACACCCTTAATCTTTTTCCCTGGTACATTTTGTCTAATTGCGAGAACAGGGACCATTACTAAAAGATGCCTTAATACATCCAGAGATTTTTTTAATGGGTGTAACATCCATGGCTGTGATTTAATCCTTGCTTACAAAACTAAATTTTCATCATTCTTTGTCTGTCCAAGCCTTTCTCAGTTTTATCTTTGACTGTTTGGAGATAAGAAGCATTTGCTTTTTCCAGCCCTAAAAGGAGTGTACATTGGCCAACTCTTTCCTGAACTCATCTCTTTCTTTTAATACCTTGCCAAGCATTGTCAAGAGTAAGTAACACACAATATTCTGCTGACCAAGTGCAGTGGCTCATGCCTGTAGTCCCAGGACTTTGGAAGGCCAAGGCAGGAGGATTGCTTGAGGCCAGGAATTCTAGACCAGCCTAAGCAACAGGGTGAAATCCTGTCTTTACAGAAAAAATGGAAAATGAGCCTGGTGTGGTATCATGCACCTGCGGTCCCAGCTACTTGGGAGGCTAAGGTGGGAGGATCACTTGAGCCTGGGAGGTCAAGGCTGCAGTGAACTGTGATTGTACCACTGCACTCCAGCCTGGATGACAGCATGAGACCTTGTCTCAAAACAACGACAACAACAAAATTCTGCTTTCCAGACTCTTTCCCTAAATCTACAAGTTCATTAGGTAAACTATCTACCTCTCAAATTCCTACAAGTGCTGATGTACATAATGTTTCTCTGCTGCATAATGTGGGTGACTATTTCTCCAGCCTTCTGTGTGTTTTCTCACTGCACATCACACAGCACCCAAGCCAGCACCATGAACAAGTGTTTTGCTGAAGGAGTGCTGCTCTGCAGGTACTGATTTATGTTTCAGACAGAATGGAAGGTTATGCTGACTGAACAAGATAAACTAAATCTCAGGAGCTAAAATCAAGATAGATTTCTTCCTCATACTACGTATCCATCATGGGTTAGCTAGGAGCAGAGCTCCATGCTGTTCTACCCACCAGAAGGAGGAGGATACAGCCTCACCACCCAGATGAGTCAATCCCAGCACTTTGGGAGGGCAAGGCAGGAGGATTGCTTGAGCCTAGGAGTTAGAGACCAGCCTTGGCAACATAGGGAGACCCTGGGTCTACAAAAAATAAAAAATAAAAAATGAGTTGGGCATGTGGCTGCACAACTGTGGTCCCAGCTACTTGGGAGTCTGGAATTGTGGCAGTAGGAAGGAAAGGGAGAATCCCATACTAGATCCTAAGAGCTTCCACCTGTGAGTGACATTTACCACCCCCGCTTATATCTCATTGGCCAAAGATGTCACTTAGCTAGGTCTAACATCAAGGGGACAGGGAGTACAATTCTGTCTTGGGTCCAGCAAGGGGAAAAATGGAAATTTGGTATGTGGTAAACAGCATCAATGATTGCCATTCAGCTTTAGATATATATCCTTGAGAGACTCACATATATATGACCAGGAAAATTCAATACAAGCATGGTTCTTGATGCATATTTTGTAATAGCAAAACATGGAGTGGGGACAACTCAAGTGTCCATCACTGAGACAGTGGATTTTTTAAAATGTAGTATATTTGCATAGTGATTTTTTTTTTTTGAGAGAGAGTCTCACTCTGTTGCCCAGGCTGGAGTGTAGTGTCGTGATCTCGGCTAACTGCAACTTCCGCTGCCTCCCAGGTTCAAGTGATTCTCCTGCCTCAGCCTCCTGAGTAGCTGGGATTATAGGCATGTGCCACCACGCCCAGAAAATTTTCATATTTTAGTAGAGATGGGGTTTTACTATGTTGTCCAGGCTGGTCTCAAACTCCCAGCCTCAAGAGATCCGCCTGCCTTGGCTTCCCAAAGTGCTGAGAGTACAGGTGTGAGCCACCATACCTGGCCCATAATGAAATATTTTTAACAATTTAAATGAAAAACTAGAATTACAAGCATCAACCTGGATAAATCTCAAAAATATAACATTGAGTGGAAAGGGCAATTTGTAGAATACTGCATGATGCTATTCGTGTAAATTTGTAAATATATACAGTATTATCACATAGTGCTCATAGAAGTACATGTAACTGTTGAATTGGACAAGCAGGGCTCATGGATATAATCATAAAGCAACTTTATTGTTCTCCATTAATGTTCCTTTAAATGTATTTAGTTAGGCATGTTCTTCCTTCACCCCAGAGAAATTTAGGCAGTTCTATCCAATAAACAATGTCCTCCAGTTAATAAATAATGTTTTAATGTAATCATCATAACTTTTTACTTTATTTGGTTACTCCTTTTATCAGTCAATTATTGCCATAATTATGCTACATAATAAACCAGCCCAAAGCTCAATGACCCACAGAAATAAGCTTCCATTTCTAGCTGGCAAATCTGAGGGTCAGTGGAGTGGCTGCACTGATATGGGCTGGCTCAGCACTAAGCATGAGCTCCATTAGAAGAAGCTCCAGGTGTTGGCCAGGCATGGTGACTCACACCTATAACCCCAGCACTTTGGGAGGCTGAGGCAGGTGGATCACCTGAGGTTGAGAGTTTGAGACCAGCCTGAACAACATGGTGAAACCCTGTCTCTACTAAAAATACAAAATTAGCTGGGTGTGGTGGCAGATGCCTGTAATCCCAGCTACTCGGGAAGCTGAGGCAGGAGAATTGCTTGAACCCGGAAAGTGAAGATTGCAGTGAGCCAAGATCACACCATTGCACTCCAACCTGGGCAACAAGAGTGAAACTCCATCTCAAAAAAAAAAAGAAGAAGCTCCAGGTGTCTTATTCTTTAGGAACACTGGTCTACCTGGGAAATGTTCTCTTGATGATGGCAGAGGCACAAGAGGAAAGTCTCCAGTGCAAGGGCACTGCAAGTCTCTATTCATGTGACACCAGCCCACAGCCCTCTGGCAAGTCACATGGCCAAGCCCAATACCAATGGGGTGGGAAAGTACACTCTACACTCTGCCCCGGGAGAGGCGGGAATGCTTACAAAATATGCAGCTCAGGCCAGCTACAGAGGAGCCAGTCCAGTGGAGAAAGAGGCTGACTCCTCCCCCACCTTGCCAACCCTAGTTTCTGACCCCTCCAGATCAGAGAAGGGAGAGGAAGGGAAAGGGGCAGGAAGTTCTTACTTGACCAATACTGGCATCAGCCTCTGTAGCCTAGGAAATGGTTAAAGATGACTCTCATGGATGCTGCCATGAGTTTTCAGGGTCTTCGGGGATCTTTAGAGCTCCCAGTCTCCTGATAATGACCAGTGCATGTCTTATCCAGCTGGTCACTGACTCCCTCCACAGCCCTGAGGGTTAGGGGTTGTTCAGCTGGTCTTCCTTCATAAACCCTTCAACAGGACCTCACTTCTCATCTATTGTCTGGGTGCCTCAGCTGGAACTTCCACTTTACCTGCCTTATTGATATACAAACCTTTGTAGTAATCATATAGAAACATAAGCGAGAAGGAAATACTCCAACATCAGGATGGTTGCTACATCCCTGGGGAGGAGGAGATGACAAGAAGGGCATCAGAGAGGGACAAAGAGGGTGGCCGGGATGGTGAATTTTATGTGTCAACTTGGCTGGGCCATGGCACCCAGATATTTCATGAAACATATTATTCTAGATGTTTCTGTGGAGATATTTTTTAGATGAGACAAACGTTTAAATCAGTAGGCATTGAGTACAGCGGGTTACCCTCTGCAACATGGGCAAGCCTCAGCCAATCAGTTTGAAGGCCTGAGTAGAGCAAAGACTGACCTACCCCAACCAAGAGGGAATTCTACCAAAAGACTGGCATTGTTTTTTGGTTTTGTTTGGTTTTTAGTTTACACAAAGGCAATTTATTCACAGCAAACAATTTGAGGAGTCCTGTTCACAAACAGTGAACACAGCAACCCTCCTTCTGGAAGATACTGTCAGAGTGGCTGGGGGTGATGTCCTCAATCTACCAGATCTTCATACGTGAGCGGGCAAGGTTTCGGGGGACCAACCACACCAGGTCCAGGGGTCTTGGTCCTATTTCCTCCTGTGGCCAGGAGCTTGATGTGTAAGGCAGTGATGCCCAGCTCCTTACCCCTCTGGACCACATCCTGAGCAGTCAACATGGCAGTACATGAGGAGGATTCATCTTGGTCAGCCTTCTCCTTCATCCCACCAGCCACATGGCAGGTGGTTCCTTGCCAGAAAGATCAGTGACATGGACAAAGGTGTCATTCAGGCTGCCTTAGGATTCAAACTGCAGCTCCTCCCTGGGTCAGCAGCCTGCTGGCCTATCCCAAAGATTTTGAATTTACTAGTTTCCACAATTGCCCGAGTCAAATCCTTGAGAGAGAGAGAGACCCTCTGATATGGTTTGGCTCTGAGTCCCCACCCAAATCTCTTCTCGAATTGTAATCTCCACATGTCAGAGGAGGGACCGGGTGGGAGGTGACTGGATCATGGGGGCGGATTTTCCCCATGATGTTCTCATGATAGTGAGTGAGTTCTCATGAGATCTGATGGTTTAAAGTGTGGCACTTCCCCCACTTCTCTCTCTCCTGCTCTACCATGGTAAAGATGTGCTTGCTTCCACCATGACTGTAAGTTTCCTGAGGTCTCCTAACCATGCTTCCTGTTAAGCTTTTGGGACTGTAAATCAATTAAACCTCTTTTTAAATAAATTATCCAGTCTCAGGTAATTCTTTATAGCAGTGTAAGAATGGACTAATACACCCTCTTTTTTTCTGTTTCTCTGGAGAACCCTAACTAATATAAGGACTTAACTATAGATGGACAAGGTGAGGCAAGATGAGTATTATAGCTTGTAAAAGTTCTCTTTTTCTTTCTCTTTTGTTGTTAAAACCTGCACGGGCAGTTCCTGCCTTTTGCCACAGTGCATTTTATCCCTAGGTCAGGTTATGTTGCTCTTGGCCAAAGACTGCTTTGAGACAAATGCATTCCTGGAAACTACGTTGTAAATCCAATTGTCATAAAGCAGATTTAGCTTTCCCATGGAAACAATGTTATGTTGAAGAATAACAGCAGGACTAGTACCCTGCCCTTGCACAGAGCTTCATAGATCAAAAAGGACTTTCACATACACTGATGCATTTACTCCTGGAAGGTAGCAATATGTTCTCTGCTTTTACAGAAGAAATTGAGGCACAAAGAAACAATTTGCTAGGGTCAGATGGTTAATAAAGGACCCAGCTGGGACTCAGTCCTCATTTGGTGGTCTTTCCAACTTCTTAACCATGCAAGGTCTCAGCTTCACACATAACAAAAAGTGTAACCATTGCAAAAATTCCAGAACTCCAGGCCCCCACAACTACAATTTTGCTCTTAAGTCACACACACACACACACACAACAGGTAAATGGGCATACTGATTCCTCAAGAGACCCCTGAACTATAAAGCAGACATTTAATATGCAAATAACCAGCACAAAGTTCCAGTGTGGTAGTTCACACCTGCAGTCCCAGCACTTTGGGAGGCCAAGGCAGGAAGATCACTTGAACCCTGGAGTTTGAGACCAGCCTGGGCAACATGGTAAAACCCTGTCTCTACAAAAAAATACAAAAATTAGCCAGGCATGGTGGTGCACACCTGTGATCCCAGCTACATAAGAGGCTGAGGTGGGAGAATTGCATCGAGGTTGCAGTGAGCTCTGTCTGTGCCACTGCACTCCAACCTGGGCAGCAGAGCGAGATCCTGTCTAAAAAGAAAAAAAAAAAACCTTGGACTTGGCTGGGTGCGGTGGCTCATGCCTGTAATCCCAGCACTTTGGGAGGCCGAGGCGGGTGGATCACAAGGTCAGGAGATTGAGACCACCCTGCCTAACACGGTGAAACCACGTCTCTACTAGAAATACAAAAAATCAGCCGGGCGTGGTGGTGGGCGCTTGTAGTCCCAGCTGCTGGGGAGGCTGAGGCAGGAGAATGGCGTGAACCCAGGAGGCAGAGCTTGCAGTGAGCCGAGATCGTGCCACTGCACTCCAGCCTGGGCGACAGAGAAAAAAAAAACAAAAAACCTTGGACTTGGCTTCTCCAGACCCCTTACTGGGAGGCACAGCCTTTGGCTATGATGACACTCCTACTTTGATATCGCAGCTATACTATATTCTGCTCCACTAATAAATGCATATTTGGAAGCACCGCCCTTGTGAACCTCTGAACTTTCTTTAGAAATTGAGCCCTGTTTAGTGGCAGCTGCAGTGCATCGCCACTGTTACAGGTGGAGTTATTTATTTTCCCCCAAAATTTTTGTGCTGAAGTTCTAACCCCCAGTACTTCAGCATGTAGCCTTATTTGGAAAGCAGGTCATTGCAAATGGAACTAGTCGAGATGAGTCATACTAGAGTAGAGTGGGCCCCTAACCCAATATGACTTATAAAAAGGAGAAATTTAAACAGGGAGAACATGCAAAATGTGGAGTTATCCTTTCACAAACCAAGAACTAGCAGATGCTAGGAGGAAGATCTGGAACAGATCTCTCCCTGGTGCCTTCAGAGGGAGTGTGGCTCTGCCTACACCTTGATCTCAGACCTAGAAAGCCTCTAAATAAGTTTCTTTTTGTTAAGCCACCCAGTTTGTGGCACTGAATTATGGCAGCCTTAGCAGACTAATACGTGTGCAGCAAGCCCCCATTCTCTCCCTCTCCCACCTGCAACAAATGCTGCTGTCAGCTCAACTCTTGAATCCCTAGGTTCTCCCCTTCACCATTCTCCATGTGGGACCCTATGACTTTACCTCTCTTCTCCCCAAGCGAATGTGTTCTCTTCTTAGCCAAAGCATTGCCACTTATTTGCAAAATACAAGTAGTTTGTCCACAGCATGGGAATTGTTTGCCCAGAGCCCTACATACTTGCGCTCTCATATGAAAGGAAAAATAAATCCTGGGGCCCCCAAATCACTAAGCTAAAGGGACAAGTCAAGCTGGAAACTGCTTAGGGCCAACCCAGTCCCATTCTATTCAAAGTCACCCCTCTGCTCACTGAGATAAATGCGTATCTGATTGCCTTCTTTGGAGAGGCTGATCAGAAACTCAAAAGAATGCAACCATTTGTTTCTTATCTACCCATGACCTGGAAGCCCCCTCCCTGCTTTGAGCCTCCCACCTTTGCTTCTAGTTGTCCTGCTTTTCCAGACCAAACCAATGTTCATCTTGCATATGTTGATTGACATCTCATGTCTCCCTAGAATGTATGAAACCAAACCGTGCTCTGATCACCTTGGCCACGTGTCATCAGGACCTCCTGAGGCTGTGTCACAGGTGCGCGTCCTCAACTTTGGCAAAACAAACTTTCTAAATTAGCTGAGACCTGTCTCAGTTTTTCGGGGTTCATGCTAGAGAAGACATGGTGGCCAGCTTCAGAATCCCAAAGTGTCAGACAAGATGAAGCCTTAGAAGTCAGGTCTTTCAAGCCTTGCAATTTGCAGAAAAAGAAGATGAGGACAAGGAAAGGGGGATCATTTTCCAAGGATCGCATGCATAGCTCATTAATATTAGGGGTGTGATGATGACCCAGGAGTTCTGACTCTCAACTCAGTGCCTTTTTATCTGTTCAATACTAGGTTTGCCTCCAGGGGTGATTCTCGTTACCAGCTGTCCTGATGTGCACCTCTCTTGCTCCTTAAAAGTGAATTGTTGGACACGCATGGTGGCTCATGCCTGTATTCTTAGCACTTTGGAAGGCTGAGGCAAGAGGATTGTTTGAGGCCAAGAGTTTGAGACCAACCTGGCCAACATAGCAAGACCCCCATCTCTGTTTTAAAAAAAAATAATTTTTAAAACAAATGAAGTGAATTTAGAATAGCAAACTTGGGCCAGGAGCAGTGGCTCATGCCTGTAATCTCAGCACTTTGGGAGGCCAGGTGGGGAGGATCACTTGAGGTCAGCAACTCAGGATCAGCCTGGGCAACATAGTGAGATCCCATGTCCACAAAAAATTTTTTAAAAATTAACAGGGCATAGTGGCACACACTTATGGTCCCAGCTACTTGGGAGGCTGAGGTGGGAGAATGGTTTGAACCTGGAAGATCAAGGCTGCAGTGAGCCATGATTACACCACTGCACTTCACCCTGGACAACAGAGCCAGATCCTGTCTCAAAAAAAAGGAATAGCAACCTTGATTGAGTCATCTTTGTAACCCCCTTCAGCAGTCCTTCACTGTCTGAGTATTTTTTGTTGTTGTTGTTTGTTTGTTTGTTTGGAGAGACGCGGTCTGGCTATCACCCAGGCTGGTTTCATTCAAACTATTAGGCTCAAGTGATCCTCCCCCCTCAGCCTCTCGAGTAGTTGAGACAGGTACATGACACCACACCTGGCTGATTTTTTAAAAAATTATAGAGACAGAGTCTTGCTTTGTTTCTCTAACTGGTCACCAACTCCTCACCTCAAGCGTTCCTCCCACCTCAGCCTTCCAAAACCCTGGGGTTACCATCATGAACCACCATGCCTGGCCTAATAAATGTTTTAATTGGATTGATCAAAACATCCCTTTCTGTTCAAATCTAGAAGATCTATAGGGAATAAAACTCTAGGTCAGTGTTTCTCAAAGTGTGCCCAGGGGAACCCTTGAAAAACTTTTTTTTTTTTTCAGAGAAGGAATCTTGCTCTGTCACCCTGGCTGGAGTGCAGTGGCGTGATCTTGGCTCAGTGGTCTGCAGTGGAGGCTGGGGACACAACTTAAAAATAAATTTTGCAGGTCGGGTGTGGTGGCTCACACCTGTAATCCCAGCACTTTGGGAGGGCAAGGCAGGAGGATTGCTTGAGCCTAGGAGTTAGAGACCAGCCTTGGCAACATAGGGAGACCCTGGGTCTACAAAAAATAAAAAATAAAAAATGAGTTGGGCATGTGGCTGCACAACTGTGGTCCCAGCTACTTGGGAGTCTGGAATTGTGGCAGTAGGAAGGAAAGGGAGAATCCCATACTAGATCCTAAGAGCTTCCACCTGTGAGTGACATTTACCACCCCCGCTTATATCTCATTGGCCAAAGATGTCACTTAGCTAGGTCTAACATCAAGGGGACAGGGAGTACAATTCTGTCTTGGGTCCAGCAAGGGGAAAAATGGAAATTTGGTATGTGGTAAACAGCATCAATGATTGCCATTCAGCTTTAGATATATATCCTTGAGAGACTCACATATATATGACCAGGAAAATTCAATACAAGCATGGTTCTTGATGCATATTTTGTAATAGCAAAACATGGAGTGGGGACAACTCAAGTGTCCATCACTGAGACAGTGGATTTTTTAAAATGTAGTATATTTGCATAGTGATTTTTTTTTTTTGAGAGAGAGTCTCACTCTGTTGCCCAGGCTGGAGTGTAGTGTCGTGATCTCGGCTAACTGCAACTTCCGCTGCCTCCCAGGTTCAAGTGATTCTCCTGCCTCAGCCTCCTGAGTAGCTGGGATTATAGGCATGTGCCACCACGCCCAGAAAATTTTCATATTTTAGTAGAGATGGGGTTTTACTATGTTGTCCAGGCTGGTCTCAAACTCCCAGCCTCAAGAGATCCGCCTGCCTTGGCTTCCCAAAGTGCTGAGAGTACAGGTGTGAGCCACCATACCTGGCCCATAATGAAATATTTTTAACAATTTAAATGAAAAACTAGAATTACAAGCATCAACCTGGATAAATCTCAAAAATATAACATTGAGTGGAAAGGGCAATTTGTAGAATACTGCATGATGCTATTCGTGTAAATTTGTAAATATATACAGTATTATCACATAGTGCTCATAGAAGTACATGTAACTGTTGAATTGGACAAGCAGGGCTCATGGATATAATCATAAAGCAACTTTATTGTTCTCCATTAATGTTCCTTTAAATGTATTTAGTTAGGCATGTTCTTCCTTCACCCCAGAGAAATTTAGGCAGTTCTATCCAATAAACAATGTCCTCCAGTTAATAAATAATGTTTTAATGTAATCATCATAACTTTTTACTTTATTTGGTTACTCCTTTTATCAGTCAATTATTGCCATAATTATGCTACATAATAAACCAGCCCAAAGCTCAATGACCCACAGAAATAAGCTTCCATTTCTAGCTGGCAAATCTGAGGGTCAGTGGAGTGGCTGCACTGATATGGGCTGGCTCAGCACTAAGCATGAGCTCCATTAGAAGAAGCTCCAGGTGTTGGCCAGGCATGGTGACTCACACCTATAACCCCAGCACTTTGGGAGGCTGAGGCAGGTGGATCAC
>NW_012114955.1:4225075-4226903 GCF_000951035.1 Colobus angolensis palliatus | reverse complement strand
GGAGGCTGAGGCAGGAGAATCACTTGAACCCTGGAGGCAGAGGTTGCAGTGAGTCAAAATCACACCACTACCCTCCAGCCTGGGTGACAGAGCAAGACCCCGTCTCAAAAAAAAGTATGGCCGGGCACAATGGCTCATACCTGTAATCCCAGTACTTTGGGAGGCTGAGGCGGGTGGATCATGAGGTCAGGAGATGGAGACCATCCTGGCTAACGTGGTGAAACACCGTCTCTACCAAAAATACAAAAAAATTAGCCAGGCATGGTGGCGGGCACCTGTACTCCCAATTACTCAGGAGGCTGAGAGGCAGGAGAATGGCGTGAATCTGGGGGACGGAGTTTGCGGTGAGCCGAGATGGTGCCACTGCACTCAGCCTGGGCGACAGAGCGAGACTCCGTCTCATAAGTAAATAAATAAGATCGACAGGGCACAAAAGTGCTGTGTTAGGAACTACGCAAAGGTGAGCCTGGTGTTTCTCAGTTGGAACGCCCCTCCCCAACCCACCCAACTCTGGCTCTCTCCAGTTCTTTCCACGTAGAGAGTTCACAGGGAGTTGCAGTGTTCCTGCAGGGTGGTGGCTGCCCCTGCATCTCTAGTCCTGATTTCCTGACAATTCAGAAAGCATTTCCATGTTGGCCCAAAGTTTCTGTTTCCTGTTCCCTCCCACACTATTTTTAGATCCAGCAGACATTTCCTGCCTTGGCCTGTCCCACCCGCCTCGGTGTCTATTCCAGCCTCTGATATCAGGGTACATGCAGGGTGGACCTCAAAGATGAAGTATCTGATTCCAGGTCTGGGACCCTGGTGGCCAGGAGCAGCTTAGCACCCAGCAGTGACGCCCCCAGGCTAAGTTGCTTTCCTGGTTTACTTTGTAAGCTGTAAAATAGTAGTTTCTCAGGTCCTTTTCCTTCAGCCTGCCTATACCAAGCTCCCTGTGCCTTTATCCGTCAGTCTACAGCCTTAAAGGTGCACGAGCCCAACATGGTGGTATGTTAGCTGACTGTGCTACAACTTACTGCGAGCTGACAGCAAAGTGTCAGGCTTAAAGGTCTATCTGCAGCCTCCCTTTTCCAAACACCTCCTGTTTGTCAGGCACTATTTTCGTCTCGTTAAAGCTCACCACAATCTTATGGGTGGCAAAAGTCTTCATTTCCCAGATTAGAAACCTGAAGCTCAGAAAGGTAAACAACTCACCCCAAGGTGCACAGTGCCAGAGCCTCACCAAACTCCATTTCACCAACTGAAATGCCTCTATGTCAGCATTTTTCAGTCTTTTCTTTTCTTTTTGTAATCGCCCTCCTTTGGAGCCTTTGTAGACATTTTTTCCCCTAATACTCCCTCCTTTATGCAACGTGAATACTACAAATAGACCACATATCAGCTTATGGACTGAATGTGTATCTATGCTTTAAACATTTAAAAAATAAGAATTGGGCTGGGCACAGTGGCTCACACCTGTAATCCCAACACTTTGGAAGGTTGAGGCAGGAAGATTGCTTGAAGTCAAGAGTTTGAAACCAGCCTGGGCAACATAGCAAGACCCTGTCTCTAAAAAAAGTTTTTAAAATTAGCTAGGCATGTTGGCATCACCTGTAGTCTCAGCTACTTGGGAGGTTAAGGTGGGAGAATCACCTGAGCCCAGGAATTTGAGGTTGCAGTGCAATCACTGTACTCCAAACTGGGCGACAGAGCAAGACCCTGTCTCTAAGGAAAAAAAAAAAAAGAAAGAAAGAAAAGACAGTTTTTTTTACTCTTCGGGAGCCAATTTCATTCCCTTCGGGTGGTAACACCCTTGTGGAGAATGCCAGCAGGGCTTGAAGTCTTACTG
>NW_012114955.1:4215252-4224285 GCF_000951035.1 Colobus angolensis palliatus | reverse complement strand
TACCTTGAGTTAATGTTTACAGAACATCCTTTTGGAAATGAGCCATAGATACTCGGTCGCTTTGTTTCCCATGTCAGTATTGCTGGTGACATTGGCCTGTTTAGGTGAATAAGCAGCTTTTTCTGTGATCCAGTCAAGTCAGGCCAGTCAGACCAAGGAGCTAGGACCGTCAACGCCAAGGGAACACAGCAGCCGCAGCCCACCTCACTGTATTTCAGCCAGGTGCAGGCAGCAGGAACCCAAGAAAAGAAATACATCATGGCAACGTCATTAAACTCTCACTTTGTGCCAGACAGCAAAGCTGCCACTGGCAGGGCCCCACTGTCTCTGTGGAGGCCACTGCTGCCTTATGGGAGCCCACAGCATGGAGCGTGCAGCCCTGGCCTCCTAGGTCCAGGGCAATCAGCAAAGGCGCCCAGCTGCTCTGAGAGCTCCTCTTCCCCAAGCAGCACCAGCCTGTTGCCTTGAAATCCCCTGCCCTGTCTCCACTCTCCTATCCCAGTCACGTTCTAAAAAAGGGGCCACACACCTGGCTTCCAGGAGCTTCATAGACCGATTGCATCAGAATCTCAGAGCATCAGAATGTGAATTTCACACAGATGAGTCTGAAAAGACCCGTGTGTGTATTCCTGAAACACTAACTCCTTAAAGGCCCCCATGTCAGAGGCTCTGGGGACCACAGCCTTTGTTCAGGTGAAACCCCTGATGCAGGCTTGTTGGATAATTTATCTTGATGTGGCCTCTTAGCTGTAGTCAGGACCCTGGAGGGCAGGATGTGTTTGTACATCTTTTTTGTCCCCAGTATCTAGCACAGTGCCAGGCATGTACTGCGTATTTAATGAATACTTGTTGTGTCGGTAACCAAATGTACAAATGAATGAAGGAATCGTTGCGCGCTTAGGGCAGAGTTATCAGCCCAGGCAGCTCTGTCTAAAGGACCTGGGCCTGCTCTTTAGGGAGAAGGGATCAGTAGTTAAAACCAGAACACCTGGACAGCACATGTGCAATTACTCACAGCATTTGCTTTAATTGCTTAGTAAATCCACACAATGTAACTTTATGCGTCTCCAATAATTCCCTTGTTTGTTTTGAAAATCCTTAATAGAAAATAGACAGCGGGCCGAGCGTGGTGGCTCATGCCTATAATCCCAGCACTTTGGGAGGCCGAGGTGGGTGGATCACGAGGTCAGGAGATTGAGACCATCCTGGCTAAAATGGTGAAACCCTGTCTCTACCGAAAATACAAAAAATTAGCCGGGCGTGGTGGCGGGCGCCTGTAGTCCCAGCTACTCGGGAGGCTGAGGCAGGAGAATGGCATGAACCTGGGAGGTGGAGCTTGCAGTGAGCTGAGATCGCGCCACTGCACTCTAGCCTGGGCAACAGAACGAGACTCCATCTCAAAAAAAAAAAGAAAGAAAGAAAGAAAGAGAAAAAGAAAATAGACAGCAGGTGGGTGTTGCATGGAGTAGAAATGCCTGACTGCTGACACCTGGCCACCTTTCCCGTGAACTGGCAGGGACGGAACCTGTGCTGGGATCCTGGAGGGGCGGCTCCACAATAGCCACCTGATTCTGAGGGGGTTGCAAGCTGGTCCTGTACCTATCCTGTCATGCATGAGGGGCCTGCGACCTGCCACATCCTGTCACAGCTCCCTCCTCATCCATGTTATCCTCATGACCATCCTGGGAGGCAGGCAGCCTTGGAGACTTCGCTCCCATTTACGCTGAGACGTTTAGGGAAACCCAGGAAGAAATCCGACCCCCTTGGTACAGAGGTGAGAGAAGGAGGTAGAGACAAGACGCTGAAGAGGAGAGACACAAGCAGAGAGGGGGACAAGGACCTATTCTTAAAAGAGGATGCGCCCAAGCCATGGCCGTGGTGAGACGCCCAGTCGCCCTTCCACTCTCGGCCACCAGGTGGCGGGCACAGGCCAACTAAGCCAGGCAGGGCTCAGGAGAAGCTGCCCAAAGGGCGGCCCAGGCAGAGGCAGCACTGCCAAGATGGGAACATGCCCAGAAGGACACCGCGCAACACACAATGCATCCCAACACACACACTACACAACATACCCCCAACACAACCCAACACACACCACACATATACACCCCAACACACACTACACCCCTACAACACACACCCCACAACATAATGTACCACATACCACACAACGCATGCCACACACACCCCTATAATTCACACCCACAACACACACAACATACCACACACACCCACAACACACAACGCATCCCAACATCCGCTACACAACACACATCACAAACACCCTTACAACACACACCCAAGAGAACGGACCACATACCACACACCACACATACACACCACACACACCCCACAGCACAATGTACCACACAACTCATCGCACATCCATACAACACACCCCACAGCATACACACAACATACCACACGACACACATCACACACCCCACAACACAACACACAATGGACAACTCACCACACATACCCACAACAAAACACAACACACACATCCCTACAACGCACAGCCGACAACACACCCACAATACAATGTACCAGACAACACACAACACGTGCATACACAACACATAATGCAACACATAAACCCTACACACACATCACACAACACAAAAACACCACAGCACACACCACACACACCACAAATACACACCCCCACAACACATACCACGACAACAGATAAACATCACACCACACGCACAACACACAGCAGACACACCCTACATACACAATACAGCTCCCACACACTACAGCACACACAACATATACCACAACAAACAACACATACGACACACACAAAACACACATCACACACACCGGCAGCAACTGCTCACTATCCCTCCACTTTGGGACATGTTAGATTCTTCTGCCCCACTCCACACCCTGCTTATTCAGCCTCCAACCCCAAACCGCCCCCAATAGCACTCCTCCCCTTTTTCTCCTGGTATCTACAAATTCCAAAGTGCTCTTCATCATCTTTTCCCAAACACGCCTGCCCAGGCCTTTCCCTCCCACTGTCCCCGCACCTCCACTGCCCACTCCTCATGAGGGAAAAATGAAACCTCCCCCCAGCGGAACACTTTCTGCTTCACCAGGAGTTTTCCCACCTGCTTTCCTTTTGACCGTCTCAACCATCCTATGAGGAAATTCTGAGGACTGCCATTAGATGAGTTGGAAAGCAGAGTCCAGGAGGCTGAACTCCTTGCCCATCCAGATGGGAGGACGGGGCCAGCTCTTCAGATCCCAGGGTGCACCTCTGCGACCCCCACATCCCACAGCCACACCCTGCGTTCCACTCTCCAGACACACACCTGTCACTGCAAAGAAGCCCAGGTGTGATGGGAGGGACAGGTGAGGGGAATCGAGGGTCACTGCCCAGAGGAGGCAGGGAGCCCCATTCCACAAGGCTCCATCTGCTTTTCCAGAAGTTTCTACCCTGGGAAAGAGGCATTCACAACCAGAGCTGAATTCTCTAGGGCTGAATTCTCAGTCTTCTTTGCACAAAAGCGAAGAAGACTGAGAAAGTCACTTGCAACTTAGTGAATGGTCATTTCTGCTGGAATTTGTCCCACGTGTTTATGACTCAGCACAGGGGCTCCAGGGACAAAGGTTCTCAACACCCTGGCCACATGAAATGGGAGCTGGGTCTCTGTGGGACTGAGACCCTCTCCCCCCATCCACAATTCCCAGCTTCAAGTTGTTTTAAATACAACAGAGGGACCCAAACCTCCTTTTGGAGGCAAGAGGTATCTGCATAAGCCCTGCCTGGATGCCATTTCTTCACCCGCATCCATAGCACCTTCAGGTGGCTCCTGTAGGGATGTTAAGAAGCAGTAATTAAGGCTGGGCACCATGGCTCACACCTGTAATCCCAGCGCTTTGGGAGGCCAATGCAGGTGGATCACGAGGTCAGGAGTTGGAGACCAGCCTGGCCAACACCCTGTCTCTACTAAAGATACAAAAAATTAGCTGGGCGTGGTGGCACGCACCTGTAATCCCAGCTACTCGGGAGGTTGGGGCAGGAGAATCGCTTGAACCTGGGAGGCGGAGATTGCAGTGAGCTGAGATCGTGCCTCTGCACTCCAGCCTGGGCCACAGGGCGAGACTCCACCTCAAAAAAAAAAAGCAGTAATTAGGACTGAACACCTGAGACAAGGGACAGGCAGAGAGTGGGGACGATTAACTCAGACACAGTGCAGGTCCTGGGGCTCAGGCCTCTTTCAGGTCAAACACTGTTTTCAGCCCCCAGGGGCCTTCCTGACTTCTAACATGGAGACCCTTGCAGTCCGAGCCCACTTTAGGGTGGCTCTCAGACTTTGGGGTGTGAACAGCTGGTCCTGGCCTTGGGGAGGCCTCTCTCAGGCTCAGCCTCCTGCCCAGAGCTAGGACTTAGGTGAGTCAAGTGAGCACCCAGGGCACAGATATGCAAGGCGCTTCTTCTCAGGGCAGGTACTGCATCCTGAGCACCTCGCTGCCTCCTGCTAGCCCTGCTCCAAGCTACCCTTTCCCCTCCCATCCCTTCCTCCACCTCACACGTCCATTTCTTCATCCAAAATATGGAGACCACAAATCTCACACAGCGGGTGCAATGCCCAAATGACATGTCACCATTTGAAAAATGCATAGTTTGTTCATTTTTCTTATTTCTATTTTTTGAAATGCTTCTCAAAGCAGTAGAGGTTCCCAACTGAATCCTTTGTTCAGAACGTGTAAACATGGCCAAGGAATGAAGGCTTGTTCTGGTGGAACCGTGTTCTTGGGGGTCAGGGAGGCGGGAGGAACAAAGACCTTTTCCACCTGCAATGGAGTTTCCCAAAAGTGTGAGAACTTCCTAAAGACCATTACCTAAGACGTTAAAACAGTCCCCAGCGTTCAGTGGGTGTGCAATAATGGCCAGTAACGGCGTAGTCTGAATCCAGGCTGGATACATCACACAATAGATGCGAGGTACCCCATGCTAAGATAACGTGGGATAAGAAACTGTGGTCTCAGCTGGGCACGGTGGCTCACGCCTATAATCCCAGCACTTTGGGAGGCCGAGGCGGATGGATCACCTGAGGTCAGGGGTTCAAGACCAGCTTGGCCAGCATGCTGAAACCCTCTCTCTAATAAAAATACAAAAATTGGCCGCACGCAGTGGCTCACACCTGTAATTCCAGCACTTTGGGAGGCCGAGGCAGGTGGATCGCCTGAGGTCAGGAGTTCGAGACCAGCCTGGCCAACATGGTGAAACCCCATCTCTACTAAAAATACAAAGATTAGCCAGGCGTGGTGGTGGGCGCCTGTGATCCCAGCTACCTGGGAGGCTGAGGCAGGAGAATTGCTTGAATCTGGGAGGCGAAGGTTGCAGTAAGCCAAGATCGTGCCATTGCACTCCAGCCTGGGTGACAGAGCAAGACTCTGTCTCAAAACGAACGAAACAAAAATACAAAAATTAGCCAGGCATGGTGGCAGGCACCTGTAATCCCAGCTACTCGGGAAGCTGAGGCAGGAGAATCGCTTGAACCTAAGAGGTGGAGGTTGCAGTGAGCCAAGATCTCACCCCCCAAAAAGAAAGAAAATGTTGTCTCTCCACACAACAGAACTTGATGCAGCTATGGAAAGGAAGGAAACCTGCTACCTGCTACAACACAGAAGAACCTTGAGGTGAAGGGAATGATTACACATGTCCATGAAAAGATTCCCCGTACATAAGGGATCTAAAGAACTCAAACTCACAGCAACAGAAAGTAGGATGGTGGTTGCCAGGGGCTGTGAGGAAGGGAAATGGGGAGTTGTTCTTTAATGGGTACCATTTTAGCTTTGCAAGATGAAAAGTTCTGGAGATTTGCTGTATAACGATGTAGATATACGTAACACTACTAAACTGCACATGTGAAAATGGTTAGGAGGGTAAATTTTATGTTACGTGGTTTTTACTACAATTAAAAACAAATGAGGGCCGGGTGTGGGGTTCACACCTATAATCCCAGCACTTTGGGAGGCTGAAGTGGGTGGATCACATGGTCAAGAGTTTGAGACCAGCCTGGCCAATATGGTGAAACCCCATCTCTACTAAAAATACAAAAATTAGCCAGCCATGATGGCAGGAGCCTGTAGTCCCAGCTACTTGGGAAGCTGAGGCAGGAGAATTGCTTGAACCCAGGAGGCGGAGGTTGCAGTGAGCCGAGATTGCGCCATTTGCACTTCAGCCTGGGGGTCACAGAGAGACTCCATCTCAACAACAACAACAAAAAAGGCCAGGTGTGGTGGCTCATGCCTATAATCCTAGTACGTTGAGAGGCTCAGGTAGGTGGATGGCTTGAGCCCAGGAGTTCAAGACCAGCCTGGGCTACATAGGGAGACCCTCCCCCCCCGCCTGTCTCTACAAAATAATTAAAAATTAGCCAGGTATGGTGGCATGTGCCTGTAGTTCTAGCTACTCAGGAAGCCGAGGTGGAGGATCACTTGAGCCCAGGGAACCAAGGCTGCAGGGGGCCATGATGATGCCCCTGCACTTTAGCCTGCGTGACAGGAGACTGCCTCTAAAATAAATAATATAAACTAAGAATGAATGATGAATGAATGAACCTGAGTGAATGGTGACCCAAGCACAGAGTTCGAAATCTGAGACGGTGCAGCCGAGAGTATCCCTCCCTCCTCGGCCCCACAGTTTTGCCCAGCTGAGACCAAGTTTCCACAAACAACCAAGCCAGTTTCAAAGGGGAAAGGAAATCACAGGAACCAAGCGGAGGAGGTGGAAGGAGTTTGTTTACATGATCGTTGTAAGAATTTCTGAGTTCAAGGTTTGTCATGTGCGCTGCGTTGAAGGCCGTTTTAGGCATCAACTCAGTGAATCCCTCCTTCCCAGGCACCTCCAACACAGCCCCCAAACTGCAGGCACCTGCTCAGTGCTGGGCACATGCCTGTCGAATGATTTTGTCTGAGACTTGGCCCCCACCACCCCGTGCGGGCCTAAAGCACACACAGCCAGGGATCCCCGGCAGGATTCCAGTTCCCGAGTCCTCGGTAGCATCTACCCAGGGAGCAGCCAAGACAGCCAGCATCCCCGGTGACTGCACGCTTTCTGCCTACACCCTCCTGAAGCTACTGTACTCAAACGTGGCCTCGTCACCTGGATGTTAAGACAACAAGAACCCTGGCAAGGTGGGAACAGAGTGGATCTATCAGTAAGACAAGTGATGACGGCATTTCTGAGCCCGTGGGCAAAGGGCCTCTGTGAGAGCTTGCAGAGGCACGTGTGTCAAGGCAGCCAGGGCTAGAGAGGGAGGCCAAGCACCATTGCCCATGGCCTGGTTCTACCACTTTAAAAGGAAATGCCTCCCCAGCTCATGATACATGGCAGGCACTTTGCACAACTTATCTGATTTTGTCCGGGTAACCACCCTGAAAGGTGGCTGCTAATGTTCCATCCCAGGAGGCTCCAAGTTGTTGACTGGCTTGCCAGAGGTCAGGCAACCAAGGAGGGGTGGTGGCGGGATGGGAAGTTAAGCCTGCCTCTGAGGAGGTACTTCTGAGGAAGTTAAGCCAGCCTCTGAGGATGTCCAGCACGTCAGCAGTCAGCCACCGGTCCAGTGCCTCTGCGTAGGGACATCACCAACTCAGCTTCCCAGACCAGCTCAGGCTCAGCTCCTAAGAGCCTCCTCCTTACCCAACCTTCGGCATAGAAAGTGTTAACGTGAGAGTCACAGCCAGGCTCCTAACACCTGTTCCCCAAATCTCTGCATTTCCCAAACCCCACTGGTTTCCAAACCAGTCCTCGACCTGAATTCATCATGCACTTTTTTAAACTTGTAATTGTAAATGAACTTTTCCTTCCTGCCTTTCTAGCCTCAGATCACCCCAGTCTTTTGGAAAAAGCGACATCATACTTTGCATCCTTGCCTGTTGGTCAATTTCTTCTGTTTCAGCTCTGAGTTTTTGGCAATTCTTTCTCTTTTCTTCCCTTCCTTGGACTCTCCTTGTCAACCCTTCAATTGTTTTGTAATCCTCCTCAGAGCATTCCTACTAGGAACGTATTTACACTCCTCAATCTCTTGTTTTCACAGAAGAAATAACACAAAAGCAAACGCCACAACCACCACAATCAAAGCAGCTAATTCCCGAGATCTGGGAGCAAGGCCTTTAAAGAATGGAGTCAGGTTTGATTTTGGGTGGGGGTGGGTCGGTGGAGGGTTAGGGCAGAGGAGGAGACATTCCTGGCTTAGGAGCAGGGAGTTTAGGGTTATCTCAAAATAATTGCACTTAAAAGTGGTTGCTTCACTTCAAAGGAGCTTTTAGGGCTGATGTGGGCTCTGGCCATCAGAGCCTGTCCGCTGAGCATGCAGTAAAAATGTGAGAAAGAACAGAAGCAGGGCCCCACCCTCCACGCCACCCTGGGTCCCACACAAACAGCCAGGCTGTCAGGGCAGATTCCAGAGCTCTTTACAGGCATTACTGTGAATCTCACCTCCTCACAAGATAGCCTCTTTTGTGGCAAAGGGAGAAACTGAAGCAGAGGGCAGGTGGTACCCAGTCCTCATGGAGCAACAAGGACTCTGGGCCACCCCGGGCCTATCTCCGTACACCCTCCTCCCCCAACAACCCCTCACCAGGCTTCCTGCCTCACTTGGTGGCTTTCACACATGTCCCAGGCTGTGGGGGACAGTGGTGGTAGAAGAGGCTTCTGGAGAGACCCAGTGTCCAGCAGGGAGACCAGCATCATATGCACAACCCCCATGCCTCCGAAGGGCCAGGCCTCTAGGCTGATTCTCAAGAAGCAATTAGAAAAAGTAATGGTGGACAACCTTTAGTGAGCACTCACGCTACGGTTTTGGCTTTACATCAAGGGCGTTTTTCTCCTTTAAGCCTGCTCACCACCCAGTGAGGGAGCTGATCTAATCATTTCCAAAATTCAGACAGTGGTTCAACATCACCAAACATTAGGGAAAAATGAAAATCAAAACCACAACGAGGGCTGGGCACCATGGCTCATGCCTGTAGTCCCAGTGCTTTGGGAGGCTGAGGTGGGCAGATCACTTGAGT
>NW_012114955.1:4212122-4214307 GCF_000951035.1 Colobus angolensis palliatus | reverse complement strand
GGCTGAGGCAGGAGAATTGCTTGAACCCAGGAAGCGGAGCTTGCAGTGAGCCGAGATCGTGCCACTGCACTCCAGCCTGGGTGACAGAGGGAGACCCTGTCTCAAAAAAAAAAAAAAGATCTACCTGGGGTCAAAGCACCTGACTTCCAAAGGCTTCTGTAGAGTCAGCCACATTCCCTTGCTTGTGCCCTGGTAACCACAGCACACTTTTCCCAGCCGACACTCCAGGCTCCTGTGCACTTGGTGGTTGGAGCATATGCACCTATTAATCCACGCCTATTTTTTGGGCACCTATGCACCAGGCTCTGTGCCAGGCACAGGGTATGAAGACGAATAAGACAGAACAGGTTCCTGTCCTCATGGTACTTATATTCTATGAGGAGAGACAGACAATAAATACATAAACAAATATCCGAGAAAATGACAGATCATAATGAGAATTGTTAAGGAAATAAACCATTGATAAGAAGGGAAATAAGTAAGGGAGGGTGGGAGGAGAGAGCAGGTGGCTTTAGCTGGGATTGTCAGGGAATGACCTTGTGAGAAGGGGACATCTCAAATGGGGCCCACAGGTATTGCCAACAGAGGATACAGTTTATCAAAGACAGAGGCAGGAACAAGCTCACCACAGTGAGAGAGAGGGGGCCAGAGTGGCTAACCCAGAGAGAAGGAGATGAGAAGGGGTAGGAGATGGAGATGGAGAAGCAGCAGGGCCAGGTTCTAAGGGGCCTTGGAGGGCTTGCTGAACAGTCTGAATTTTCTAAGGGCAATAGGAATAATTGAAGGGTTTCAAACAGGGAGGCATGGTGTTTGATTTTTGCTTTAGAAATAACTCATAGATGCAGCTTTTTTCTATGTGAAGTGAACTTGTCCCTGGGATGTCATCAAACCTCTGCTCTATCAGGGGCACTCAGGGCTCAAACCAGGACCTCTTGGAGTCTCCTGGATGGAGGCGTCCTGGCCCATGATACAAATGCACTCTATTCTCGGCCATGCGTGGTGGCTCATGCCTGTAATCCCAGCACTTTGGGAGGCAGAGGTGGGTGGATCACGAAGTCAGGAGTTCAAGACCAGCCTGGCCAAATTTGAGAAACCCCGTCTTTGCTAAAAATACAAAAAAATTAGCCGGGAGTGGCAGCAGGCGCCTGTAATCCCAGCTACTCGGGAGGCTGAGGCAGAGAATTGCTTGAACCCGAGAGGTGGAGGTTGCAGTAAGCCGAGATCACGCCACTGCACTCCAGCCTGGGCACCACAGCAAGACCCTGTCTCAAAAAAAAAAAAAAAAAGGAAATTCTGACACAGACTACACACCATGGATGAAACTCAAGGACATTATGCTAAGTGACATAAGCCAGTCACAAAAGACAAATACAAATACTGTATAATTCCATTTACATGAGGTACCTAGAGTAGTTAAATTCACAGACACAGAAAGTAGAATGGTGTTTCAAGGGCCTTGGCTGGAAGCTTCGGGGAGGATAGGGAGTTACTGTTTGGAGGATACAGAGTTTCAATTTTGCAAGATGAAAAGTCCTGGGCATAAATGATGGCACAACATTATGAATATACTTAATGCCACAGAACTCTCTTAAAAATAGGATGGTAAATTTTATTTTATGTGTATCTTATCACAATTTAAAAGCTTTTTTATTTTTTATTTATTTATTTATTTTTGAGGTGGAGTCTCATCACTCAATCTGTCACCCAGGCTGGAGTGCAGTGAGTGGTACAATCTCAGCTCATAGCTCACTGCAACCTCTGCCACTCAGGTTCAAGTGATTCTTCGACCTCAGCCTCCCCAGTAGCTGGGATTACAGGTGTGCACCACCATGCCTGGCTAATTTTTATATTTTCAATAGAGACAGGGTTTCACCATTTTGACCAGGCTAGTCTCAAACTCCTGACCTCAAGTGATTCGTCCACCTCGGCCTCCCAAAGTGCTGGGATTACAGGCATGAGCCATCACACCTGGCCTTTAAACTATTTTTTAATAAGGAAATTAAATTGTCCAGGATTAAGAAACTCTCCCAAGGACAGGGCTGAGATTTGAACTCAAGATCTACCTAGGTGCCGGGCGAGGTGGTTCACGCCTGTAATCCCAGCACTTTGGGGGACCGAGGCTGGCAGATCACGAAGTCAGGAGATGGAGACCATCCTGACTAACATGGTGAAACCCCATCTCTAC
>NW_012114955.1:4203324-4212072 GCF_000951035.1 Colobus angolensis palliatus | reverse complement strand
GTCTCAAAAAAAAAAAAAAAAAAAAAACGCACTCTACCCAGATCTTCTGCATCTTTGTCCCCTGGGGCACACTGACCTTTCCATAAGGGGTCTCTCAGAAAGAAGAGGGCCTTGGAGACAGCACCATATCCGGGAGTAGCTGAGTAACACTCTGAACTGGCACGAAAGGGCTAGGGGCTAGACCTGCCTTTCCCCAGCCTCCACATCCCCCATCTGTAATAGGGAACCAGTAGGGAGAGGGAGGAGGAAATCCCTGCTCGTCTTTGCTGAATTATGACTTAAGGAGTCAGTGTAGGAAGGACGTGGGAATTAATTCCCTAAGTTACAAGGTGCCCTTTCTCTAAAAGGTGGAGTATTTTTAGCTTCCTAAGCAGCTCAAGAGAGTCAAGAGCTGTTTACACACGAGACAGCTGAGACGCAGAGATGAAGGTTCTGAAGGCCCTAATCACTGACAGAACCACAAAGAGAACCTGGGTGTTCCCTTCCCGAGTGTGGCAGCCCCGGGCCCCCTGCGCCTGTCTATAAGCAGGAGCCTGTGCTCCCAGGGTCGGCCAGCCTCTTTATTACGCCTGCTGTCACCCAAGGCCCACCCTGGACCTTCTGAACTCTCTATCAGTGGCTAGCCCTGACATAATCCATCTCCATCTGCCCAAACTGTCAGAACTACGTGGCAGGTGGAGTGATGCTTTGCTTGACCACCACGATGGTTTACATTAAAATAACCCAGCTCCAGTTAGGCGACCTGGATGGGGCTCCCTGTGTGCTCACACTCAGCTGATCATTCTCCCTTCTCTGAGCTTCAGTGTCCCTGTCTCTGGGATATCCTCACTCTCTCCTCTGCACCTCCTGCCATCCCTGTTTTCTGGTACCTACAATGGCCACCCCTTCAAAGTTGGGATAGCCAAGGCTTCATCTTCAGCCATCTGGTCCTCTCACCTCACGCTTCCCTGGACTGGAACCATCACCCCCTTCCTGAAGGGACCTGGCACCACCTCCAGCCCTAATCCAGCTCTGGGCTAAAGAGGCCAACTGGCTCCAGAACTCCAACCCCCGTGACTGTCCCACAGACACAAAACTTAGCTTGACTGATGTCAAAATAATTACTTCCTTCCCCAAACTGGCTCCCTCTTCTGGGTTCCATCTCCTTAAATGCCATGGCATTTGGCAGCCAGACATTCATCCTCTCTGACTTCACCCAGGCTCATTTCCCAGGGGAAGTGACGAGGTGGAAGAGTTCTCCTCTCAGCACGCCTCTCCCCACTGTCCTCTCCCCATCGCCACCACCGTGCCCAGCCCTCACTCAGGCATGCGGCTCTGTCACCTGGATGACCACAGTGTATCTCAAATGGCCACTAAGCTTCCGAGCCCTACCCGACACCAACCACCAGAGGTATTTCTCCAAATCGTAGATCTATCCGCACACGTTACTTCCTGATTCCAAAACCTTCCACGGTCCCCCACAGCCTCGGAGCCCTTCCTAATCCACTTTAACCACCTTTCAGAGGCTGCTCTCACATTCTGCAAAGCGCCCTTCTCCTCAGCAAGGCCACGTTTGTCGTTTCCAAACGCACCACACACTTTTTACTCACTTTCTTCGTGCAATTCCTCTGCCTAAAATGAGAGTCCCTCCCTCCACTCCTACCACTAGGCAAAACCTAGACTCCATTCAGATGCCATCTCCAGTGAAGGGGCTTTCTCTGAACTTCTGTCCTAAGGGCTGCATCACCCTGGCTCTGTCTTTAGCTGCGGGGCTATGGTCCTTTAGGTGATGGTCCACTTCACCTGCCTGGGAGCTCCTGAATAAGGGCAGGTCCTGCCTCTGTATTCCTGGCTCCTCTCAAGGTGCTAAGCACATCAGGTGCTCAGACATTGACAGAATTAGATTCATTCATACATTCATTCATTTATTCAGCCAACAAATAATTATTTACACCCCCTCTCTATGCAAAGCATAGTTTTAGGCACTGGGAGAGCAGAGGCAGGTGCTGGTGGTGTGCAAGGATGCTTGACCCAGAATCCACTAGAGAACTAAGATGTGCGGCCGAGCGCGGTGGCTCATGCTTTAATCCCAGCACTTTGGGAGGCTGAGGTGGGCGGATCACCTGATGTCGAGAGTTTGAGACCAGCCTGACCAACATGGAGAAATCCTGTCTCTACTAAAAATACAAAATTAGCCGGGCGTGGTGGTGCATGCCTGTAATCCCAGCTACTCGAGAGGCTGAGGCAGGAGAATCACTTGAACCCAGGAGGCAGAGGTTGCAGTGAGCAGAGATCATGCCATTGCACTCTAGCCCAGGCAACAAGAGGAAAACTCCATCTCAAAAAAAAAAAAAATGTGCACACTCACACCTGTGCCACTTGACATGTGACCCATGGCACATGCTTGACCCAGAATCCGCTAGATACCTAAGATGTATACACTCATACCTGGTCCATCTGACACATAAGAAGGGCTATGTGAACACTGCAAAGGGCAGGGGGACATGGAGGGACATATCCCAGCACAGTGACTGCCTCTTCCCCAACAGTCCAAGGCGCCTGCTGGGACCCAGGCCTCGGAAGGGCTTGGAAGCTATTGCTGAACACCAGGCAGCATCAAGCATTCCAGTTCAGTGCTGTTCAAAAATGCTTCGGGCACCATGCTAGGAGCCACTCAGACATGTGAGTTCCCGCTGTCCTTCACGGTCTCAGATCCCATGACCTTCGGGAAGACCTCTCTGGCTACCCCAGGCCATAAGAACATTCAGTCCTCCAGACTCCTACAGCACTCACTCCCCTGCGGTGTGGAACAATTGTGCTCCACCGGTTCTTTTCTTTTTTGTTTTTTGAGATGGAGTCTCACTCTGCTGCCCAGGCTGGAGAGCAGTGGTGCGATCTCGGCTCACTGCAACCTCTGCCTCCCGGGTTCGCACCATTCTCCTGCCTCAGCCTCCCGGGTTCGCACCATTCTCCTGCCTCAGCCTCCCGAGTAGCTGGGACTATAGGCGCACACCACCATGCCCAGCTTTTTATTTTTTTTTTTGAGTTGGAGTTTTGCTCTTGTTACCCAGGCTGGAGTGCAATGGCGCGTTCTCAGCTCACCACAACCTCCACCTCCCAGGTTCAAGTGATTCTCCTGCCTCGGCCTCCTGAGTAGCTGGGATTACAGGCATGCACCACCACGCCCGGCTAATTTTGTATTTTTAGTAGAGATGGGATTTCTCCATGTTGGTCAGGCTGGTCTCGAACTTCTGACCTCAGGTGATACACCCGCTTCGGCTTCCCAAAGTGCTGGGATTACAGGCATAAGCCACTGCGCCTGGCCTAATTTTTGTATTTTTAGTAGGATTTCACCATGTTGGCCAGGATGGTCTTGTTCTCTTGACCTCATGATCCGCCTGCCTTGGCCTCCTAAAGTGCTGGGATTACAGGAGTGGGCCACCGTGCCCGGCCTCCACTGGTAATTTTCTATCTGTAGGTCCTATTCTTTGTATCAGTCGGTGCCCAGCAGAAAACAAATAGCACACTCTAACTAGGATGATTGTAGGAAAGGTTTTTTTTTGAGATGAAGTCTCACTCTGTCGCCCAGGCTGGAGTGCAGTGACATGATCTCGGCTCACTGCAACCTCCACCTCTCAGGTTCAAGCGATTTTCCTGCCTCAGTCTCCCAAGTAGCTGGGACTATAGGTGTTTACCACCATACCCGACTAATTTTTGTATTTTTAGTAGGGTTTCGCCATGTTGACCAGGATGGTCTCGATCTCTTGACCTCGTGATCTGCCTGCCTTGGCGTCCCAAAGTGCAGGGATTACCTTGCTAATTTTTGTATTTTTTAGTGGAGACGGGTTTCACCAAGTTTCCCAGGCTGGTCTCGAACTCCCAACCTCAAGTGATCTGCCCGCTTTCTCCTCCCAGAGTGTGGGATTACAGGCATGATAAGCCACCATGCCTGGCCTATTGTAGGAGAGTTTTAAAAAGAAAAGGGCTGTTTACACAGGGCAGATTGAAGAGGAACCAGAGGAGACAGGGCTATACCCCAGGGCTGGAACAAGGTACCTACTTCCCCCTTTGAACTGAACAGATCAGGAAGAAGTTTACCACTAGTCCTGGAGAGGAGGGCAAATAGGACACTTGGACAGGAGGCGCAGCTGTCCATTCAGGGATCCCCAGAGAGGCAGCGGGAGAAATAAATCCCCAAAACATCTTCCTCTGTCCCACTGATCTCTTGCCAGAGCTTCCCACTGGCCAAACAGAGGGCAAGGGAGGCCCTGGTGTAAGTAGTCTGCACGAAATGCAGACAGGGGTGGGGCTGGGCCCCCAGGGGCAAACAGGTGATATCTGACACATTCTCCAAACTTCAGGAAGCTCCCAGGTGCAGGAAGCTTCTTGTTCTGCACCTGGCATCAGCCTCGCTCAGAATGCACCTTGAGAGTGTTCTGGCTGAATTAGCGACTGAGATGTTCCTTCTCAAAGTTGCTCCTAGCCCTCCTCAGGGTCAGACTCATTCAAAGCAAAGGAGATCTGCAGACAGAGACCAAAAGCCTGGAACTCCAGCCAGCCTGAGCTGGACTTTAGGCCAGGAAGGCAGTGTCTCTGCACCTCAGTGACTTTACCTGTTAAAAATAAAACCAATGAAAAATCAGAGGATTGTTACAAGGATAAAGAGATATTTTACAAAGCACGTAGAGGTGTGTCCATCAGATAACAACACTCGATACCCAATACATGTTCATTGTCAGCTGCTGTTTGCTGAACTCCCATTGTCTGCAGAGCAAAAGGCCCTGGCCCCAGCTCTGATAAGACCCCCCTCAGGCAGAGCTGGCTTTCTTCGGAACCCTTTTCCACCATCTTCCCTTCCTCTTCCCACCCGCTAACATCTCTAGGTACAGTGTTCTGTACCTTCTGGGCCTGAGAGGTGGTGGGAGGTTCAGTTGCTTCCCTCAAGTGCCCTGCTGACACAGACCCTGATACAGACCCTGATACAGACCCTGAGGCTGACGAGGGGCCTGCCCACCCAAGGCCAAGACCCAGGGTTGGCCTCACAGATACATTGGGATTTGCAGTCTTTGTCCGCTGACCCACCTAGACGCTCTGGGTTTGAGTCTTCCACCCAAGACTGGCCAACACCTGACTGTGGAGTCCTGGGACTACCGTGTTCCCTTTCTAGGGGAGCCAGTGTTTCTCTCTCCAACACAGAGCCCGTCACCTGGCTTGTAAACGTCTAGAGAGGGAGGCTGGGAAATGGGGCCACTGGGATTCCGGGGCTCCTCACCAACACCTTTTGACATAATTCCCAAGTTGTACCAGGAACGTGGGAGCCCACAAGTCCTCCTGAAGTTTCTCTAAACATTGGGGTCCCGGGTACAAGGCGGCTCCAGTCACAACCCCCAGCTAGGAGCTGGCAAGGCGTGCAGTGCAGGGCTTTGCCCTTTATCATCATGTCAGCCCAGCCAGGAAGCTCCCCCGCCCCTCCCCCACCCCCTCACCAGCACCATAAACAGGGCCCAGAGCAGGAGAGATGGGGGTGGAGGTGGGGGGATGATGGACTGCTCTCCCCGAAGCAGTCAATTAAGAAGGAAGTTTAAGTTAAAAGGGCCATTGTGTTATTCCACTTATGAGAGGAATGTGGCCTGGGGCGGCAGTGGTACCTGCTCTCACAGCTCTGGTGCTCTCCCTGTGATGGTGATAAGGGGGTTCTGGGGGAGTGAGGCTCTGTCTCCTGGAAGTGCTCACCCTGAGCTGCCTGCAGGGCCCACAGCAGGGTATCCCGGTCAGCAGGTTCATCCAGGACCCCAAACCCCACAGCAGGTCCCCCAGGCCTCTCTGGCGCATCCTCTTTTGTCCGCTCTGTGTCCTGTGCCCCACCCTCTGAGATGACCAAGTCCATCTGCTCCCAGACCCATGCAGATGTGGCCATGTGAGCCAGGCAGTTTGAATAGAGGGGCTACGCTCCATCGGCATCAGGGACCACTCCAGTGTAAACGCCCAGGACTGGCAGGATACCTGAGGGCACTGGAGAAAGAACACTCTCACCAGCTGGCTGATACTCACAATTTCACCCTTAGACATTCATGTCTTTGACTTAAAACTCTGTATCTTCAGGAGTCCTCATATACTCCTACCACCCCCTTCCCTTTAGGCGCTCACATGTTAATTCCAATGGCAGCTTTCCAGAGACAGTGGCCTTGCTCTGGTTGTCCACCTTGGAGTACGCAAGTCCTGGCACCAAGAGGGCATGGCCTGCCAATGAGGAGACGCTGCTGAGGACTGGCCCTTCTGAGACCAAATGGCTCAGTAGAAAGGGCAGCAGCCCAAGGGTCAGGAGTCCTAAGCTGTGTGAGCTTCAGCAGGTCATTTACTCTCTCCAGGTGTCAGTTTTCCCAACTCTAAAATGAGGGGATGGGAGCAGATGTCTTCTAGCTTCCTCCCTGCTCTAGAATGCTCTGCTGTGCATGGACCTGACCCTCAAAGACAAAGAAAAGCCCTAGCCCAGGCATGCCCTGTGGTGGCTGAAGGCAGCTGAAGTTTTAAGTTTTCAGCAGATGCTTCCAGGCATCCCTTCTGCCTCTTTTCTGCCATCCTCAGGCTCCTCCATGGGCCCCAAGTCTTGGGTCTCCATCTATCCTTCTGGACCGTGCTGATGTTGCCACACACTCACACCAAGCAGGTCTTCCAGTCTTCTGAGTTTGTATAAAAGCAAGGTCCTGGACCAGGCACAGTGGCTCACACCTGTAATCCCAGCACTTTGGGAGGCCAAGGCAGGTGGAATGCTTGAGTCCAGAAGTTCCAGACCAGCCTGGGCAACATGGAGAAACCCTGTCTCTACAAAAAATACAAAAATTAGCTGGGCATGGTGGCACATGCCTGTAGTCCCAGCTACTCAGGAGACTGAGGCAGGAGGATTGCTTGTGTCCAGAAAGTTGAGGATGCAGTGATCCAAGATTGCACCATTGCACTCCAGCCTGGGTGACAGAGTGACACCCTGTCTCAAAAAGTAAAAAATAAAAAGCAAGGTCCTTTGGCACTAGAGTCTGTCCTCTGACTTTAGGCTGAACGTGACTTTTCCTGGAGCCACCTGTAACTCCAATTCTGCAGCATCGTGGAGCAGCCCCTACGCAAGGCCCAGAGCAGAGATTCCATGCTTATCCGTGGCTCCTCTCCTCGGCTCTGCTCTGGCCTCTCTCCTGCACCCACCCTGGGCCTGCTCCTAGGCCTTCCTCGAAGCCCTTCCTCATGCTTCTGTGTGCAGCTTGGCCTCCTATCCCCAGACCACCTCCTGTGCTGGCCTGGGGAGCATATTTCCCACATACTCCTTGGCGATCGCCATCTTCCCTTCTGGTAGTTCATGATCACATTAGTCAGGACAGAGGCCAAGACCAACAATTACAGCAGCACTGGATCCCTTAGTGGAAATTGTCATGCTATCCCACATCCGTGTCACACCCTGACTTAAAGGAAAGAAAGAGGCCAACCCAAAGCCTTCATAAGCTTTCTGCATGAAAAGTTTGCATGAGAGGCTGGGTTCAATGGCTCACACCTGTAATCCCAACACTTTGGGAGGCCGAGGCAGGCAGATCACTAGGTCAGGAGATGGAGACCATCCTGGCTAACATGGTGAAACCCCGTCTTTGCTAAAAATACAAAAAGTTAACTAGGCGTGGTGGCGGGCGCCTGTAGTCCCAGCTACTTGGGAGGCTGAAGCAGGAGAATCAGTTGAACCTGGTAGGTGGAGGTTGCAGTGAGCCCAGATTGTGCCACTGCACTCTAGCCTGGGCGACAGAGCGAGACTCTGTCTCAAAAAAAAAAAGTTTGCATGAGAATCCTTGGGTAGAAGAACATCAAGGCACTCATACACCCCTCTTCCAGAGGTAGCTGCCAACACCTCAAACCTCAGGGCATCCCAAGAGTCCCTCTGCAGACAAAACACTTAAAGCCAACATTAACCCTTTCTCAATCACGTCTGGCCTGTCCCAGGAGAGCTCTTTTATCTATAATCACCTTGGTAAAGGGCAGGTCACAGAGCTCTTTTGCCTCAAAGACTTCCCTGGTCTTGACATGTCCTGGGTTGTTGTCTTGTCCGTTCACCCCAAGTTGGGGTGAGGATCAAAGGGATGGTCATTCAGCAGAGGGAGCGAGGCTGATGTCTATTTCTCTACTAAGTTCAAGCATGACAGTGGAGGAGTCAGATGCCTGGACCAGGGACAGTTGGCAGGAGGGAAAAATGAGGATGCCCTCCTCCCCATCTGATCCTCAGGTGGTGGCCCACCACGTTTGCAGGAGTGCCGCTAACAGGAACCAGTCCCAATATTGTGTGTTTGCCAGTGGTTCATAAATCAGTATAATTTAGCTCTCCACAAGAAACCTAAAGAATTATTTCTCCACGTCCTCCTTAACTCATACCTTCTCCCCAGGAAGGCCAACAAAAAATTTTCTTTCTTAAAGCCTAGTGATGAGAAGTGGCTTGAACTCCAACTGTAAAACCCTGAATTCAAAGCATAGATATAATACCTCTCAATTAAATATGTATACATATATATTCAATCTTTTGAAACAATAATAGCTATGATCTCCAATGTGGCGAGCCAGTTCTCCAAATTCCAAGGCCCCAGTAGAAAGCTTAGAAAGAGATGGGTTAAGCTGGGTGCGGTGGCTCACACCTGTAATCCCAGCACTTTAGGAGGCCAAGGTGGGCAGATCACTTGAGGTCAGGAGTTTGAGACCAGCCTGGCCAACATGGTGAAACCCCATTTCTACTAAAAATACAAAAAT
>NW_012114955.1:4199996-4202999 GCF_000951035.1 Colobus angolensis palliatus | reverse complement strand
AAGGAAGGAAGGAAGGAAGGAAGGAAGGAAGGAAGGAAGGAAGGAAGGAAGGAAGGAAGAAAGGGAGAGATGGGTTAAGAACAAGGAAAGAAATCACAACTTGAGTCATAAATACTCTCAAGAGACAGTCCCTGTTAGCTGTATAAACTGACACCAAACTTTTAGATAAAATCAGAAACAGTCTGTCCCTAGTGGAACATTAAGTGCAAGGTGGGATTTGGAGGATAAATCCCTTATCTTTAAAGTTGACATCAGGGAGATTAATCACCCACAAAGCCAGGGTGCTTGCTCTTTCTAAGAAAGGGACACAGCCCCTCTGCTCAGTGGACCACAGACCTGAGCCAGTGGGACACTTTCTGCACTCTCATGGTCACCCAGAGACCCTCCTGCCTGACGCAGCCAGAAACTCCCTCATCCAAACGGCCTGAATATCTGCCAAATGCCTTTGCCAGGGCCTGATGGTCCAAGTGCAGAGAATAGCATTTTTAATTTAGCTGCTTTTCTGTCTCTTTGTTCTTGCCTGTGCTTCATTATCTTGAGAGGTCTTTAATAACTGAGCAGTCCTGGAACATTCCTCCTTGGCTTCTCCCACATGGCTTTTTCCATCCCAGTGCTTGGAGGAGGATGCTGGAGCCCCTGAGCTGGTGCTGGCTGGAGCATCTCCTGCTGGGGCCGCTGGCACGAAGCCCCGGAGCAGGAACTGGGAAGAGAGGGTCCTGGAGCCTTCTTGGAATTCGTCAGCCACAGGAAATGAGATCTATAGCAGAAAAGAAGAAGGTATGTCGCCAACACTTCCTCCCCACCCTGCACACACACACATACACCCATGAGTCCTCCGGCAGCAATGCCTGAGTCATTGTGTCCCATGAGTTGTTAGGTCAGAGGGGTTTCAGGGTGAAAGGTGTCCTAGGTTTACAACACACCGAATCAGGTGTTTTCCCACAGCTCACTGTGACATTTGGCACACACCCCCATGGACAGGACATTATTACATAAACGGCGAGGCCCCAGCTGCTCAACACCCAGGTGGCAACTATAGAATGTTCCAGATCTCCAAAATGCTTCTCAAACTATCAGGTTTTCTGTCTCTCCAGGTGGGAAGAAGGGAGGTTGCTGTTGTCAAGGCCACAGATGCCGGCACTGGGCTGGGATAGAAGCACCCAGGCTGAAGCCAGCCCCGGCCCAAGGGGCCCACTGCCACATTCAGCAGGCTATATTCTGCAAGACCACCAGCAAGGGTCGGGGAGACATCTCAAAAAAGATGATGCTAGAGCCAAGCCCTAGATGTCCCATGGTGTCTGAGCCGTCTTCTACAGGAGGGCTCCCGAGTGTGAACCCAGATACCACAGGCCTGAGACCACCTGCAGCTCAGAGCAGGCCAGAGCTGCCAGAGCACAAGACATTTGAGAGCTGATAAGCCTAGGGCCAGGCATGGTGGCTCACGCCTGTAATCCCAACACTTTGAGAGGCCGAGGCAGGTGGATCATTTGAGGTCAGGAGTTCGAGACCAGCCTGGCCAATCATGGTAAAACTTCATCTCTACTAAAAATGCAAAAATTAGCCGGGCTTGGTGGTGCATGCCTGTAATCCCAGCTACTTGCTACTCTGGAGCCTGAGGCAGGAGAATTGCTTGAACCAGGAGGAAGAGTTTATAGTGAGCTGAGATTGCACCACTGCACTCCAGCCTGAGTGACAGAGTGAGACTCTGGCTCAGAAAAAAAAAAAAAAGAGCTGATAAGCCTAGAAAGGAAAGCAAGGCGAGTCAAAAGGTTTGAATGTTGAAGAAAGAGTTTGGATTTCCTTTGCTCTAGAAAATGGATTTCTAAGGAGGGCTTTAGAGTAAAGCAACATTCTGGTGATGGTTAGAAGTGCAGCCCTCAAGGGCAGATTGCCTGGCTTCCAGTGCCAGTTCTGCCACTTACTGGCTATGTGACCTGGGGAAAGATACGTAATCTCTCCATTCCTCGGTCTGCTATCTGTAAAATGGGATAAAGTGGTTCATCGATTATAAGATGCATGGTGTGTTTTGTTTTGTTTTGTTTTTAACACATCTAAAAATCATCTTGGACTCATTGGCTAGGTGACCACAATGAGACACAGTTCTCATTACTTGTGCAAACATACCAAGAATTACAGAATTAATGTCATTTGGAAGAAAATCCACACTTTTGAGAAATACTGCTTCCCTTAATGGCACAGAAAAAATTATGCAGAAAAATCATAACTCTGGGTTATGATGACTCTGAGTTTCAAAACAATTCAGAAGGATGGGACCCTGAGGATGTGAAATTTTAAGTGTATCTAAACATTTCTTTCATTTTTTTGTTTTTTGGTTTTTTTGAGACAGAGTTTCGCTCTTGTTGCCCAGGCTGGAGTGCAATGGCGCGATCTCAGCTCACATCAACCTCCACCTCCCGGGTTCAAGTCATTCTCCTGCCTCAGGCTCTGGAGTAGCTGGGATTACAGGCATGCACCACCACGCCCGGCTAATTTTGTATTTTTAGTAGAGACGGAGTTTCTCCATGTTGGTCAGGCTAGTCTTGAACTCTGGATCTCAGGTGATCCACCTGCCTCGGCCTCCCAGAGTGCTGGGATTACAGGCGTGAGCCACCGTGTCCGGCCATTTCTTTCATTTATAAACATCCTAAGTATGCACAGAATAGATCTATGACTTTGAAAACCCACATTTAAACAAATCTAAAAGGGAACTTTCATTAAAGATAACATTTTAAGTCTGTGTGACAAGAAGGCATTGTGTCATAGTTTTTCTCTTAGTATTACAAAAATCAGGCACGTCTTACAACTGGTGGCACCTTAAAGTCAAGGAGATATGGCTAGAACCATACAGACCTTTTAAGAGTGTTAGGAGTAAATGGGTAAATATTTTGGAAGTACATAGAGTATCCTGGCACACAGTGATTCCAATATGCACACTATGAGATAAATGGATAGAATCTATTTTGTTTTTATTTTAATTTTTTTTTTTTTTTTTTTTTTTTGAGA
>NW_012114955.1:4190686-4199946 GCF_000951035.1 Colobus angolensis palliatus | reverse complement strand
GTGGCACATGCCTGTAATCCCAGCTATTCAGGATGCTGAGTCAGGAGAATCACTTGAACCTGGGAGGCGGAGGTTGCAGTGAGCCTAGATCGTGCCATTGCACTCCAGCCACGGTGACAGAGTGAGACTCCATCTCAAAAAAAAAAAAGAAAGAACACAGTTTTCTCAGCCTCCTGAAGTTTCCTGTGCGCAGGCGCCCCATGGGCACTTTCCACAAGTATCATCTCACCCCCCGCAACACCCTGAGAAGTAGGTACTTTCATTGTTCCTACATTACACATGAGGAAACTAAAGCTCCAAACGGTTAAGTCACTTGCCCTAGGAACTTCTGTGCTGCAGTTTTAGATCCAGCGATCCTCTAGCCTTTCCAGTTACCAGCAGCTCAATTATGGGTCCAGAACCCCCCAGGAAACTTTCCATGAGGAATGAAGATGGTTCTATTGTCTACTACACCTCTGACCCATTTAAGCCGCAGACAGTATGGGCCCGTTGACCAACATACAGAACTGTGGAGCTGTGTGATTCTTTTCAGCTCTGATGACAGATTTCCTGCTTCGTGTCATCGCTGGCTTTTGGAGACCCTTTGATGGGTGGGGTCCCCTTACGGCACACGGCTCACTAGGTGGGTGAGGACCCTGGGAATCGGGAGATTGAATTTCGGGCTCAGTTCTGCTGCTAACGGCAGTGTGACCTCTGCCTGTCGCATGGTGGGAAACCTGTCCTCTGCACTTTAGAGGGCCTTCCCAGGGCCCACGTGACCCCTTCCCGCTGTTGGTGCTGTGCAATGTGCTAGTGCTGAATTGGTGAAAGGGCAGTAAAAAGGAGAATGCTTTCCAGGAGGTAAGCAAGGACTCACGTGAGATCAGCACTGTTCAGCACAGAATGTTGAGGCAGAACAAGTTCCCCATGGGAGGGCCCGAGGCAGCACTCTGGAGCAGGAGCTCATACAGGACCTGGACACCTGAGATGGGACCCAAAGCTGAATCCAGGGATAACAGATTCTACCAGGGGCCAATCTAGCCAAGCATAATTTACCTGTCTAGTCTCTATTAAACATACAAAAGTTAGATTCTTTGATCACGCAGTCCAGATTTTTTGATTATGCAGATAATTTATAGACCCCAGAACCTTGTAGTAAGCTTATTGCTCAAAGAGCCTCAGTGAACACACAGAAACTCTAGGACTGTTGACGGCAGAAGAAACAAAATGACATTCTTAAAAGAAAGTATCATATTTGGCCAGGCGCAGTGGCTCATGCCTATAATGCCAGCACTTTGGGAGGCCGAGGCAGGTGGATCATGAGGTCAGGAGTTCAAGACCAGCCTGGCCAATATGGTGAAACCCCGTCTCTACTAAAGATACAAAAAATTAGCTGGGCATGGTGGTGTGCACCTGTAATCCCAGCTAATTGGGAGGCTGAGGCAGGAGAATCGCTTGAACCCAGGAGGCAGAGGTTGCAGTGAGCTGAGATCACGCCATTGCACTCCAGCTCATGACAGGGTAAGATCCTGTCTCAAAAAAAAAAAAAAAAAAAAGCACAATCTTTTAGAGCACCATCTCCAAGCACTTCCATGGGGCAGATTTGAGGGTAGTTGTTGATGCTGAGAGTTTAAGTTTAACCAGGGCATTTGAACAGGGAGCCCAAACCAAAGAGCAAACTGATTTTTCTAGATGTGACCCCAGTACCCCAGCAGAACCTTTGAGGTTCCTGTCAACTCTATTTTTGTCCCTGTGTCTGGGAAAAATGACTAAATTTCCTTTTATTTGGAACCAAGCCCAACTCTGAAGTTGGGTGGATGTAGCCACACTTCCGCACCCAAGTTTCCGCAGGTTTGAAAACAAGGCTGGGTGTTGCAGAGAACAGCTGTGCTAACAAGCACGGGTCTTATCTATCGGAGTCTCGTCCTCCGGGGTGTCCCGCAGAGCCAGGGCAGTGACTGAAGAGTGGCCAGCCACACCCCACAGGCCCAGGGGCTGGGCAGGGAGCCTGAGCCAGAGTCACAAAGGGGATGGCTCATCAGATAAGGAACCCCTGGGAAAACCCATAGCAAGGAACCGAAGAGTCCGTTCACTGGGGTGGAGGACTTGCCACCCAAAACTTTTTCCAGAACCTTCTCCAGAAAGACTGGCCTGATTCACCCCACCCTACCTGAGCTGCCTCCTTTCTGTGCGTACCCAAGTCGCGTTGAGTCAACCCATCTCTGTGCACAGGGTCTAGCTCTCTTTCTAATCAACTAGAAGCCCTCGGAGTCATCATGTGTCCTCTTCCATGCTGGACCCTTTATCAAGGCCCACCTTGGAGGGGGCTTTTTCCATCTGCCTGGATGCCTCCGTGGTTCTCAACTGTGACTGCACAGTAGAGCCATCTCAGGAAAGTTAGAAAATACCCCTGCCCTGGGCTTATCCCAGAGTTTCCAGTTTAACTGGTGTGGGGTGCAACTCCAGCATTAGTATTGATTGACTGATTGATTGATTGATTGGAGACAGCGTCTTGCTCTGTGGTCAGGCTGGAGTGCAGTGATGCAATCATACCTCACTGCAGCCTCAACCTCCCAGGCTCAAGTGATCCTCAGCCTCCTGAGTAGCTAGGACCACAGGTGCATCCCACCACACCCAGCTAATGTTTTTGGTTTTTTGGTTTTTTGTTTTGTTTTTCATTTTCTTTGTGGAGACAGGGTCTTGCTGTGTTGCCCAGGCTGGTCTCAACTTCCTGGCCTCAACCCATCCTACCACCTCAGCCTCCAAAAGTGCTGGGATTACAGGCGTGAACCACTGTGTGCAGCCCTTGGTATTTTCTTAAACATGCAGCCAGGGCGGAGGTCTTCTGCTTTGGAGTGTGGACACCAACCTGGAGCTGCAATTCCTAACTCTGGAGGCTGGCATTTTGAAAGGAGAAACCCAGGAGGGAGCTGGTAGAGTTCCCCCACGCAGCCTCTTTAAAGAGCACAGAGATCGGCCGGGCACCATGGCTCACACCTGTAATCCCAGTACTTTGGGAGGCCAAGGCTGGTGGGCAGATCACAAGGTCAGGAGATTGAGACCATCCTGGCTAACACAGTGAAACCCTGTCTCTACTAAAAATACAAAAAATCAGCCGCGTGTAGTGGCGGGCACCTGTAGTCCCAGCTACTCGGGAGGCTGAGGCAGGAGAATCACTTGAATCCAGGAGGCAGAGGTTGCAGTGAGCCGAGATTGCACCGCTGCACTCCAGCCTGGGTGACACAGTAAGACTCTGTCTCAAAAAACAAAAAACAAACAAACAAACAAAAAACAGAGATCAACATAGTGAGTCCCTCACTGGACTGGGGCTGCTGGCTGGGGGAAGGTAGTGAGTCCCTCACTGGACTGGGGCTGCTGGCTGGGGGAATGGAGTTGGCCACAGGGTAGAATCTTTCTCCCTTCCAAAGCAGAGACCATGACTTCCAGCCAGGAAAGATATCAAAATGCTTATCAATGGGCATGATCAGTCAGAACAGGTCCCTGACCGTCAGGACCTATGCCAGCCACACTGCTACATATCCACTGGATGCCAGCCCAGCTCTGGGCTTCTGTGCTCACCCTTTAAAACTCACCGCAACAGGCACTACTCAACAAATGCTCAGTAAACATCTGTTTCAATTTCTAACTCTCTGTCTCTTTTTTTTTTTTAAGACATGGTCTTGCTCCATCACCCAGGCTAGAGTGCAGTGGCTCACTGCAGCCTCGACTTCCTGGGTTCAAGTGATCCTCCCACCTTAACCTCCTTAGCAGTTAATTCCCCTATTGAGAGTGTAAAAGTCGTAGTTGTTCATGGTAGCAAATCCAGGAAAGCATGAAAAGGAAATCCAACTCATACACACACTCACTCGCACACACACACTCACCCACCCACACACACACACTCACACACTCCCATGTACACACTCACACACACACATTCACACACACACACACTCATGCACACACACTAACACTCACACACACTCACACACATACACACACATATACACTCACATACACACACACACACACACACAGTGCCTCTCAACTTCTGGGATTCAATGAGTTAATAACTATAATGTTTAAAATAGTACCTGGAACATAGTAAGTGCTCTGTGAGTGTTTCCTGATAATCTTCTTTTTATTACCCAAGACATTTTGGCATGTAAGGGCCAAGAGAGTAAGAAAAATCAAAAGGCCTCTTTGTTTGGAGGCAGGAAAGATTGCTGGGTTTTGGGTGGTCAGGCATCGTTTACCGGATCCTGAGAATGGACAAAGGCCCAAGCCCTGAGCTTTGGAAATGCCCCAGGAACAAAGGCCAGCATGGGCAGGAGCTTGCGCAAGCTGCCCAGCTGGGCCCTATACACCCACCGTCAGACCTCCTGCAGCTCTCCTTTTCTTTAGGTGTGATGGGATGAAGTGAAGGGGATTCCCCGGGCAGGTGTAAGAACCTGCAGGCCATCACAGTGCAGCTGTTTGCTGAGTTCTGCTGTGGTTGTGTCTGCTGAGTGAAAACTGCAATCCACAAGCTGAGGGAAATTCCGAGGAGGCCTGGGAGGAAGATCTGGGAATGGCCACATTGCATATGGGAGAGCAGAGGGGTTTTTAAGTCTGAAAAAAGAGCAGGAAAGGAAGAGGAGGCCTGGCAGCCCAGTGCCAATGAACAGGGATGCCGGAGAGGGGAGCAACGTCTACTGGGCAGGGGAGTCTGATGTTGAGTATTGCTGGGTGATTGATGTGTGGTGTGACCCTCTCTTCTGTACCTCCACAAGACCTCCAGGAAAGGTACGCTTCTCCCCAGGGCTTAGGGGTCCGTTTTTTTTTTTTTTTTTTTTTTTTTTAAACAGAATCTCGCTCCGTCACCCAGGCTGGAGTGCAATGGCGTGATCTCAGCTCACTGCAACCTCTGCCTCCCAGGTCCAAGCGATTCTCCTGCCTCAGCCTCCCAAGTAGCTGGGATTATAACTGTGCACCATCACATCTGGCTAATTTTTATATTTTTAGTAGAGACGCTTCACCATGTTGGCCAGACTGGTCTTAAACTCCTGACCTCAAGTATCTGCCTGCCTCAGCCTCCCAAAGTGCTGGGATTACAGGCGTGAGCCCTGTGCCTGGCCAGATAAGTAAACAGAATATGATTTGTGTTTTATAAATGTTCTTAGCAGGGCTGAGCATTAAAGGAGTAGACTGTGGGGGCACAGGGCAGGAGACCCCCGTAGTGGTCCAGGAGAGAGATTATAAAAGCCCAAGGTAATCATGGCCGTGGGGACAGGCAGAGGGGATGGGCAGATGAGAGTCTTGGAGGTGGGTCTGCACCCTTCTGTTACAGGCTGTGTGCACATGAGGAAGACAGAGGAGATGAACACAACCCCCGAGATTTATCCTGGAGCCGCAGAGTGGGGCTTTCACCTGCAATGGGAAATCCTGAGAAACAGGTATGGAAAAGAAAACAGTGGGTTCAGGACGGACCGTGCTGCCTGGGGATGTCTGTGGGACATCCAGGTGGAAGTGTCTGGCAAGAAGCTGTCAATTAAGGTTCAGAGCTCAACGGACATATCTGAGACTCTGGAAAGAATGAGGGAAGGAAGGAAAGAAAGGAGAGAGGGAGGGAGGGAGAAGAGGAGAAAGGGAGGATGAAGGGGAGGGAGGGAAGAGGGAAGGAAGAGAGCTGAGCTGTTCCTGCAAAGGAACATCACCCCTGGAGCACTCACCCTCTTCTCTTTAATACCTGATTTAATTGTACATGTGTCCGTCTCCCCACTACAGAGTGAGCCGGGGGCAGGCCGTGCTTAGCCCAGAGTCTGGCATGTGCCAACTGTCACATGAACATCTGTTGGATGGGTGTCTCTCCTCATAGATACCAGCATCTGCCGGGTGGAAGCCTCATCTCCGGGTCCCTCACTCCTCACGGTGCTCCCGCAGTCCATGCTGGTGACTGCAGAACAAAACTGACTGGGAACCAAAATGGATCGGGAGGGATAGGGCGGGCTCCTTGCCAGCATTAGTGCTCAACAGAGGAGGAGAGAGAAGAGGAGGCAAAGGAGACAGGAGACAAGAGGAGAAGGCAACACAGGACATGCCCCACGGGCACACAGGTGAAGGAAGAGAGGAATGAGACCATGCGAGGTGCAGCCGGTAGATCTGGATCTGCCAGGCATCCCAATTGCTGGCCCCTGTTCGACCTCTGTGTCCCTACCTTCGTGTGTCGCACAAATCACCCCGACCCCACCGGGGAAACCCCACCCACTCGGCTTTCCTGGGACAAGTTCTTCAGATCCCAGGCAGCAGCCAAAAGTTTGAGGAAAGAGCTATGCTCCCAGGAGCTTAAGGCAGGGGCAGCCAGCCCCTCTGTGGCTGGGGGACCTGGAGCCGAGCCCTCACCTTGCCAGATGGGCTTTAGTTTCCTCCTCTTGCCATGAGCAGGTAGACTCAGAGCCTCGACTCTGTTCCCTCCTCTGCCCGCCCTCCCCATCCCCACATCCTTCAGGAAGAGTGGCTGCAGGACACAGTGATGGCATCTCCGTGGTGCCTGTGAGCTCTTCCACCCATCCCTATCGTTCCAGACCCTTCATCTTTCCCCACAACGTCTCTGTTTCTTTTGTACCCACTGCCCTCATTCAGGCCTTAGGAACCAGAGTTCCACTCTGCAGCACACCGTAGGTCTCAGCCATCAGAGTCAACTTTGCTGGTCTCTCCTGCCTGTTCCAGGGCACCCCACCCACACCCCAAGACCTGCAGGTCTGGCTGTCAGCCCCGGGCATGTTCCTGTGATCACGTCATTGTTCCATGTGAGTCACTGTCCATTTCAAGGAGAAAGGCTGAAGGGGAAGTTTGGGACCACCCTCCTGGTTCACACCCTCCACCAAACAGGCTTTCCGTGAAGCCCCCATGCTGAGGGGACAGTCCAGCCCTGCCCTGTCTGCTCCCGGGCCCAAATTGAGAAAATGGACAGAGAAAGAGGGAGACCACCGCCCAGCCCGATCTGTCCTGAGGCCTGACATTTACAAACCGCAGCTGGAGGAGGCCCCAGATCCAGGGGAAGCAAAGGAAACAGGGGCTGGATGAGGTCAGGGGACCTGTGCCCCACCTGCTCCACTCCACCATACTCCCCATGGATGCCTCGGAACGAATCCAAGCTGGGTTTTTGGTCACTGTGCACCCACCTTCCACCCCAGGCTGATCTGAGCCCTGCAGGGTTTACTCCCCAGCCAGCTGCCCCTCCTGCCAGGCCTTTAGATGGGTCACAGGGGCATCTCACCCAACACTGGCACGGGGAGACTTTCCAAAACCCTGTGACCTGTTCCTCTGCCTGTGCTCTTCCCTCGACCCAGCCAGCTGGGAGGGGACAAGGCCACCTTATATCACCAGAGCTGAAAAGGGGGAGCTGAGCCTGAATGAGGAAGAGGGGACCAGGAGGTCGCAGAGAGCCCACAGGAGACCAGGGCCTAAGAAGCATGGGGTCGTACCTAGAAAACGATGGCCTTGGTGGCTGTGAGAGTCCCCAGAGACCAAGCGGCTTTCAAGGAGACTCTGAGGCAGAATTAGAGTTGGGACAGGCAGGGGGAGGAATGGGGACATTCAGAGGAGGGAGGAGTAGGCTGGAAGTTGCAAAGAGAGACACAGCAGCCAAATGTTGTAGCCAGAAGTTTCGCAGGGAGGTGGGGAGGGGCGTGTCAATGGGGAATCTGGAGAATGATAACCCCAAGGAGGCCCTGAACTGGAGGCCGGAATGGGGTCCTTGGAGGGCATGGTTGGCAAGCCAGCCCCAGCTCCAGTGGCTCAGAATGCAAACCTTGGGGAAAAGGAAAAGGAAAAAAAAAAGCAGCACAGATTTTGGCAGTGAATTTCCCTGGGTCGGTAGATACACAGGAGGTAGGCGGCATGTGGGTTTAGGCAGGGAGGTAAGTGTTGAGAAAAGCTGATTTTTTGGAGACACTTTATGTCTTGGTGCTCGGTTTATCCAATTGTCAAAGCTGCGACTTAATCTGTCCAACTTTATGTTGGACAGTTTCGCAGATATTTTTACAAGGTGCCTGCTCCTTGAGGATGGAGATGTTCTTTTATTCATCTTTTATTTCTAGCAGTGTGATAATTTAAAATATGCAGTAATTGGGGCATGGGTTCCTGCCTATGAGAACAGCCATTAGCCAACACACCTTCCCCGTGACTATCAGCTGGGCTTGTACCCTCTGCAGTGCTGGGTCCCAAGAAATATTTGTTGCATTGAAATGATGAATGAGCATCAATTTAATGAGGGGAAATATCAATCAGTTTAGTCAAGCAACTGGCTTGACTTGGAGATGGAGGTACCTTTTTTTTCCCTGAATCCTAGTCTTAATGAGGGCCCTAGGCTGGCACACAGAGCTTGGAGCAGTATCACATAGAGGGCACTGCCCCGACACCTGCTGTTTCCTTTACATGGGTGAGCTGGTCCTAAATGAGGGGCCAGCCCAAGGAGAGCAGCTGGGCCCCGCTGTGTTTTCAGAACCCAAGACTGCCTCTGGCATCAGCAAATAGCACCAGAAATTTTAATCAGAACGCAGGGACAAAGTAAATAAATAAAAAGAAACCAGTGACAGCTGCTGGCCATCACCCTAATTAAAAACAAATATGCAATCCACCATGGTCAGCTTTTTGCAGTTCCCTGGCTCCCCCTACACACACACACACACACACACACACACACACACGCATGCACACGCAAGCAATAGGCCACCTGTGTAGGGATAGAGGTCACCACCATGGGGGCAGAGCTCTGGGCCCAGACAGAGAGAGACTCCTTAGTGTGTGTGAGTAGGTTACCCAGATAGACGTGGCCACAGTGCTGAGCCCCTGCAGCCTTGAGTCCTCACCCCAGCCTCGAGCTTGTCCCTGGGAGCTGGACCTCCAACCGCAGGCTTCCCAAGGTGCTGTCCCTTAGGACTGGGAAACTCCTGGCACAGGTTTCCAGGCCCACTCCTTCCCTTCATTCCAATATTGCTCAGATGTCACCTCTTCAGAGAGGCCTTCTCTGCACATCCTATCAAAAATAGCACACATGCAACCAGGCGCGGTGGCTCACGCCTGTAATCCCAGCACTTTGGGAGGCCAAGGCGGGCGGATCACGAGGTCAGGAGTTTGAGACCATCCTGGCTAACACGGTGAAACCCCATCGCTACTAAAAATTCAAAAAATTAGCCAGGAGTCGTGGTGGGCCCCTGTAGTCCCAGCTACTCGGGAGGCTGAGGCAGGAGAATGGCGTGAACCCGGGAGGTGGAGCTTGCAGTGAGCCAAGATTGCGC
>NW_012114955.1:4167801-4190636 GCF_000951035.1 Colobus angolensis palliatus | reverse complement strand
ATGGTCTCGATCTCCTGACCTTGTGATCCGCCCATCTCGGCCTCCCAAAGTGCTGGGATTACAGGCTTGAGCCACCGCGCCCGGCCAGGGGTCCGATTTTTATTTAGAGGCCGTAGAAAGTTGGTTGACCCAAAACCTGGCACGGGACAGGCACAGAGGCCCCCCACAGGGAGCAGGTCCACAAAGGCTGCTCCTGATCTTCATTTCAGGCCAGTCTGGACTCCGCAGGATAATCCGGCAGAGGAGGAAGGGCTGGAAGGAATCCTACAAGCAGGATGCAAGACCCAACACCACCACTGGGGTGGTGGGCTGTGCAGGGGAGGCACGCGGCTGGCTCACACACAAGGGAATGTTTGTGCAGGAGGCTCCAAAATCCCCTCCGTGCATGTGTATCGTCTGCCTTATCACTCCAGCCACTGGGCAGTGGATCCTGGGAAGAGCATGTGTGAGGGAGGGGCCCGAGCAGTTTCCTTTGATCCATCCTTATCTACTCTAGAGGGCGTGAGGCCCAAGGCTCCCCCAGGCCAGGCCTATAATTCACACATTCTGGCCTCCAGGCTTCAGGGGGGTTATGTTGGTGAAAGTGCAGTCCTAGTCTGTACCAGCCGTACCCTCCCACCAGGCCCTGGGGATTAGGGCCGGGGGGCTCGTGCATTCCTTCGGCCCACCTCACCTCCAGCCTCCTGTGTGTAGCAGCCTCTCAAACTTCTACGGGGCAGGCCCAGAGCCTCTATTGGCACCTAAGGAAGGCTGTGTGGTATTTCAGCTGGAGAAAAGAGGAAGTGAGATCTTTTCTCTCCAGGAACCTCAGGCCTTCCTCTCAGACAAGCCCTTTCACCTGACATCCACCTCCCACCGCCCAGTGAGTCAACCCCAGTGCCTGGAGCTAGGAAGCACCTCCTCAGTGCCTGACAGACCTGCCTCAGCAGTGCCAGGGGAGGAAGTGCCAGCAGGAATGGCACAGAGTCACCCACCTGCCTCCTGTCCTGTCCCGCAACAAGCCTCCATCTTTACTGTCCCGGAAAGGGGCAGCCATTCCATCCCTTGCCCTTGGAGGGCTGAGCTGTGCTTTTAATCCTTTTATCCCAGAGCTAAGCCTGGGCCTTAGCTGAGTCTTCCAGGAAGAGACACTTCTGGAAGGCTCCTCTCTCCTCAGGACCAACCTCTTTCTTTTGTCCTTGCCAGAAGGAGAGCCTGTGTGGTGCCAGAGAAGATCAGGGAGTCAGAACTCCTGGGTCTTGCGCATTTCACTCTCCACGTCAGCTGCACATGTGGGAACCTGAGTTGAGCACCCACCCAGGTGGGTGAAGGAGGATGGGCTGGGCTCCCTCCATCGCTGGAGGGTGAGACATGGGCCAACTCCACAGCCAAAGAGCTGTCTCCCTTGAAGACCTTCCAGTTAACATTTCCTCTCCAGAGAAGATAAACACTGGGCTGGTGATATCAGGGGCCACCCAGTGCTTAAAACCAGAGAGGATTGCTCCTCTGAATTCGGGTTTGTATTTTGGTGCTATTTTACCAGTAACTCTCACCTTGGCAACAACCTTAAGAGGTGGGGAGGGCAGGTTTTACTGTCTCCGTTTCAGAGACATGACAAGATGGAAACTGAGAATGTGATGCGGCTTGCCCAGACCTCCTAGCCACTACATGATAGCCAGATTAAAGCTCAAGCTCCTGGCTCTTCTCTGAACTGTACACAAGGGAAGGAAGGGTGCCCAGCTCGGTTCTCTTCTCTGGCACCCTGGGATTATGGAAGCAGCAGAGAGGGGAGAGTTGCTTGAGGTAAGCCTTGAGGCACACCCCAAAGTTCCACATCTCCTTACAACACTCAGTCATTAGTCGCTCATCAAATAAGTAGTAAGTACCCACTTCATCCCAAGTACTGCTCCAGGACATTTCTAGTGGGAAGAGAGGGACATTAAACAAGCAGTGACAAGAAAGCCAGAGCTATGGGAATCTAGTCTAGGAGCCAGGGATAGACTCCTGGAAGAAGTCCATTTAAGATAAGACCGGAAGAGTGAATAAGAGTTACCCAAGCCATGAGGAAGAGCATGGACACCCTGTCGTCCGCGTGGAGATCTTTAGCAGAAATAGTTGAATGTGAGAGGAGTCTAGACTACAGATAGACTTCAAAATTAGTAGCCTAAGGATAGATGGCTTTAGCCTTTCCATGCCCAATAACCAAAAAATTTCCCCAAGTAAACAGACCCTAAGTGAGAGAAGTATGCAAACAATATTTTTTTTCTTTTTTTCGAGACAGATTTTGCTCTTGTTGCCCAGGCTGGAGTGCAATGGCGTGATCTCGGCTTACTGCAACCTCCGCCTCCCGGGTTCAAGCTATTCTCCTGCCTCAGCCTCCTGAGTAGCTGGGATTACAGGCATGCTCCACCATGCCTGGCTAATTTTGTATTTTTAGTAGAGACAGGGTTTCTCTATGTTGGTCAGGCTGGTCTCAAACTCCCGACCTCAGGTGATCCACCTGCCTCGGCCTCCCAAAGTGCTGGGATTACAAGCATGAGCCACCACAACCTGGCCTTTCTAAACAAGCTTCCTATTTTATTTCTACTTCCAATCAACTAGACCAACAAGCCTTTTCCTTTTTTCTTTTTTTTTTTTTAGATGAAGTCTTGCTCTGTCACCAGGCTGGAGTGGGAGTGCAATGGTGTGATCTCGGCTCACTGCAACCTCTGCCTCCCGGATTCAAGCGATTCCCCTGACTCAACCTCCCGAGTAGCTGGAACTACAGGTGCGCACCACCACACCCAACTAATTTTTTGTATTTTAGTAGAGATGGAGTTTCACCATATTGGCCAGGATGGTCTCAATCTCCTGACCTCGTGATCCACCCGCCTTGACCTCCCAAAATGCTGGGATTACAGGCATGAGCCACTGTGCCCGGCCACCAACAAGGTTTTTCATATGGGAACTCTAGATCTAGTGGCCACTGTCTACAAGGCCAACCATTCTGCCTAGAGTCCACCATCTCCTCCCTTCTGTCCCAGGCCTACCCAAATTGGGTTTACCTCTGTCTTCCTCTATATTGGCTCTCTGCCCCTACTACAGGGCAAGATACTCACATCATGAGCATCCTCTTCTTACCCCTGTGGCTCCCTCAAGCCAAGTTGCTGGTTCTCTCCTCCTTTTCTGTGCCAGGTGTGTGCCTGTTGCTCTAAGATCCATTCTTAGCCCTCTCCTGCTCTCCTCTGCTCTGGATTGCTGGGGAACTGACTGCTGCAAGCTCTGTTCCCCAAGTTCTGCTGCAAACGAGCTTCCAAACAGCAGACAGGGTTGTCCCATGAAATGGGGGAACAGGAGACAGCAAACAAGCAGGGCATTTCTCTCCCTTCTCCCTCTGCAGGTGGGGTCTCCAGCAAGACCTGCATCTCCTTCACATTTCCACCTCCCATCGGCAGCCCTGTCATGCTTCTGCTTCCCACCAGGTATCCCTGACTCTCGGCTCTCGTCCTGCCACATGTCCCTCCTTTATGATGCCAGGTCCTGAGGTCAGTTCCTGCTCGTGATCACTAGAATACCACCTCCTCTTCCTCTGCTCTTCCAGTCACGAGGGCAGTGGCAGCTTTCCCATGCAACTACCCCCTGACTTCCACTTCCTCACTGCCCTCTGACCTTTCTGCAGTTCCAAGAACCTTGAATCTAGCTATCTGCACTATGCTCCCTGCATTGCAGTGGCCCTTAAACTTCTTGGTGTCAGAGCTCCTTTATGTCTTTCTTTCTCTTTCTCTTTCTTTCTTTCTTTCTTTTTTTTTTTTTTTTTTTTTGAGGCAGAGTCTTGCTCTGTCACCCAGGCTGGAGTGCAGTGGCGCGATCTTGGCTCACTGCAAGCTCCGCCTCCCGGGTTTACGCCGTTCTCCTGCCTCAGCCTCCCGAGTAGCTGGGACTATAGGAGCCTGCCACCACGCCCGGCTAATTTTTTTGTATTTTTTTAGTAGAGATGAGGTTTCACCGTGTTAGCCAGGATGGTCTCGATCTCCTGACCTCATGATCCACCCACCTCGGCCTCCCAAAGTGCTGGGATTACAGGCTTGAGCCACCACACCCGGCCCCTTCCTTCCTTCCTTCCTTCCTTCCTTCCTTTCTTTCTTTCTTTCTTTCTTTCTCTCTTTCTCTCTCTTTCTGTCTGTCTGTCTGTCTTTTCAGAGACAGGGTCTTGCTCTGTTGCCCAAGCTCGAGGTGCAGTGGTACAATCACAGCTCACTGCAGCCTCAAACTCCTAGGCTCAAGAGATCCTCTGGCCTTTGCCTCTCAAGTAGCTGAGACTACAGGTATGTGCCACCATGCTCAGCTAATTATTATTATTATTTTTGAGATAGAGTCTTGCTTTGTTGCCCAGGCTTGTCTCAAACTGGTTGCCCCAAGCAATCCTCACACCTCAGCTCCCAAGTAGCTGGGATTACAGGCATGAGCCACTAGGCCTGGCTTCCTTTGCATTCTTAAATATCGAAGACACTAAATAGCTGGATTTGATATATTGATATTTACCAAATTTGATAGTAAAACAAAACAATTAAATATTGGCTGGGCACAGTGGTTCACACCTGTAATCCCAACACTTTTGGAGGCCTAGGCAACAGGATTGTTTGAGGCCAGGAGTTTGAAAGAACAGCTTGGGCAACATAGAAAGACCCTATGTCCTCAAAAAATTTAAAAATTAGCCCAGTATTGTGGCACACACCTGTGGTCCCAGCTACTCAGGTAGCCCAGGTGGGAGGATCACTTGATCCCAGCAGTCAGAGGTTGTACTGAGTTGTGATCATGCTACTGCACTTCAGCCTGGGTGACAGAGTGACAGTCTATCTCAAAAAAAGGAAAAAAATTAAATATGTATGCATTTAAAGTAATAAGCCCATTATTTGTTAACACATTTTATTAAATACTTAAAAAATTATATTAAATCAGTAAATATATTTATATTCAAAATCGTTAGATGATAAAGCAAAAAATACATTTATGAGAAAAGTGGCATTGTTTTACATGTCTGCAAATCTCTTTATTGTCTGGATTAATAAAAGACAATTGGTGGGCCAGGCGCGGTGGGTCACGCCTGTAATCCCAGCACTTTAGGAGGCCGAGGTGGGTGGATCACCTGAGGTCAGGAGTTCAAGACCAGCCTGACCAACATGGAGAAGCCCCATCTCTACTAAAAATACAAAATTAGGCGGGCATGGTGACGCATGCCTGTAATCCCAGCTACTCAGGAGGCTGAGGCAGGAGAATCACTTGAACCCGAGGGGTGGAGGTTGCAGTGAGCCGAGATCGTGCCATTGCATTCCAGTCTGGGCAATAGGAGCGAATTGCCCTATTCTCCTGCCTCAGCCTCCCGAGTAGCTGGGACTACAGGCGCCTGCCACCACGCCTGGCTAATTTCTTGTATTTTTAGTAGAGACAGGGTCTCACCATGTTGGCCAGGACGGTCTCTGTCTCCTGACCTCGTGATCTGCCTGCCTTGCCTCCCAAAGTGCTGGGATTACAGGCGCGAGCCACCGTGCCAGGCCAACAAGTCGTCATTTCCTGAAGGTAGCTTGCAACGTGGAATCTGAAACCACATCAGTGAACATTTTGCACCCTCATACAATAAAACATATTAGTCTCTCTTGTACTTTAAATGAATCTTTTGTCTATGCATGATTTTTTTAATCTCATGCATTGGTCACTTGAAAAATATTAGTTCGTTGCATTATAAAAAGCTTCCGGCTGGGCGCGGTGGCTCACGCCTGTAATCCCAGCACTTTGGGAGGCCGAGGCGGGCGGATCACAAGGTCAGGAGATCGAGACCACGGTGAAACCCCGTCTCTACTAAAAATACAAAAAACTAGCCGGGCGCGGTGGCGCTACTCAGGCGGCTGAGGCAGGAGAATGGCGTGAAGCGGTGAACCCGGGAGGCGGAGCTTGCAGTGAGCCGAGATCGCGCCACCGCACTCCAGCCTGGGGGACAGAGCGAGACTCCGTCTCAAAAAAAAAAAAGCTTCCAAGTGTGGGCCCATTTTATGTGATATCAAAAAGCTATATTCATTACCATCAACACCAATCTTATCTGAAAAGGCTTTCAGTATCAGCCAGCCATCACACTCACAGCAGCAGATACAAGTTTTGCAAAATTCTAATTTCTGCTTTAAAGCTGAAACTTTATAATTGGCCACAAATACTATCAGTTGTTTTTTATTGAAGTGACAGGCTCACTTTGTTCATTTTCAACAAAGTATCTGCAAAACATCCAAGTCTGAACAAACACAATTTGTCACTCTTTCAAGTAGAAGAAATGAGATCCAAAGAAGAAATGGTCTAGTTCAGCTCACAGGTCTCACAGGTCAAAAAACATACATACTTTTTTCTTTTTTTCTTTTTTTTTTCTTTTTTCTTCTTTTTTTTTTTTTTTTGAGACAGAGTTTCGCTCTCATTTCCCAGGCTGGAATGCAATGATGGCACGATCTTGGCTCACTGCAACCCCCGCCTCCCGGGTTCAAGCGATTCTCTTGCCTCAGCCTCTTGAGTAGCTGGGATTACAGGCATGCGCCACCACGCCTGGCTAATTTTGTATTTTTAGTAGAGATGGGGTTTCACCATGTCGGCCAGGCTGGCCTCAAACTCCTGACCTCAGGTGATCCACCCGCCTCGGCCTCCCAAAGTGATACATGCATTTTTCTTAAGACAACCATCATTCAACACTCGGCACTAGAAGTGTATGCCCACTTCCTATTTCATCACATGGAAAAACAGGAAGAATCGTGGGTTAAGACTTTATAAAATTAATACTTCTTACTGCTTCATCAAAAACATTTTTAAGTGAAATGGGCTTCTTATTCTTTTTTCTGCGAGTACCCAATGGTGAATAATACAAGGCAGCTGCTACAGTGTGGGGCCATTGCCTCAATGTATGCTAAGGCACCAACCAGATATAGAATTCAGACATTGAGGAAACTATTTCTCTCCAAAACTTTCTTCTATGGACTGTCAAATGGGGCTTCCCTCTGGCTTTGGACTGGGTTCAGCCAGTGGGAAACACCAGCCGGAGACTGGAAGGCAGGAGGCAAGAGACCAAGACACATGTTCCGCTGGCTCCTCTCTCCCAGGTCACTGGGGTTCCCTGCAATCCCGCCAGGCAGCCCCCTCTGGACAGCTGTCTCTCTGGATCCCCTTTCCTCTCCCCTCAAGCCAGGGGACAGTAATGGCTCCCAGCTGTTGTTATTATTAAACTGTGCCATCTCCTGTTGGTTTTCTGTACCCTTACCCACCTACTGTAAATGGTCCTTTTATTAAACTCTTTCCAGTGATCTTTGTGCATGCCATTGTTTCTTGGCATATACCACAACTTACCATCGACTCCCAACCTCATAGTCCAGGCGTCATCCTTCCTCAGTAGCCAGTCCTTTCCTTTCTGTCGATGGCTCTCTTTTCTCACCTCCTACCACCTACCTGCAGGGCCACCAGGTTTTTTTATTTATTTATTTATTTTTTTTTGAGACGGAGTTTTTTTTTTTTTTTTTTTGAGACGGAGTCTTGCTCTGTCGCCCGGGCTGGAGTGCAGTGGCCGGATCTCAGCTCACTGCAAGCTCCGCCTCCCGGGTTTACGCCATTCTCCTGCCTCAGCCTCCGGAGTAGCTGGGACTACAGGCGCCCACCACCTCGCCCGGCTAGTTTTTTGTATTTTTTTAGTAGAGACGGGGTTTCACCATGTTAGCCAGGATGGTCTCGATCTCCTGACCTCGTGATCCGCCCATCTCAGCCTCCCAAAGTGCTGGGATTACAGGCTTGAGCCACCGCACCCGGCTGAGACGGAGTTTTGCTCTTGTTGCCCAGGCTGAAGTGCAATGGTGTGATCTCAGCTCACTGCAACCTCTGCCTTCCGGGTTCAAGCGATCTCCTGCCTCAGCCTCCCAAGTATCTGGGACTACAGGTGCCTGCCACCATGCCCGGCTAATTTTTGTATTTTTAGTAAAGATGGGGTTTCACCATGTTGGCCAGGCTGGTCTTGAACTCCTGATCTCAGGTGATCCACCCACCTCAGCCTCCCAAAATGCTGGGATTACAGGCATGAGCCACCACGCCCAGCCCAAGGCCGCCAGTTTTACAAGTGTTCCGCTCCTCTTTCCTTTACACTCTCCTTTCCTTAGGTACTCTTCCTCTTCCACCATTTCCCTTGGGTCATATACCCATGAAGAGGATAGGGATAGGCCATTCTGTTACTTCATCCTCCAGTGCAAGTAGGGCTTAGGAATCATGTTTCTTTTGTTGTCACCTCTGAATGTTATAATGTCTTTCCTAATCCCTGCAAAACAATAGGGATCATTGACTTTATGCTTATACTTTATGTGAAGATACAAATTTGACCTTTAAATAACAGTTGCTCTCCAGATAGAGAACAGAGCTAAGGAAAGGACAGAGAGACAGAATGGTAGGGTAGAAATAGTGCTGGGCTGGGAGCCAAGACCAAAGTATTCTAACCTAGCAAACCAAGATGTAACCCAGGAGCAGTAAAGGCAGGGTTTGAGGTCAGGGTCTTGTTAGCTGAAATGAGGACTTACTTTGTAGTTTTGTTGTAAAGATAAATTAAACAGTATATATGAGGCACTTAGTACAATACTCATTGCATTGGCCGGGCGCCGTGGCTCATGCCTGTAATCTCAGCGCTTTGTGAGGCCGAGGCGGGTGGATCACCTGAGGTCAGGAGTTTAAGACCAGCCTGACCAACACGGAGAAACCCTGTCTCTACTAAAAATACAAAATTAGCCAGGCATGGTGGCACATGCCTGTAATCCCAGCTACTTGGGAGCCTGAGGCAGGAAAATCACTTGAACCGGGGAGGTGGAAGTTGCCGTGAGCCGAGATCATGCCATTGCACTCCAGCCTGGGCCACAAGGGTGAAATTTCGTCTCAAAAGGAAAACAAAAATAAAAACAAAAAAAGCACCTCATTGCATTATAAAAAATGGTGGTTATTGGCCGGGCGCGGTGGTTCACGCCTGTAAGTCCAGCACTTTGGGAGGCAGAGGCAGGCGGATCATGAGGTCAGGAGATGGAGACCATCCTGGCTAACACGGTGAAATCCCATCTCTACTAAAAAATACAAAAAAAAAAAAGCTGGGTGTGATGGTGGGCGCCTATAGTCCCAGCTACTCGGGAGGCTGAGGCAGGAGAATGGTATGAACCCGGGAGGCAGAGCTCGCAGTGAGCCGAGATTGCGCCACTGCACTCCAGCCTGGGCGACAGAGCGAGACTCCACCTCAAAAAAAAAAAAAAGAAGTAAAAAAAAAATGGTAGTTATTGTTAATTCTGTTCTGTTGTTACACTAATGGTATTGTCACATTGTTTCATACAGTGTTGTGTCACAAGTGCCTTGGAAAGTATCTGGCACACATTAGGGATTCAATAAATATACGTGTCCAATGAATAAATAAATCAATGAGTTCTCAGCTTTGCCAATGACAAACAGTGTGATCCTGAACAAACAACTTCACCGCCCTGGGTCTGTCTGTTCTGCTATGAAGAAGAGTATGGGCACAGGGTTGTCACGGTCCCTCCCAGGGCAGTTCGCCATGCCACAGAACAGGCAGAGCTAGGAGCCAGAGGAAACTCGGTGCTCTGGACCAAAGGAGCATGGGCACTGGTAGAGTGGGCTGGTGAGAAAATGCCAAAAGCAAGGCAGGAGGGTCTTCAGGTCTCCACTTGCCGAAGGAGGCAAGTAATTAGGGCTGCTAATTCCCCTGGACCCCAGAACCTCCTCTGTTCTCCCTGGCTCCCTTCGAGTTAAAAGAAGAAGTTGTAGAACTGCAGGGGCGGGCTGGGCATGGTGGCTCACACTTGTCATTCTAGCACTTTGGGAGGCCGAGTGAGGCAGGTGGATTGCCTGAGTTCAGGAGATTGAGACCATCCTGGCTAACATGGTGAAACCCTGTCTCTACCAAAAATACAAAAAATTAGCCGGGCATGGTGGCAGGTGTCTGTAGTCCCAGCTACTCAGGAGGCTGAGGCAAGAGAATCACTTAAACTGGGGAGGCAGAGATTACAGTGAGCCAAGATTGCGCCTCTGCATCCCAGCCTAGCCGACAGAGGGAGACTCTGTCTCCAAAGGAAAAAAAAAAAAAAATGCTGGGGGCTTCCCCTCCAACCCCTCATCCCTGTGTTCTGGGAGACTTCCAGAGCCTGGGAACTGCCCGGCATTATATCGCCATGGTCTGTGTTATGGACCTGAAAATTTGGCCTCATTCATTCACTCATGAGGTATCAGACCTAGCTAAGTGCTGGGGCACATAACTGGCAGTTAACAAACTCATCCCTGCTTTCATCCCATTCAAGTCAAGGGGCAAGCATGAAATAGGTACTCAAATAACTGATTTCAGGTTGCAATAAGTACCACAAAGAAAAACAAAGCAGGTAACGGGGCAGCTAGAGTGGTTAAAGGAGACTCCCTCGACCCACGGCATCCTCTCCTGGGCTAAAATGCAAGGACTGACAACTGGGAGACTGCCAAGACCTGGGAGGGTGGAGAGAAAAGAGAGGGAGGGGAAGAGAAAGACAGAACGAACGTGGTTCACAAGGTGGGGCAGGGTGCAGGAAGGCCTGAGTGGCTGCTCCTGGCAATTATATAGGCACCTCCTCCTGCCCCACTTAGCCGAGCACTGTGAAGGACCAAAAACTGCCAGTGGTCAAGGCCTTGGCTCTGTCTGGTGCTCACCTGAGTCCTCCCCTCTGCTCCCCTCTGGCCTCAATCTTTTCTTTTTCTTTCCTTTTTTTTTTTTTGAGATGGAGTCTCGCTTTGTTGCCCAGGTTGGAGTGCAGTGGCTTGATCTCAGCCGACTGGCAAGCTCTGCCTCCTGGTTTCACGCCATTCTCCTGCCTCAGCCTCCAGAGTGGCTGGGACTACAAGTGTCTGCCATCATGCCTGGCTAATTTTTTGTATTTTTAGTAGAGACAGGGTTTCACCATGTTAGCTGGGGTGGTCTCGATCTCCTGAACTCGTGATCTGCCTGCCTCAGCCTCCCGAAGTGCTGGGATTACAGGCGTGAGCCACCGCGACTGGCCTTTTTTGTTTTTTTTTTTTGTTTGAGATGGGATCTCACACTGTTACCCAGGCTGGAGTGCAGTGGCATGATTTCAGCTCACTGCAGCCTCCGCCTCTTGGGTTCAAATGATTCTCATGCCTCAGCCTCCTGAGTAGCTGGGATTACAGGCACACACCATCATGCCTGGCTAATTTTTTGTACTTTTTAGTAGAGATGGGGTTTTACTATATTGCACAGGCTGGTCTTGAACTCCTGACCTCAGGTGATCCACCTGCCTCGGCCTCTCAAAGTGCTGGGATTACAGGCGTAAACCACCATGTCAGGCCCCAGTCTTTTCTTCAGAGGCCTCCTCAGCACCCCATCCCCAAACCTGAGCTTGTGAGAGTCTATCAGCCAACTCAGAGGCCCAGGCAAGGCCCCAGGGGAGGCCCCAAGATGGCCTGGCCGGGAGTGTTTGTCTGTCTCTGGTAGAGGACTGAAAACACAACAGCATTTTTCCTAAAAATCAAGTGACCCCAAGACAGCTGTCATCTCAGAGGGCTGGGCCTGCAAGACCTCCAGGACTGCTCCCAGATCTCCTGGGCCTGCCTGTCAACGAGCTCCAAGGAGCGAGGGCATCACCACCACACGACTGCCACAGTCGCCCAGCCTGAACCCAGGGACCAGACCCCAGGAGAGCTGACTCCGGGCTGCCGTGGAGACAGGAGGAGCAGGACAGGGGTTGGGGTGGAGGGCGGACAACCAGGAGAAACTCAGGCCTGACCTCTACTTGATGCCAAACCTCTCCCTCCCACAAGGCCAGTGCTCAAGTTTGCCCTGGTTTATCCAAGCCAACATGTTAGGCCCCCTTGCCCATGAAGTCTTTCTTAATTCTCTCACCTGGATGGAATTAATTGGCTCATTTGTTTCTCAGCAAATATTTATTGCACCTTCCATGTGGCAGCTGATACAGAAAAGTAAAGCAATCCTTCCTTGAAGGAAGCCACATTCTACTGGAGCAGATAAAGAAATGAGCGTGAATGGCCCGGCGCGGTGGCTCAAGCCTGTAATCCCAGCACTTTGGGAGGCCGAGACGGGCGGATCACAAGGTCAGGAGATCGAGACCATCCTGGCTAACATGGTGAAACCCCGTCTCTACTAAAAAATACAAAAAACTAGCCGGGTGAGGTGGCGGGCGCCTGTAGTCCCAGCTACTCGGGAGGCTGAGGCAGGAGAATGGCATAAACCCGGGAGGCAGAGCTTGCAGTGAGCTGAGATCGAGCCACTGCACTCCAGCCTGGGCGACAGAGCGAGACTCCATCTCAAAAAAAAAATAAAATAAAATAAAAAGAAATGAGCGTGAAGAATGCTGGACATACGTGTGTGTGTGCATATATGCCTATCCCGTGTCCTGGGAAATCCTTTGGTCTCAAGTAGACTGGGACACTTGGTTACCCTAGAAAAGAACAGGTTCAAAAGAGAGAGGAAGCCAGGGATCTGGCGAATTCACTGATTAACCACCTTGGGTAAATAAGCGTTGGCTGGGCTGGACACAGTGGCTCACACCTGTAATCCCAACACTTTGGGAGACTGAGGCGGGAGGATCGCTTGAGCCCAGGAGTTCGAGATCAGCCCTGGCAATATGAGAGATGCCATTTGTACCAACAATTTAAAAATTAGCTGAGTGTGGTGGCACACACCCATGGTCCCAGCTACTTGGGAGGCTGAGGTGGGATGATCATTTGAGCCCAGGATGTTGAGGCTGCAGTGAGCCATGATCAGTACTCCTTGAATCACAGAAAGTCAGCTAGCCTGGAATTGCCCAACCAGATTTCTGGCCTTGGATTCAGTCTTTGAAGATTTTTTTTTTCTTTTTTCTTTTTCTTCCTTTCTTTTCTTTTTTTTCAAAACAGTTTCTGGTCAGGCACGGTGGCTCATGCCTGTAATCCCAGCACTTTGGGAGGCTGAGATGGGCAGATCACGAGAAAAGGAGTTCGAGACCAGCCTGGCCAACATGGTGAAACCCCGTCTCTACTAAAAATACAAAAATACATGGAAATACAAAATACATGGAAATACAAAAATACATGGAAGGTGTGATGGCACGCACCTGTAATCCCAGTTTACTCAGAAGACTGAGGCAGGAGAATCACTTTAACCTAGAAGGCAGAAGCTGCACCATTGCACTCCAGCCTGGGTGACAGAGCGAGATCTCATCAGAACAAAAAAAAAAAAGACAGTTTCCTTCTGTCACCCAGACTGGAGTGCAATGGCATGATCTCGGCCTACTGCAACCTCCGCCTCCCAGGCTCAAGTGATTCTGGTGCCTCAGCCTCCAGAGTGAGTAGCTGGGATTACAGGCATGTGCCACCACGCCCGGCTAATTTTTGTATTTTCAGTAGAGACGGGATTTCACCATGTTGGCCAGGCTGGCCTCGAGCTTCTGGCATCAAGTGATCTGTTCGTCTTGGTCTCCCAAAGTGCTGGGATTACAGGCATAAGCCACAAGGCCCAATCAGAGGTGTTTTCTTCATGTGGCTTACAGGCATAAGCCACTGCACTCCAGCCTAGGTGACAGAGTGAGACCCTGTCTCTAAAAAAAAAAAAAAAGAAGGTGGCTATAGGTGGACACAGAGAGGGTGTGTCTATATATGGGGAAGTATTAAACCTTTCCTTTGGAAGTGTTAAACCCACCACGCCCCTACCCCCATGGTCTTCCGATCCTGACTGCCCCTGGGCAGTTGCCCTCCGTCCCTGGCTCATAGCCCCTGCGCAGCTCCTCGGCAAGGCTGCAGCTCTCTGTCACCTTTCAATGACCCCTCAGAGGGGGCACACTGGGATTCCATCCCCCTTCAACAGACAGAGGCATCTGGCACCCTCCCTTTGCTGGTAGCCTAGGCCCCAGTGGAATCATGCTTTGGCGATGTCTCCAAGCAGCTGTCTTTAACCCATTCGTGTCCAGCGCACCAGCTTACTCCACGCGCACGTTGACCCCTGTACTCATATTCTGTGCCCCTGTAGAGCCTCAAACACCCTCAAGGGGGGTCAGGGCAGCTTCAGCTAGAGACAACATGACTCTTAGTGTATTCCCCTCTGAGAAGAGACCCAGGACCCCCCCACCCCCAGCCGAGACAGGGTCAGGAGGAGCAGCAATGTTGTTCTACTGATGCCACGCGTCCACCAGACCCCACGCCTGCCCGCTAGCCACAGTCACGCTCAATGCCGCCTCTGTTGCAAGGCTCCTTGTGAAAAGCCCCTGTGTTGCCGCTCCCGGCTCCAGCGAGGTCTTTGGCACAAGGTCTCCATTCATGCCAGGCTCGCCTTTCTTGGCCACACAGGCAGCCCTTGCTCCGAGAGGAGAGCTGCTGGGTGCAGGGTGGATCTTCCCCCTTGGCTCCCAGAGAGGCCAAGACATGCTGCCTGAATTCCCTCTCTCCACCCAGTGCCACCTTCTGTCTGCCTCCTGGGAAATCTTGACACCAGCTCAGAGGGACAGGGCTGAGGAGCACCCTGACTACCCCTCTGCCGACCATCATCTGAGTCCCTGGCTCCACGAAATGTCAATGAGAGGACATGCACACATGCACAGACAACGCGTACAGACAAAACTTTCTTCCTCTTCCAATGAGCTAGGGGATAAAAAGAGCCGTTTAAAAGACACCTATCTCTAGGGACTGAATAGAGAGGCAGGGCTGAGGAATGAGGCTGCGGACAGGGATTTTGTCAGGCTAGCGAGTTAGCCGCCTGGCTTTCTGAAGCACATGCAGTTTGGTGAGTCGGAGTCCTTCACTATTTTGCAGACCATTCGTGTCCCAAGCAACAGAACACAGCAGTGGCTCTCAAATTTGAATGTGCCTCAGAGTCACCCGGGGGGCTTATTAAAACCCAGGCCGGAGGCCGGGCGCAGTAGCTCACACCTGTAATCCCAGCACTTTGGGAGGCCAAGGTGAGTGGATCACCTGAGGTCAGGAGTTTGAGACTAGCCTGATCAACATGAAGAAACTCCGTCTCTACTGAAAATACAAAATTAGCCGGGTGTGGTGGCACATGCCTGTGATCCCAGCTACTCGGGAGGATGAGGCAGGAGAATCGCTTGAATCTGGGAGGCAGAGGTTGCAGTGAGCTGAGATCATGCCATTGCACTCCAGCTTGGGCAACAAGAGCAAAACTCTGTCACGAAAAAAAAAAAACAAAAAAACCCCAGGCCGGGCGTGGTGGCTCACGCCTGTAATCCCAGCATTTTAGGAGGCTGCAGCAGGAGGATGGCTTGAGCCCAGGAGTTTGAGACCAGTCTGGGCAACATAGTGAGACCCTATCTCTACAAAAAATAAAAAAAATTGGCCAGGCACGGTAGCTCATGCCTGTAGTTCCAGCCATTAGGGAGGCTGAGGTGGGAGAATCACTTGAGCCAGGAGTTCAAGACCAGCCTGGGCAACATAATCAGATCCTGTTAGACTTCCCTTGGTCCCTACAACCTATAAGGTGAGTAGCCGTTATTCCCATTTCACAGGAAAAAAGAGGCCCTAAGGTCCATCACTGGCCCAAGGGTAAGCAACTAAAAGAGTGGCAAGCAGCACAGGTTCTGAGGCCGGGTCGCCCGACACCAAGGGTGGAGGTGGAGTTTGTCAAAAAGCTTCCAAGAGGAAAAGTGACCCAAGCCACAAAGCGAATGCAGTGAGCAGGATGTGCAGTGAAGAAGGTGTGGGGAGTTTGTGGAATGTCATATTGAAATCGGGAGTGTGGGATAATTGAGAAGTGTGGTGGATGTGGGTGGCCAGGTCAAAAGGCCACAACAAAGGGCCTCGCAGGGTGAGTTGCAGAGGCTGGGCGGAGGACACCCTGGCTGCAGGGGGCCTTCGGTGCCAGACCAAGGTCCCTGGGCCAGGCACTGCAGCTATAGACTGCTACTGCAGAGTCTGAAGTTGGCAATAGCACCACTAAGTCAGTACTTCAGGGAAAGTATTCTGTCTGCCAGAGGGGAGCAAAAAGAGCTTGCGGCAAGTTCATGAACCAGGCAGGTCCTGACAGAGAGGGAGGCGACTTCCCTAATATTGTCATGTGGTAACTGGAACAGCCCTCTATGGGTTGTGTACTCCATTTCTTATCACTCCCAACCTCTCCCCGAAGACTATTTATGAGTTGTCATCTTCTGTGCTTTTTCTCACCATCTGAGGGATCCTCGTGACCCCCAAATAACTCGATGTCCTGCAGAGAAGGGAGAAGAGGTCAGGGTGAAATAAGCTGGCAGAGTGAGGGCCGGCAGACATTTACCCAGATGGCCAAGGACCCCTGCCACATCAAGCGTCACTCAGTCTCTTCAAGAAGTCTTGCAGAGAGAATTCGTGGGACTCTTTCCCTGTCTCTTTTTCAATTCTTATGATAGAACAGCAGCTTATTCTTTGTTGTTCAGCCTCCAAAGGAGAAGAACAAAAGAGCCCTGAGCCAAGTGAGTGCTCCTCCTAAAGGGTCCTCGGAAAGTGAACAAGTTTCCACCGCCCCAGCGTAGGTGGGGTGTTTTGTCTGCTCGACCCGCCTGCCTAGGGGCTGCTCCCACTGGGGACAGGAGTGCAAGAGTGTGCACTGCCTGGTGCAAACGTCCCTGCCATGTACCGGCAGAACCACGCACAAGGCCCATCAGTCAGCCGGATCACAGAAGTATCTTCTTACATGAGGACAAGTGCATGCGCTGAGTGGGGCCATGCCTAATTTCATTTCTCCTCATCCAGGCTTTTAGTGAGTGGGCAACAGGCCAAGCCGGGCCTGGAGGAGAAAGTCGCCATTCCCATCCACAGCGCCTGTGGAGCACAGCCAGAGGTGGGGGGAGATGCCGTTTGAAGGAGGCTCTTTGGAAATTCTTCACATTTTTTGGCTTTTGTCTCTGGGCATTGAGATGGAGACCCACATTTTACTCTGCGGAGAGTTCCCAGTCTTCCTTTGCATTCAAAAGGAAGATCCTAGAAGAGAGCTGAAAGAATTCTGCGGCTTTTTCATCTCAATGACCAATGGAGTCATTTAGGGGGTAGGGGGTCCAGCGAGATTTGTTTCACTGCATTTCTCTTTCTGTCTATAGCCCCAGCCCCAGGCCCAGGTCCTAAGTGATGTAAATGTGATGCTCTTTCTGGGAAGGGCAGCTCTCCCAGACTCCCTGGGTTCTCGGGTGAATGTGACAGGGAGCCTGGACACCTGGGTTCTGAGGACTCTGCAGGACCTCAGGCAAACCACGGTGAACTTGGAAGCCACATTCCCACCACCTCCCGGCATGGAGGAGAGTTTGGCCACATCCTCTGACTTCCCATCCAGAGAGCAGTGAGGGCACCAATGGTGATAGTCATGGTGTGTTCAGTGTAGGAACATGAATAAGAGGCAGGGACATCATGGATAAGTTCCATCAGGAGCTTAGCCAGAAGCTAACCTCAGCCAGGAATTTCAGATTTCCACATACCTCTCTGTCCAGCAAGCCTTTTGCAGTTGTGAAGGAGGATCTCTGTTACCAATCTGAGATCCCTATCCTTTCATTCCCAGAAGAATTGCTCATCCCTCTCCCACCAGATGCCACTTTGCATCCAAATCAACAAGCAACTGGTGATTCATAAGCAACTGGGGGAGGAGGAAGCTGGGAGGCTGCCCATGAATACTATCCTTTGACTGTCTCTTCTCACTGTCTTCCTGATTCTGGGACTCCAGATCACCTATACTTTGCAGGGCTTATGTCTTCTATTGTTTTTCTATTACTGAGAAAGGGGTCGCTTGAGCCACCCTATCCTTTTTGTGACCAAAATAAAGTCTTTATCAAGGGCCCAAAGGAGAGATCTTACAGAAAATGGGGCACATATTCCTTTAACTGTTCTCCTAGTACTCTCTCATCAGCTCCTCTTAGAGATCCTTGTACCTATCGTCAGGTTTTGTCCCCACCCATAGAACTGATCCCCCACCAAGGGGAAAAACTGGCCTAGGTGGAGGGGCACCGGCCTTTAATAAATGAGTCTGCCAGGGCATCATTAACTTACCACAGGACCTCAGGGGAATCACTTAGCCTCTCAGCTTCAGCTTTCTCCAGCAAAAAAAGGAAAAAGTTGGACTAGAAAACTTCTAAGATTCCTTCCAGACATGGCAGCCCTAAGGCTCAAGTGTGAGCTCCACTTTTTTTTTTTTTTTTTCTTGCTCTGTCACCCAGGCTGGAATGCAGTGGCACAATCTTGGCTCCCTGCAGCCTCGACTTCCCAGGCTCAAGCAATCCTCCCACTTCAGCCTCCCAGAGCTCCACATCTTACTGCAGGACAACTTTTCCGTTTTCTTCTTCAGCTGTTCAGGTGCTGGCCCTGCCCCCGGGGCCTGGCTATGACTGGAACACAGTAAGGATCTAATTCCTTTGCGACTCAACCCTTCTGTGGGTGGCTACACAGTGCAAACCACAGACAGACAATAGCCATCTCTCTGTGCAATGTGGGCCCTGATTAGACTGGCCATTTCTCCAGGCTCTGACCAGTGTCACAGCACTGTAAAGATACCCCTCTCAGGGCCACTGCCCCAGTGTTCCCTGAGGGGGGGTCCTTTCTGAGTTCTGGAGCCACAGCCTAAACAGATGCTTAGAACTTGTCTGCATTTTGGCAACTTCTCCAAAAGTATTTCTATTGCTTTTTTTTTTTTTTTTTGGCTTTTTCTTTTCGTATTTAGAAATCACATTTTCCTATGACAATGGATTATACTGGCTGAGCGCGGTGGCTCACGCCTGTAATCCCAGCACTTTGGGAGGCCAAGGTGGGTGGATCAGCTGAGGTCAGGAGTTCAAGAACAGCCTGGCCAACATAGCAAGACCCTGTCTCTACTAAAAATACAAAAATCATCCTGGCATGGTGGCACGCACCTGTAGTCCCAGCTACATGGGAGGCTGAAACAGGAGAGTCACTTGAAACTGGGAGGCAGAGGTTACAGTGAGCCAAGATCCTGCCACTGCACTCCAGCCTGGGTGACAGAGCAAGACTCCATCTCAACAAAAAAAAAAAAGAGAGAGAGAGAGAAAGAAAACAGATTATATTGACTCAAATTTAGAAAAGTTTCCTCTGGGCCGGGCGTGGTGGCTCACGCCTGTAATCCCAGCACTTTGGGAGGCTGAGGCGGGCGAATCACAAGGTCAGGAGATCGAGACCACGGTGAAACCCCGTCTCTATTAAAAATACAAAAAATTAGCCGGGCTCGGTGGCGGGCGCCTATAGTCCCAGCTACTCAGGAGGCTGAGGCAGGAGAATGGCGTGAACCCGGGAGGCGGAGCTTGCAGTGAGCGGAGATTGCGTCACTGCACTCCAGCCTGCGCGACAGAGCAAGACTCCGCCTCAAAAAAAAAAAAAAGAAAAGTTTCCTCTGAAAATGGATTATATTGACTCCTGTCGGCCCCTCCTTTCTTGAGATAAGCCCAGCAACTCCTTTACAATGAAATCCTGATCATCGGGAAAATGGCCTTTTCCTTTTTGTAGCAGACGGCCTCAGCTTCCCACATCAAGGGACAATGCAGTGTTCACTTCCACTAGCCTGGCTGCACTTGAGCTGCAAGCTCCCTAGAGCCCTGTGCTTGCTTCGGTGAATGAGTGTGTGCCACTGTGTGTGTTGCTTCATGTGAGTATTTATCTCTGTGTCTGTGTCTCTATCTCTTTGGCTCTCACTACATGTGGCTCTCTGTGGCTCTCAGAGCATCTCTCTTTCCCGCACTGTCTGTCAAGGTGTGTGTTGGCGTGTTTGTCTCTCCATCTGCACAGGTCTCTCTGGGTCTGTGCACAGATGCTCCTGTTACTCCAGTAGAGTCAGCCCACTTTCCCCTTCCATTCACTGCCAAATTTCAAGTTTTTCTGTAGGTAACCAGTGGTGGCTCGGCCCCCAGGACCAGTCTCTTTTCTGAACTTGTGCCTTCCCAGAAATCTGAGTCAGCACAGCCAAACTCCCTCGAAAACACAGCTCCAATGACAGGAGGATGTATGGGTGATGAGCCTTTCACCAAGTCTCCACAGGATGACACAGGAGAGATTTTATCCCATATGCCATCACACCACAAAAATTCAATCACAAGTCCTGGGTAGACGACTCGGCTCTCTCATTAGAATTCTTCTGAAAGTGTCGCTTTTATTGTGTAGTTGACACCAGAAGACCTGGCTCACCTGCAGCCCCCTTTAAAAACACCACCTGCACCTTGGGACCTGCGGCAGTTGGGCCACAGCTGATTGGACCAAGGGTGGGCACCTGACCTGGATGCTGTTGGTCTATTGGTTGGCCAGTGTCCAAGAGCTGGTGATTACCTGAGCCAATCAGGTTCTCCTGCAGCCAATGCCCAAGGGGACCCATGTGACGGTTGGCAGAGAAGCAGAATGGCCCTGGAAGAAAAGCAGAGAATAGCCCTGGAAGGAAAGCAGGGACGGGAGGGATGGAGCCATGAGGCCACAAAGGAGAGGAGGCTCAGTGCTCTCTCCCCAGAATGAGAAGCTGCAGGTGCAAGGCTGTACAGCTCCGGGTTCTGTTACAGTGCTTCTCTGTACCCCTACCTAGCAGGTGCCACAGGACACATTGGGTTACTGATAAATCCTGTTAAATGGCGCCTGGATGGATTCCTGAAACACCTCCTTGCCTTTTGGGGGCTCAGAAACTGATACCCCAAAATATGGCAAGGCGACATGCAGAACTGTAGAAGCCTCAAGGTCTCTCTGACCTTTCCCCCACTCCCACCGTCTCTCCCAAAGAAGCTGAAGTTCCTTTATGTGCCTGAGATCCAGATAATTGTTTTTTTCTTCCCCTTTCTGTAAGACCAAGAATGTAACCACACCTGAACAGACCCTTTCGCTGTCAAAGAGAACTATTTCTGGTTAATCTCTGTTTCCTGATCCATTAATTCTCCCCAGTAATCCCCCCAACAGAATTCCTGCTCTCCCCCGTCCATAACTTGTTTTGTCAGGTTGGAATATAAACTTTTGAATCTCACTGGGCGAGGGGGGTCTTCATGCTGCGGGCTCCCGTGTCTACATGTTAAATAAATGTGTGTATCTTTTCTCCTATTAATCTGCTTCATGTCAGTGATTTTCAGGAAACCTTTATAAGGCCAAGGGGAAAGCTCTTCCCTAAACCCTCAAATCACATCCACTCTCCAAAAGGCCAGCACTCAGCTGATTTCTGCTCTTACTGCTTGGGAAGACCCCTGGATCCGTTGGAAGCCAGCCTTCAAGAGCCTTGTTGGCTGTTTTCTTTTGTTTCTTGTTTGTTTTTGTTTGTTTGTTTGTTTGTTTGTTTTTTGAGGCGGAGTTTCACTCTTGTTGCCCAGACTGGAGTGCAATGGTGAGATCTTGGCTCACCACAACCTCCGCCTCCTAGGTTCAAGCGATTCTCCTGCCTCAGTCTCCCAACTAGCTGGGATTACAGTCATGCGCCACCTTGCCCGGCTAATTTTGTATTTTTAGTAGAGACAGGGTTGAGAAACACTGTTGGTCAGGCTGGTCTCGAACTCCCAACCTCAGGTGATCCACCTGCCTTGGTCTCCCAAAGTGCTGGGATTACAGGCATGAGCCACCATGGCCGGCCTGTTGCCTATTTTCATGTGTTATATGTACAGGTTAGGTGTGCTGCTCAGTGGGGTGTCTGGTACCCTTCCTTGAATGACAGTCTGTGTAACTGAGGCCCTGAGGGAAGTTTGGGTCAATTTCCCATGTACAGATTTGAGGTTGGGGTAAACACGGCTGAGAGGCTTTCCTCTCCCTTCATGTCCTCCTCATACCATCACTTGAAGACAGTTCTTCCCCCAGTACCCAATCAAGAGAAATCCTGGATCTCTTTGTCTTTGAATAGCAAGGACCATCCACAGAGCACCTACTACCTTGTTGGGTCGCATGAGTTCCCTCCACCCAATGTGCTCCACGCTGGCTGGGCCATACAGTTAAAGGGGAGTGAAGCTGGAGAAGAATGTGTGGACGTTTGAGGCTTTCATCTCTTAAACAAATAGCAAATTCCTCTGGGCTGCCTGTGCTGGAATTAAACAATGATGTGTTCAGGGAGGCTCTAAGGCGTTCCCTTAGCAACGCCCAGGCTGTTTTCAGGCAAGATCTAGTTAAAGAGGAAAGAGAACAAAAATAATAAAAGGACGGGTCTGGATGGAGTCCAGGAAAGGGGGTCTTTTGGCTGAATGTGTGTGTTTTGTGTTCTGATGTGTTTGCACTCCTCCTTTATGCTAAATTTCCTCTCGCCTTCCCTGATACGTCTCACTGTTGCGAGGTGGGCTCACTGGAATACTAATGGCGGCTAAGAAGAGCACACGCTACACACGGGGACCAGTTAGGTAGGGAAAGATGTCACGGCTGGGACTACCTAAGGGAAAAGTGACACATATGAAACCTGCTAGGCTGGCTCTTGCTATCATAAAGGTCATGGGAGGAAGAGGGTGAGTGGCCAGGCTCCTCAAAGGTGCTTGGGCCTTAGGCAGGGCAGAGGCCTGTATGGTAGAAATCCATCAGACCCTACTCACAGTGTGATCTGTGGACAGCAGCAAAGCCATCCCCTGGGAGCTTGACAGCAATGCAGAATGTCAGGCCACCCCAAGCACACTGAAGCAGGGCAGGTATTTTGACAAGACACCCAGGTGATGAATGTATGCCTATAGTTAGAGAAGCAGAGCTCTTTCTGTTTCTCTCCCAGGATTCTGCAGATCAGATTTGTTTGTTTATTTGTTTGTTTGTTTGTGACAGTCTGGCTCTGTCACCTAGGCAGAAGTGCAGTGGCTCGATCTCTGCTACCTGCAATCTCCACCTCCCAGGTTCAAGTGATTCATGTGCCTCAACCACCCAGGTAGCTGGGATTACAGGTGTGCACCACC
>NW_012114955.1:4138225-4165015 GCF_000951035.1 Colobus angolensis palliatus | reverse complement strand
CCTCCCGGGTTCACCCCATTCTCCTGCCTCAGCCTCCCGAGTAGCTGGGATTACAGGCACCCGCCACCTCGCCCCGCTAGTTTTTTGTATTTTTTTAGTAGAGACGGGGTTTCACCGTGTTATCCAGGACGGTCTCGATCTCCTGACCTTGTGATCTGCCCGTCTCGGCCTCCCAAAGTGCTGGGACTACAGGCTTGAGCCACCGCACCCGGCGAGATGGGGTTTCATGATGTTGGCCAGGCTGGTCTCAAACTCCAACCTCAGGTGATCTGCCCTCCTTGGCCTCCCAAAGTGCTGGGATTATAGGCATGAGCCACCGCACCCAGCCAAAATAAATAAATTCTGAAAGAAAGCTGCTTTATTACTCTGAGAAGTCACAAAGTAATGGTCCTAAGGCCACAGAGTGGGGAAGTCATGAAGATGGGCCTGTGCAGAGAAGCTCACACTCCAGGGATGGGGGCCTGCTGGCTGGCCTGTGCATCTGACCCTCGGCAGCTGCCCGGGACCTGAGACCACCAAGGACACTGAGTGGGAGGGAAGAACGGTGTCTCGGGGCTCATTCTTTCCAAAGTGAAGATCCCACACCTCCTCTTCCATCTGTATCACATGAGCTCACAGGTGCTGTCCGCAATGTGTGTCCCAGCTCAAAACTGGATGTACCAGCCTGGGCAACGTAGCAAGACTCCATCTCTACAGAAGATTCAAAATTAGCCGGGCCTGGTGGCGCTCGCCTGTCGTCCAGCTACTCGACAGGCTGAAGTGAGAGGATTGCTTGAGCCCAGGAGGTCAAGGCTGCAGTGAACCATGATTGCACTGCACTCAGCCTGGGTGATAGAGCAAGACCCTGGCTCAAAAAACAAACAAAAAAATTGACATGACCCAAGTATGCATCCTACGTGTGGTCCAGAAATTCTAACTGGAGTTATCAAACATCACTTCACCTCCATAGTGACATTGCCCTGAAGCCCCCAGATCCTGTTTTCTTTTCTTCCTAACACTTAACCCACAATGCTCCTGCCTATTAACTTAATTACTGTATATTTCCTGTCTCCCTTAATAGAATGTAAATTCTGGTCCCCAGAACATAGCCTTGTCCATGACAGGCCCTCCACAAACAATGGGAAGAGAGCCTGTTAAAAATAAAATATAATGGCATTTGCATGTACTGAAATGTTAAGCGGCCACTGAGAAGGAGTTGGGTCCACGTAGTCAGTCCACGGGAAGATGGCCATGATATCACTGGGGCGGGGGAGCATGTTGAAGAGTCATATACATTGTATGATCCTGGTTTTGAAATATATATATATATATATATATATACACATATGCAAATATTCATGGGTTTTTATTATTTTTTATGTGAAGACAGATTCTCTCTACGTTGCCCAGGCTGGTCCCAAACTCCTGGCCTCAAGCAATCCTCCAGTCTTCCAAAGTTCTGGGATTACAGGCATAAGCTACCGTGCCTGGACAGTACTTTTGTGTATATATATGTACACACAAATACATATGTTTAGATATATATTATATATTTGTATATGTACGTATATATGTGTGTGTGTATATATACATACATATATAAAGAGAGAGGGGACAGATGTACACTAACTATTACAGTGTGTGAAAGGAAAATAAAAACTTGGGATTCCAATTCACTCTGCCAAAAGGAAAAAATTAAGCTGAAAGCTGAGTCATGGAAGAAGCTGCCTTTCCTTTTGTTCCTAAGCAGACAGTAGCTACAGATAAAAGATTAAACATCTCCACAGACAGCTACTCTATGTTCACCTTATCTTATGTAAAGTTCTGATAGACTGAGTACAAAACAAATACAAAATTGACTATTCCCCAATTGTTCCTTTTCTCTTGCAACATGTGGATTACGGTACCCACCTTTTCTCCCCTGCAGCCCACTTTTCCTGTCTAAATATTGAAATCCTCAACATCATCCTTGGAGAGAAACATAGACCACAGACCTTTTTTGTGAATTTCTGTGTTTTTCTCCTCGGCTGTCCTTAACCTTGGCAAAATAAACTTCTAAATTGATTGAGACCTGTCTCAGATTTTTTTTTTTTTTTTTTTGAGATGGATTCTGACTCTATTGCCCAGGCTGGAGGGCAATGGCATGATCTTGGCTCACTGCAACCTCCGCCTGCCAGGTTCAAGCAATTCTCCTGCCTCAGCTTCCCGAGTAGCTGGGACTACAGGCACCTGCCACCATGCCTGGCTAATTTTTGCATTTTTAGTAGAGACGGGGTTTCACCATGCTGGCCAGGCTGGTCTTGAACTCCTGACCACAGGGATCTGCCTGCCTTGGCCTGCCATAGTGCTGGGATTACAGGCATGAGGCACCACGCCAGGCCCTGTCTCAGAATTTTTTTTTTTTTTGGCTTACAAGTGGGTACCTCCTGGAGGTGGAGAGGAAGGGATCATGGTGGGAGCCAGAAGCCGGGGACCAGGGCCAGGCTAAAGGAGGCAAAGCATAAGGCCAGTAACTTGCTGAGGGAGAAAATGTGCCAGAGTCAGGAGAGGGATATGAGGGAGGAAGACCAAGGACAAATTCTACCTCTGTGGCTCTTTGGCCAAGGGTTGGTTAACTAGGCCCCTGATCTGAGGATAATCTCTTGTGCATTTTCCTTTTTGTTTGTTTTTGAGACAAAGTCTCACTCTGTTGCCCAGGCTGGAGTGCATTGGCATGTTCTTGGCTCACTGCCACCTCCGCCTCCCAGGTTCAAGTGATTCTCTTGCCTCAGCCTCCCAAGTAGCTGGGATTACAGGCATGCACCACCATACCTGGCTAATTTTTGTATTTTCAGTATAGACAGGGTTTCACCATGTTGGCCAGGCTGGTCTCGAACTCCTGGCCTCAAGTGATCCGCCCTCCTCAGCCTTCCAAAGTACTGGGATTACAGGCATGAGCCACCGCGCCCAGCTTCCCTTTTTCCACTCCTGCGGCTGTTTCATTGTGCATGCCTGGGCAGGGTGACAGTTTGCAGAATCAGCAGGCAGGGCTAGAGCAACCCTTCCTCCCCTACGGGACATAAGGGAGCTGCTTTCCCCCATGGATTTCTAGGCTCTTTGCTGAAAATCAATAATGGAAGTGTTGACAAGCGGGTATGAGGGAAGGTCTGGTGTGTGCATTAGGGTAGGAGGAAGAGGGTGACCAGAGGGACTTGCTGAGAAGGCCACTCAGGAGTGGGCCCCGCCTCATGAGACCTCAGGCTCACCTTCCCATCCTCCAGGTGACCAAAAGCTTCGTAGGGTGTCTCTCTGCCTGTCCCTAACACAAACAAGTACAAGCAGAGATCCCTGCCCTCAAGGCGAGTGCAGTGTGACAGGGTCTTTTTTTTTCTGAGACGAAGTCTTACTCTGTGGCCCAGACTGGAGTGCAGTGGTGCAGTGGTGTGATCTTGGCTCACTGCAACCTCTGCCTTTCGGGTTCAAACAATTCTCCTGCCTCAGCCTCCCAAGTAATGGGATTACAGGCTTGCGTCACCACACCCAGCGAGTTTTTGTATTTTTAGTAGACAGGGTTTCACCATGTTGGCCAGGCTGGTCTCCAACCTCTGACTTCAAGTGATCTGCCCACCTCAGTCTCCCAAAGTGCTGGGATTACAGGCGTGAGCCACTGCACCCAGCCATGACAGGGGTTTTTGAAAGTCCAGCACAAACACTGTAAAAGCATTGCTATTTCTCCCCAACCTTGCCAGCATCTGTTGTTTCTTGACATTTTAATAATCGACATTCTGACTGGTGCCAGATGGTATCTCATTGTGGTTTTGATTTACATTTCTCAAATGATCAGTGATGTTGAGCTTTTTTTCGTATGTTTTGTTGGCTGCATGTATGTCTTTTTTTGAGAGGTGTCTGTTCATATCGTTTGCCTACTTTTTAATGTGGTTGTTTGTAAATTAGTTCAACCATTGTGGAAGACAGTATGGCAATTCCTCAAAGATTTAGAACAAGAAATACCATTTGACCCAGCAATCTCATTACTGGTTATATATCCAGAGGAATATAAATCATTCTATTATCAAGATACATGCATGCATATGTTCATTGCAGCACTATTCACAATACCAAAGACATGGAATCAACCCAAATGCCCATCAATGATAGACTGGATAAAGAAAATGTGGGCTGGGCACGGTGGCTCACTCCTGTAATCCCAGCACTTAGGGAGGCCGAAGAGGGCAGATCACCTGAGGTCTGGAGTTTGAGACCAGCCTGGTGAACATGGAGAAACCCCACCACTACTAAAAATACAAAATTAGCCGGGTATGGTGGTGCGTGTCTGTAATCCCAGCTTCTCAGGAGGCTGAGGCAGGAGAGTCGCTTGAACCCAGGAAGCAGGGGTTGCGGTGAGCCGAGATTGCACCATTGCACTCCAGCCTGGGCAACAAGAGCAAAACTCCATCTCAAAAAAAAAAAAAAAAAAAATGTGGTACATACGCACCATGGAATACTATGTAACAAGATCATGTCCTTTGCAGGGAGATGGATGGAGCTGGAAGCCATTATCCTCAGCAAACCAATGCATGACCAGCAAACACTGCATGTTCTCACTTACAAGTGGGAGCTGAACAATGAGAATCCATGGATACTGGGACGGGAACAACACTTGGCCACTGGCTAGGGCTGTGAGCCCAAGCAAGGAGCTTCCCTTCTCCCCAGCAGGAGTAGCACCTGTTTGCCTGGTCTAAGGGTTGCTGTGGAGGGCAGTTGGAGCAGTGGTCTAGCAAAGAGGTTGAGAACACAGTCTCTGGAGCCAGATTCCTTGACTTTTCAACCCATTACCTGTGTGACCCTGGAGAAGTTACTTAATCTCCTGATGCCTCAGTTTTCTCACATGTAACACGGGGATAATAATAATAGTACCTACTTCATAGGGTTATTATGAGGATTAAGTATATTAATACACGTAAAGTGTCTAAAACAGTCTCTGCCTATTAAGATCATGTCTGCAAATACTTGACTCTGGATAACACTCAATACTGAAAAAACAGAGGGAGATTATGGGCCAGGTGGTTACATGCCTGGAGTCCCAGGTACTTGGGAGGCTGAGGTGAGAGGATCACTTGAGCCCAGGAGTTTGAGAAAATGTAGGACAGGCCGGTTACAGAGGCTCATGCCTGTAATCCCAGCACTTTGGGAAGTCCAAGCAGGTGGATCATTTGAGGTCAGGAGTTCAAAACCAACCTAGTCAACACGGTGAAACCCCATCTCTACTAAAAATTCAAAAATTAGCCAGGTGTGGTGGCATGTGCCTGTAATCCCAGCTACTCGGGAGGCTGAGGCAGTAGAATCACTTAAACCTGGAGGCAGAGGCTGCAGTGAGCCGAGATCACATCACTGCACTCCAGCCTGGGTGACAGAGCAAGACCCTGAAAAGCAAGAAAACAAGAAAGCAAGAAAGCAAGCAAGGAAGAAAGATGTAGGAGAATATCTTTGTGAGTTAAAACTGGAAAGGAAATCTTTTTTTTTTTTTTTTTTTGAGACAGAGTTTCACTCTTGTTGCCCAGGCTAGAGTGCAATGGCGCAATCTCAGCTCACTGCAACCTCTGCCTCCCAGGTTCAAGCGATTCTCCTGCCTCACCCTCCCCAGTACCTGGGATTACAGGCACACGCCACCACAACTGGCTAATTTTGCATTTTTTTTTTTTTTTAGTTCTCCATGTTGGTCAGGCTGGTCTCGAACTCCTGACCTCAAGTGATCTGCCCGCCTTGGCCTCCCAAAGTGCTGGGATTACAGGCGTGAGCGACCACACCCAGCGGAAAGGTTATATTTTACAAATGTTTATAGATTTTGGGGGTATAAATGCAGATTTCTTACACGCATATATTATGCAGTGTAGCCTGGGCTTCTAGCATACCCACCACCCGAATAGTGCACATAGTACACAGCGGGTAAGTTCTCATCGATCACTCTCCTCCCACCCTCCCAGCTTTTGGAGTCTCCAGTGTCCATTATTCCACTCTGTATGTCCATATGTACCCATCGTTTAGCTCCCACTTATAAGTGAGAATATGCAGTATTTGACTCTCTGTTTCTGAGTTTTTTTATTTAAGACAATAGCCTCTAGTTCCATCCATGTTGCTGCAAAAGGTATGATTGCATTTTTTTTTTTTGAGACAGAGTCTCTCTCTGTTGCCAACACTAGAGTGCAGTGGCGCAATCTCGGCTTACTGCAACCTCCGCCTCCCAGATTCAAGCGATTCTCCTGCTTCAGCCTCCTGAATAGCTGGAGCTACAGGCATGCATCACCACGCCCAGCTAATTTTTTTATTTTTAGTAGAGACGAGGTTTCACTATACTGGCCAGGATGGTCTCCATCTCTTGACCTCGTGATCCATCCGCCTGGGCCTCAGAGGCTTGGGATTACAGGCATGAGCCACCACGCCCAGCCTGATGTCATTCTTTGCTGTGACTGAGTAGTATGCCATTTTCTTTATCCAGTCCTCTGTTGATGGACGTTTAGGCTGATTCCACAACTTTGTTATTGTGAATAGTGCTGCAATAAACATATGAGTGCAGGCGTCTTTTTGATATAATAATTTTTTCCCTTTGGATAGACACCCAGTAGTGGTATTGCTGGATTGAATGGTAGTTCTGAGTTCTTTGAGAAATCTCCATACTATTTTTCACAAAGGTTGTACTAATTTACATTCCCACCAACAGCGTGTAAGTGTTCCCTTTTCTTCACATCCTCACCAACATCTGTTGTTTTTTGACATTTTCGTAATAGCCACTCTGACTGATGTAAGATGGCATCTCGTTGTGGCTTTAATTTTCATTTCCTTTATGGTTAGTGATGTTGAGCATTGTCTCATATGTTTGCTGGCCACTTGTAATGTCTTCTTTTGAGAAATATCTGTCCATGTCCTTTGCGCCCTTTTTTAATGGAGCTAATTGTTTTTTTCTTGTTGAGCTATTTGAATCCCTTATAGATTCCGGATATTAGTCCTTTTGTCAGATGCATGGTTTGCAAATAATCTTTCCTATTCTGTAGCAATACTACAGAATAGTATTACTGTGTTGATTATTTCTTTTGCTATGCAGAAACTTTTTAGTTTAATTAAGTCTCATTTGTCTATTTTTGTTTTGTTGCATTTGCCTCATAAATATTTGCTGTTATTATTGCAGTCTAGTCAGGAGGAATAAAAACCCAAACTGGGGTGGGACAGTAAGAAGAGACAGTGACAAGGAAGATGGAAGAGAACAAATGCAGTCAGTGATTGGACTTAGGGAGTGGAGAACAGGGGAGCCTGGGGAAGGCCTGGTTTCTTAGCCTGGGTACAGGCAAGGTGGCAGGAAAGCTGGGATCAGAGGCATAGGACTATTGTGGCCATGAACCTGTGAAATACTCTTTTAAACTCTTCTGCCTGAGCGGCTGATGAAGGTGGAGCAATGGAAAAATACCTGTAGCAGCGCAGAACAGAGGTGAGGCAGGTGCGGGGAGGGGCAGAGCCTCCCCAGCTGGCCCAGAGAGGGCTTCCAGAATGAGAGGTGCTTAGTCTGGCCCAGCACAACAGGTCCGGGTCCTTGGAGAGTTCCAGCCCCGTGCGGGGAGCAGCACCCATCCACCATGCTAAGCCTGGGATGGATGCGTGTGCATGCAGATGTCCAGGGAGCTCCTAGGAGGGCTGGGGAAGGTGGCAGGGCAGAGGGTGTGGGCAGGGACATAGCCAGTAAAAGTATGTCCTTTACCCAACCCCTGAGGGATGGGTCCCCTCAAGGACAGAGATGCTTTCTAGGGTGGAGAGGATCGGCAGAGCCGCCCCCAGAAAGGAAGCTGTGCAAACGCAGGCCCAGACCCAGGAAAACACCCAGCCTGTGCAGAGGAGACCAGGAGGCCCCTGAGAGGGTGAGGAGGCAAAGTGGCTAGAACAGCTGAGACTGAATTGTGAAGGTTCCCATGACAGACACTGTCAGACCTCTGAGCCCAAGCTAAGCCGTCATATCCCCTGTGACCTGCACGTATGCATCCAGATGGCCTGAAGCAAGTGAAGAATCACTAAAGAAGTGAAAATGGTCAGTTCCTGCCTTAACTGATGACATTCCATCATTGTGATTTGTTCCTGCCCCACCTTAACTGAGGGATTAACCTTGTGAAATTCCTTCTCCTGGCTCAGAAGCTCCCCCACTGAGCACCTTGTGACCCCCACCCCTGCCCGCAAGAGAAAAACCCCCTTTGACTGTAATTTTCCTCTGCCCACCCAAATCCTATAAAACGGCCCCACCCCTATCTCCCTTCCCTGACTCTTTTTTCAGACTAGCCCACCTGCACTCAGGTGATTAAAAAGCTTTATTGTTCACACAAAGCCTGTTTGGTGGTCTCTTCACACCGACACGCATGACAGGCACCACACACACAATCCACACACACTCCACACACTCCACACACACCACACACACCACACACACCACACATACCACACACACCACACCACACACTCACACTACACACACATACCACACACCACACATACACACACTGCACCACTGCACCACACACTCACTCTACACACTGCAGCACAACACACACAGCACACACCACACTCTGTACCACACACTCATGCCACCCACTCACACCACACACTCAGACCACACACACATTGCAGCACCACACACACCACACCACATACACCACACTCTGCACCACACACTCACACCACACATATACACGCTGCACCACACACACTACACAAAGACCACATGCCACACACACACTGCGCCACACACACACACAATACACTCACACTACACACACACCACACACACTCTGCACCATACACTCACACCACACAGTCAGACCACACACACACTGCAGCACCACACACACCACACCACACCACATACACCACACTCTGCACCACACACTCACACCACACTCTGCACCACACACCACACATACATATGCCACACCACACACTTACACTACACATACACACCACACACACCATACACACACTGCACCACACAAACACTACACACACACTGCACTCTGCACCACACACTCACACCACACATATACATGCTGCACGACATACACTACACACACACCACACTCATTACACACACTGCACCACACACTCACACCATACAAACTATACCACACACACTATGCCACACTCAGACCACACACACACACACACAGAACCACACACACCATACACTGGACCACAGACACACGTATAATGCACCACACACATTTCACACAGACAACACCCACACATTTCACGCAGACAACACCCACACATTTCACACACATAGCATTTGCACATACACACACACCACCAACTACACACTACATATGCACCTTACATCCTTAACCATCTGCACACGTGACACACTGCACCTATACACTACCCATGCCCACAAGACCACCCTGTCATGCACATACTACCCCCCACACACACACACACACACTGCACCACGCTGGAGTTATGCCTCCAATAAATGTGAGCACTGACTTGTGAACAACCTGAATGAATAAAAGGTAAAAGGCTTTCAGCCTCAGACCCCAAATAAGCTGCCCCTCCCAGCTGGAGTTCCAGCCCCACAGGCCTGCTCCAGCCCCTCCTATCTCCCTCTGACGCACTTTGGCACCTTCCTGTCTTGGAGGACCCTGCCCCCAAAGGGCCCCCTCCCGCTTCTCCTTGGATAAACTCAGGTTATCTGTCCATCTGCTGGCCACTGGCCTGTTTATCTTCTTAGGGCTTTCTTCCTGAAATAGCTCGGGGTTATCTAAGCTGCGGGTGTGCCCCCGCCTGCCTGACAGCCACCTCCACCCCTGCAGGGAGATTGGTCACTCATCCCCCGCAGTCCTTCTCCTTTAATCCAGATCTGAATTCCACAGTTACTAGACTAAGCTGGAGCCCTTCCTGGGGAGGCTCCACACCTCCACCTCCATCAGGTTCCCCAACTGCCATGCATGTCCAGGACAGTACCTGATGGCTTCTGTCCTCCCTGGGGGAGGTGGTCAGGGCTCGTGAGCTCTCCAGTTACCCCTTAAAGTTGCCAAACTCAAAGCCAAGCTCATCCGAAATCCTCTACCTCTCCTACATTGCCATTCAAGCAGTCACATCAAAGACCTGGTGTCCAATAGCTCACAAGGGTGACTACAACTAACGTCAATTGATTGTCCACTTTAACTTAGCAAGTTAGCCAGGTGGGTGACAGGTGCCTGTAGTCCCAGCTACTCAGGAAACTCAGGTAAGAGTACTGCTTGAGCCTGGGAGGTTGAGGCTGCAGTGAGCCATGATAGCACCACTGCATTTCAGCCTGAGCAATAAAGAAAGATCCTTTCTCCAAAAAACTAAAATAGCTAGAAGCTGACAATTCAAATGTTCCTAACATAAAGGAAAAATAAATATTTAACGTGATAGATATCCCAATTACCCTGATTTGATCATCTGAATGATCAAACTATCACACATATCCTGAAAACACATATCTCCATTATTAGCCACCATGCTCGGCTGATTTTTTCTTAATTTTTATTAAAGACAAGGTCTTGCTCTGTTGCCCAGGCTGGTTTCGAACTCCTGGCCTCCAGCAACCCTCCTGCCTCAGGCTCCCAAAGTGTTGGGATTACAGGTGTGAACCACTGCATTGGCCCTAAGCATGCTTCTTTATTTATTTGAGATAGGGTTTGGCTCTGTCTCCCAGGCTGGAGTGCAAAGGCATTATCTTGGCTCACCACAGCCTGGAATTCCCAGGCTTAAATGATCCTCCCACCTCAGCCTCCCTAGTAGCTGGGACTACAGGCAGGCTCCACCACGACTGGCTAATATTTTTGGATATTTTGCAGAGGCAGAGTTTCACCATGTTGCCTAGCCTGGTCTGGAACTCCTGAGCTCAAGCAATCCGACCACACTGGCCTCCAGAGGTGCTGGGATTACAGGTGTGAGCCACCACACCTGGCCCAAGCATGCTTCTTTAAAACAACAACAAGGCCGGACGTGGTGGCTCACACCTGTAATTCCAGCACTTTGGGAAGCAGAGGCGGGTGTTTCACTTGAGGTCAGGAGTTCGAGACCGGCCTGGCCAACATGGTGAAACCCTGTCTCTGGGAAAAATACAAAAATTAGCCGGGCATGGTGGTGTGTGCCTGTAATCCCAGCTACTCGGGAGGCTGAGGCAGGAGAATGGCTTGACCCCAGGAGGCAGAGATTGCAGTGAGCCGAGATCACACCACTGCACTCCAGCCTGGGTGATGGAACAAGACTCTATCTCAAAAATAAAATAAAACAAAAATAAAACAACAACACCTTTCCGAGACTCCAGAGTAAAATCTTAGTCACCTTCCTGAGCCCTTGCCACCACAGCAGTGCCCCTCATCAGCACCACTGCCCATGCCCAGGCCCTCGTTCCTTCCAGGTCACAGTCCTCAGACAGCTTCCCCATGGGCACTGGGATTCCAAGTCTCCCACACTGAGGCATCACAGAAACAGACTTATGCTATCATTTCCTCTCGGCACTTCCCTGCTTGAGACTTTCTATGGCTCCCTGTTTCTGGCTGCAAGTCTGGCTCTCAAGGCTCACCTCCACTTGTCTAACATCAAATCCCATGGCTCTGTAAGTACTGACCGCAGCAACCACCACAGAAGCATGCTCTTGGGGCCTCTATGCCTCTGCCTGAGCCGGCAATATTTCCTCTACCTTGTCAAGACTTCCTCCCACTCCAAGTCCTAGTTTTGTTAAGTCCTCTTCCAGACTTCCCATCATTCCTTGATTCAGCTTGTTTTATTTTATTTATTTATTTGAGACAGGGTCTCGCTCTGTTGCCCAGGCTGGAGTTCAGTGGCATAATCTTGGCTCACAGCAACCTCTACCTCCCAGGTTCAAGTGATCCCCCCACCTTAGCCTCCCTAGTAGCTGGGACTACTGGCACATGCCCGCATGCTCACTCAACTTTTTTATATTTATACTTTTAGAGTCAGAGTCTCACTATATTACCCAGGCTGGTCTCCAACTGCTGGGCTCAAAAGATCCTCCCACTTTGGCCTCCCAAAGTGCTGGGATTATAGACGTAAGCCACCATGGCCGGCCAATTCAGCCCATTTTAACTGAGCACTTTCTATGGACCGATGTGGCAGGTGCTGCCTCTGACCAGCCTCCCCTCTTAGCTCCAACAGCATGAGTCACTCCTTCCACACACTTCGGCACAGACCCAGGAGGTCTTATAATGTGCCACATTACAGGCCTGGCGCCCCACCAACCATGTCACAAGCTCGAGGGCAACAACCTTGTCTCCTACGTCTTCTGTGTCCCCCATGGCCCTGGCTCCTCCACTTGGGAACTTCACAAACCACAGACTCTCATTTTTTCCTTTGGAAGACTAACACAGGGTTGTCAACTTTTTATTTTATCAAAGAAACACCTTTTTTAATTACTGCGTTGTCATAAACGAAGGCACATTTTAACACTAAGAAAGGAGAAAGAACATAATCCTAGAATAAACTTTTGAAATAAAGCTATACTGCTAAGCTTATTCAATTTCAAAAGTTGTTTATTCAACTTTTGAAATTGAATAAAGTTGTATATTCAACTTTTGAAATTGAATAGATAAAGTCGTGTATTCAACTTTTGAAACTGAATAAGCTTAGCAGTGTAGAAAAAATTCACCACATTTTCTTTTTCTTTGTTTCAGAAAATCTCAGAAAAAAAGGACAGTCTTTTCCATGGAATACATTTAGCAAGATGGAAAATTCATTACATGCCTTTTCTTTTTCAGTTCCCAGGGGACAGGTGACCATTTTATCAACGTCCATCCCAGCATTTGGGAGCCACTGTCTACAGCCCCTCACCAGGGCTGAGCACACCTCAAGTGAGTGGAGCAGTCATTTGATCTCTTGCTTTGGTTATTGGCAGGAAAAGCTATCCTGAGTGTCCTCTCACCAGATCAGGCCTGGGATCCAGGGACATGACTGGTCCAGGCAGTGGATGACCCCACACCCAGCTGCCCATCCCCTTAGACTCTCTCAGATATTCGTCTTTTTTTTTTTTTGAGACAGAGACTTGCTCTGTCGCCCAGGCTGGAGTGCAGTGGCGTGATCTTGGCTCACAGAAACCTCCACCTCCTGGGTTCACACGATTCTCCTTCTGCAGCCTCCCAAGTAGCTGCAGTTACAGGCATCCACCACCACATCCAGCTGATTTTTGTACTTTTAGTAGAGACAGGGTTTCACCATGTGGGCCAGGCTGGTTTTGAACTCCTGACCTCAAGTGATCGCCTGCCTCAGCCTCCCAAAGTGCTGTGATTACAGGTGTGAGCCACCCCACCCAGCCCATTTATCCTGATTTTGTGCTCCTGGAAGCTGGATTCTGTAGGCACGCAGGTATCTGTGACACTCACTGCTTCCTACTCTTGGGCAGTGAAGCCCTTGAGTCTCAGAGGAGCCAGGAGGGAGGGTGCATCTGGAGTGGTGAACAGGAGCCAGAAGCAAATGAGTCCCAGACACAGACACCCCGACACCACGGCAGCACAGCTCCTGGGGTGGGAACCCTGAGTGCTGCTGGGACTCTGCCCTCTCCCTTCCCTCTCTGAGTGGGGCTTCTTCAGGAGGGAAGTGCAACCTAACTTTCCACTTCTCAGCACTGCATCCCTGCAGCCACTTCCAAAAAAAGCCACTGCTGCCTGGATGGGAGAGAGAGACAGAATTTTTCCAAAGGATGTGTGTGCATTGTTGGGAGCAGCAAGCATTTCAGTGAACCCCGGGTCACAGCACAGCCTGACAAATGGCAGGAAGTTCAGGACTTGGGCCTGATAGTTTTTGCACAAAGGCCCCATAGCCCAGCCAGGTGAGCTGGGCCCAGGGACGGACACAGGGGCCACCACCCACCACTTCCTGCCCTTTGTTGGCCCATGCGAGAGCCTTCCCGGCGCTCCAAATGGCCTGTCTTTGGTGCCTGACTCCTGTGCTTTATTTATGGAGAGGAGCTCCTCAATATAGAAACGGGTGGGCCAGGAGCCGGCGGCAGGATGTGGGAATGCAGACTGGCAGGGTGCCCACCACCGGGGGCAGGGTTGCCGAATTAAAAGAATGTGGCCATAGATACCCAATAAGCCTGCCTGATATTTATATATCTGACAAGATGTTCCGCATGCTCCCCTGGCACATTTCAGGGAATCACAGCCTGCCCTGGCATGAGGCCTCCCTGTGGCCCCACCCTTGGGTTCTCATGGCGTGGCTGGCCTCTGCCTGAGTATGAGTCAGGTCACGTGCCCTGACCCTCCAAGGCTGGTGGGCTTCTTGAAGGAAGGGGCCATTTCTTTCTACCATAGAAGAACCGTTTTTGCTGGCGTCTGAGGGTCAGCTAGATGCCTGGGGTATGTGTTTATCGGCAACAGTGCATGTAGGACCCTTTTATGCTCCCAATCTTTTCTTCGTTAGCATCATTTCTGGTGGAATTCTTCCCAAAGGCAACTACACATACTCCCGCTATCTCAGATAGGATACTTCAAACAGAATTTGCACTTTTCTTGGAAATTTGGGGTCTCAGTTGTGAGTCCTGGGTAGAGAGGTAGAGAGATCCCTGACCAGGCAGGTTTGAGATCTGGGCTGCCACACTCACACTGCCTGGCTCTCTGTGCAACCTGGAGCAAGTTTCTTTTCTTTTTGAGACAGAGTCTTGCTCTATCACCCAGGCTAGAGTACAGTGGCATGATCTCAGCTCACTGCAACCTCCGCCTCCCGGGTTCAAGCAATTATCTTGCCTCAGCCTCCCAAGTAGCTGGGATTCCAGGCGCACACACACACCTCACAGAGGTTGGCCTGACAATACTGTTCATCTAATTGGCATGTTCTGCAGTTCCATGATTTGTTTTGTACCATGTGGTCATGCAGTGATGTCAACACAAAAGTGATTGAGTTACAAAAGGCCATTTGTCCTCCACACTAACTCACAGCTGACTTTTTGAGCTCCCATGACCATTTTTGGTAGATTTCCTTCTCTCCTATCTTGACTTTAGGCTAATTTAAGAAAAAACTGATATTGTAGAGATAGGGTCTTGCTGTGTTGCCCAAGCTGGTCTCAAACTCCTGGGCTCAAGCAATCTTCCCAACTTGGCCTCCCAAAGTGCTGGGATTATAGGCATGAGCCACTGCGCCTGGCCTAGGCTAGTTTTAGACCATTGTTTATGGATCCATCCACAGCAGCAGCTCTTTCTATTTCAAGTTTGTGACTTCTTGATCTGCTATAACTATATGCAAATCAAGCATTAACAGGTAAGAGTAAATATGTAAATGCACAGATTTATGTGTGTACTTGAGGGAGAATTCTGACTAATCAATGACTTTGTGTTTTCTTTCTAATTCTTACTTGTTTTTTCATATATTTGTTGGTTCGTCAGTTGTTGGTTTTTGTTTTTGTTTTTGTTTCTGAGACAGAGTCTCACTCTGTCGCCCAGGCTGGAGTGCAGTGGTGCAATCTCCGCTCACTGCAAACTCCCCCTCTGGGTTCCAGTGATTCTCCTGCCTCAGTCTCCTGAGTTACTGGGATTACAGCTGCCTACCATGACACGTGGCTAATTTTTGTCTTTCTGGTCAAGTTTTTACCATGTTGGCCAGGGTGGTCTCAAACTCCTGACCTCAAGTGATCCACCCACCTCGACCTCCTAAAGTGCTGGGATTACAGGTATGAGCCACTTTCCTAATGTTTGACCCTATTGTGGAGAAAGGAAGTTATGAGGAAGCCAAAAGCACCCAGTGTGGTGGCTCACGCCTGTAATCCCAGCACTTTAGGAGGCCAGGGTGGGCAGAAATCACCTGAGGTTAGGAGTTCGAGACCAGCCTGGCCAACATAGTGAAACCCCCATCTACTAAAAATACAAAAATTAGCTGGGTGTGGTGGTGCGTGCCTGTAACCCCTGCTACTCGGGAGGCTGAGACAGGAGAATTGCTTGAACCTGGGAGACGGAGGTTTCAGTGAGCCAAGATTGCACCACTGCACTCTAGCCTGGGCAACACAGCAAGACTCCATCTTAAAAAGTAAAAAAAAAAAAAAAAAAAAATCGAAAGCACAATGAGGTACTACCGTACCTTGCTAATATATCTCTATTATACCTTTATAGAACACAGTAGGAACTTAATAAATTATTGTTGAATGGGATATCCTCCCTTTCTACTAAAAAGTTCACTGAGGGTATCAGTGTGCCTCATCCAAGTTTGTTTCCAAGCAAAGGGGTGAAGTGTGAAGCAGACTAGGCCTGCATGCTTGTTTCACAAAACACTGCTCCTTCGTCCTCCTCCTACAAAACATAATATTCCCTTCCCTTCCTCACAGCCTCTGTCCCCCTCTTACATGGAGCCCCAGCCCATTATTCCCATGGAAAGAAAGGGATGAGGTAATTAGATTATCCTTTCTTCTCAGAATGCAATCTGGAAGCCCCAGACTTCTCTAGAGACCACACAGAGGCATTTCAGAAAGGTGATGCTCAAAAGATGACAATAACTGGACCTGGTGTGGTGGTTCACACCTGTAATCCCAGCACTTTGGAAGGCCAAGGCGAACGGAACCCTTGAGGTTGGGAGTTCGGGGCCAGCCTGACCAACACGGTGAAACCCGTCTCTACCAAAAAGTACAAAAGTTATCTGGGCATGGTGGCCCATGCCTGTAGTTCCAGCTACTTGGGAGGCTGAGGCAGGAGAATCACTTGAACATGGGAGGCGGAGGTTGCAGTGAGCTGAGATTGCATCACTGCACTCCAGCCTGGGTGACAGAGTGAGACCCTGTCTCAAAAAAGAAAAGACAAAAGAAAAAAATGATAATAACTAACATTTGCACAGGCTTGGAAATTCACAGAGCATTCCACATGCTAGTTTCACCGAATTAGCTCTCCCATCCTGAGATGGTATTGCCCACATATGACAGGCCAGGTAGAGTTGAGCTATTTTCCAGGATGAATTTTCCAGCCAGGACTTTTCTCAGTGTCTCCACCCGTCTTAGCTGGAGGGAAGCCAGGACGGTGAGAGATGGTGTTGTGGGGGAGTCAGTGGGTCATCTCCTTCCACAAGGTAAAGACAGAGTTATCCTTAAGTGGAGAGAAAAAGCAAGGAGGAGGCAGGAGGCACCAATCTCGGGGTCTGAAGTAAGACCTTCACTTCCTTATTAGAACAAGGTAATTAACTGTAGGTTCTGGCTGACTTTGTTTGCCATCAGAGTACACTGGGACAAACCCGGGATTTGGGATCAGAAGACTTGAGCTGGACTGGAGCTCTGGCAGCCTTAACTTTCTCACCCTGGAGAAACTTAAACTCTCTGCGCTCCCTGTCAACTCTTGTCTACAAAAGGAGAATGATAACAGCAACAATATAACAACAACAACAATACGACAGCAGCAGCAACAATACAGCCACAGCACCAGTAATACTTGCTCTCCTTCTTGTTCGTAAGGTCAGTATGAAGATCAAGTGGGTCCGTGCACATGAAAATGCCCTTACGACATAAACCACACTATTCTAGCAGGTTGTCCTTGGTTTTCACTCATCCCACAGATATTAATTTAGCACTTACTATGCTCTGGGCCCTGAGTGAAGCCCTGGGAATTCAATGAAGAAAGAAAAGGAAAGGCGTCCCCAGTGTTTGTCCTCATGGGATCCTCCACTTCATTCCTCCACAACCCTCTGCTTTGGAACCAGTAGGCTGTGGAGCAGGGTGGGCTGCCTCTTTGGACATCAGTGTCATTATCTGTTGTAATTGTTGCTGTAAGAATTAAGTGACTTTGGCCGGGCGCAGTGGCTCACACCTGTAATCCCAGCAGTTTGAGAGGTCAAGGCAGGTGGATCACCTGAGGTCAGGAGTTCAAGACCAGCCTAGCCAACATGGCAAAACCCCATCTCTACTAGAAAAGCACAAAAATTAGCTGGGCGTGGTGGCAGGTGCCTGTAATCCCAGCTACTTGGAAGGCTGAGGCAGGGAGAGTTGCGTGAGTCAGGGAGGCAGAGGTTGCAGTGAGCTGAGATCATGCCACTGTACTCCAGCCTGGGTTACAGAGCGAGACTCCATCTCAAAAAAATAAAAGTATTAAGTGACTTAATTTATATGAAACATCTACATGTGACTTAGTGCCTGTCACAGAATAGACACTCAGTGATTGTTAGCTTTTTCTCTAAAAGTGTCCTTCAAGATCCTCTTGAAGTGTCCTCTCTCTGAACAAGAAGACTTAGTCACTGACTAAAATACCTTCCTGTGCTCAATGCAGATGGCTAAGACATTTCAAGGTTCTGCTGCTCCCTGGCGCTCTGAGCTTTAAAGCATTCCATCCACCTTGGTCGTGAGCACGCTCTGTGCTTTGCCCTCCAAATAGACCTAGAGCTCCTGGAAGGTAGGGACTCACCCAACCAGCCCGGTTCTCCTCATGTGGTGGGCCCAGGAAGGGACTAGCAACCTGTCCGCTCTCAAGTCGGTGAGAATGCACTCACAGCCCTAGTTCTGTGGACTTCCCTTCTGGCTTGCCACTGAAGTGTTGAAGTGCCCTGAGAGCAAGGCCAGGAAGTGTCAGGAAGAGCCTCTGACACTCACAGTTAAGGAAGGATAATTTAATAGTCTTAGGAACAGTCACTACTCTATTTTCTCTGACAAAACCAGTCCAGGCATGAAAAACCAGCCACAATGATTGTGAACTGGACACTATTTTCTGGCTCCCTGCTCCCAGCTTGTAGGGCCCACCCCAACCCTAGGGAGTGTCCCATGTAAGAACACAGTTCTCCAGTCTGGCCATAACCTCCTGCCATGGTTCCAGGTCCAGATGGGTTGTCTGTGCTAGTTAGGAAAAGGCACCGCATGTTCTGGGCAGGCCAAGCCTGGGCACGCCAAGGCACAATCAACCTCATTGGTCCAGGTAGCCCTCCGAGCTCCTGCAGTGATGGCGGCCACTAGGTGCCGTTGATGCGGAAGCCTGCAGGGCTACCCTGACCTTCATGGAGCTTCTGGCCATCACAGCCTGGGCCACTAAGGCCACCAAGCCCTCTCACTGCTCAATAGAGATGTTACTCAAACATATCTTTTTCTTTTTTTTTTTTTTTGAGACAGAGTCTTGCTCTGTTGCCCAGGCTGGAGTGCAGTGGCACAATCTCGGCTCGCTGCAACCTCTGCCTCCCAGGTTCAAGCAATTCTCCCACCTCAGCCTCCTGAATAGCTGGGATTACGGGCACCCGCCACCATGCCCAGCTAATTTTTGTATTTTTAGTAGAGACAAGGTTTCACTATGTTGGTTAGGCTGGTCTCAAACTCCTGACCCCAGGTGATCTACTCGCCTCGGCCTCCCAAAGTGCTGGAATTTACAGGCGTGAGCCACAGTGCCTGGCCTTTTTTTTAAAGACAGGGTCTCACTGTCATCCAGCCTTGCCCTCCCAGGCTGAAATGATCCTCCAATCTCAGCCTCCCCAGTAGCTGAGACTACAGACATGCACTACCATGCATAGCTAATTCTTTAAAAAAATTTTTTGTAGAGATGGAGTCTCCCTGTGTTGACCAGGCTGGTCTCGAACTCCTGTACTCAAGCGATCTGCCCACCTTGGCCTCCCAAAGTGCTGGAATTACAAGCGTGAACCACTGTGCCTGGCATCAAGTTCGTCATCTTGTTGTTTTTTTGTTTGTTTGTTTTTTGAGATGGAGTCTCACTCTGTCACCCAGGCTGGAGTGCAGTGGCGCGATCTCGGCTCACTGCACGCTCCGCCTCCCGGGTCACGCCATTCTCCTGCCTCAGCCTCCCGAGTAGCTGGGACTACAGGCGCCTGCCACCACGCCTGGCTAATTTTTTTGTATTTTTAGTGGAGACAGTGTTTCACCGTGTTAGTCAGGATGGTCTGGCTCTCCTGACCTCATGATCTGCCCACGGCCTCCCAAAGTGCTGGGATTACAGGTGTGAGCCACCGCGCCCAGCCGAGTCGTCTTGTTTTTATTTCCTCTGTGATTCAATCCTCTCGCTATGGGAGCTGGACCACAGGATAGCCTGGGAAATAGACACTTTCTGGCCTCAAGAGTTGAATCTTCTCTCTGTCCTTGGCCTATTGTTCTAGAACCTGAGTGGTGTGTGACTCTCTCATTCCTTAGGACAAATTCTCTGCCCAAAGGCTTTTGAACTCTCCCTGCAGCTCCATGCAGGTAAAGGGCTCCATGCAGGTAAAGGAATCCCTCTGATGGACCTGAGCCCCGATGGAAACACAGCCTAGTTTTAAACTGGAGCCCCTGCAGTACACAGCCATCCTCGGCATCTCAAGATGCTTTCGTCTAATTGCCCTTCCATGCGTGAATGCCCGCCTTTCGGGCCTCTGGTGAACCCTTCACTCATAGGTCCTCCTGGGGCAACCATTTCATTGTTTACATTGCTTTCATTGATGAAAAGTTCATTCCACAGATCTGTTCCCAAGTCCCAGATCCAGCCCTCAATTCTGGGGACAAGCCAGACGTGGTCTCCGCTCACAAGGAGCTGGAGTGGAAGGTGGAGAAATCTCAGGGAGAATATAAATTATGAGAAGGCCAGGTGCGGTGGCTCCCCCCTGCAATCCCAGCACTTTGGGAGGCCAAGACAGGAGGATGGCTTGAGCCCAGGAGTTGGGGATCAGCCCAAGCAACCTAAGGAAACCCTATCTCTATAAAAAATAAAAATAAATTAGCCAGGCATAGTGACACACACCTAATGGTCCCAGCCCCATGGGAGGCTGAGGTGGGAGGATGGCTTGAGCCCAGGAGGTCAAGGCTGCAGTGAGCTGGGATCACACTACTGCACTCCAGCCTGGGCGACAGAGTGAGACCCTGTCTCAACAAATAAACAAGCAAACAAAAAAGCACAAAGGACGTTGATTGTCTCACAGTTCTGGAGGCTAGAAGTCTGAGGGCAGGGCATGGGCAGTATTGATCCTGGCTTGGGGCTCTGGGAGAGAATCTGTTCCAGAGCTCTCTCCTGATTCCTGGTGATGGCCAGTGATGCTAGGCGTTCCTAGGCTGTAGGCACGTCAACCCAGTCTCTGCCTCCATCTTCACGTGGCTGTCTTCTCTCTGTGTGCCTCTCTCTGAGTCTTCGCATGGGATTTTCCTCTCTGTATCTTCTCTTTTCTTCTTCTTCTTCTTTTTTTTAAGACAGAGTCTCCCTCTGTTGCCCAGGCTGGAGTGCAGTGACATGATCTCAGCTCACTGCAACCGCTGCCTCCCAGGTTCAAGCAATTCTCCCACCTCAGCCTCTCAAGTAACTGGGATTACAGGCATGCACCACCACACCTGGCTAATTTTTGTATTTTAGTGGAGACAGGATTTCACCATGTTGGCCAGGTTGGTCTCGAACTACTGACCTCAGGTGATCTGCCCACCTCGGCCTCCCAAAGTACTGGGATTAGAGGCATGAGCCACCATGCCCAGCCCTTCTCTTCTTCTTATAAGGACATCAGTGACATGGGATTAAGGGTCTACCTTACTCCAATATGACCTGGTCTTAACTACATCTGCAATGACACTATTTCCAAATAGGCTGCATTCTGAGGTAGGTGCTGGGGGTTAGGACTTCAACATATATCTTTTTTCTGGGGACAAAATTCAATTCATAGCACTTGGTAAGTTTAAATTCTTTCTTCTCTTCTAAAATAGATATAATGAAAGTATCTCCCTGCAACATGAACATTAAATTAACTAATAAATTTCCAGTGTTTAGTCTTTTGAAGAAACATTCGAAAAGATGGCCACTACAGTGACCAATGTTGGTAACTGGCCAACCTGCTATGAATTCTTCCAGAAAGGGACACATCCCATTCCTTTTTCTTTTTAAGCCCCAGTGTCGTGTCTAGCACAAAATTAGAGCTCAAAATGTTTTGCTGTATGAATGAGCAGTTGCCATTTTGAGAGCAAGGTTAAGATCAAAGGCGTGACTTTGAATGTCTATTTCCTTCAAAAAAAAAAAATACATATATATATATACGGAGAAGAATTAGGCGATGGTTCAAACTTTCCTGGATAACTTTTTTTCTTTTTTTTTTCTTCTTTTGAGACAGGATCTCACTCTGTCACCCAGGCTGGAGTGCAGTGGTGCAATCTCAGCTCACTGCAGCCTCAACAACCCTAGGCTCAAGTGATCTTCCCACTTCAGCCTCCTGGTAGGTGGGACACAGGTGTGCACCACCACGCCTAGCTAATTTTTGTATGTTTAGTAGAGATAAGGTTTCACCCTGTTGCCCAGGCTGGTCTCAATGTAATGTGTTTTACGTTGATCCATGCCACTAATCATTATCTAGATAGGCTTTTTTTTTGCCTTTGCTAATCTGTCGCTTCGTTAAGCCTTAAGCTGCATGCTTCAAGCCATGCACATATAACTTCCCAGTTAGATCCCAAACTTTAGTCCAGTATCATGCCTTTCGCTCATTCTGTATCCTCCAGGATCCCAACTAAGTGTGATGCTCATCCTGGTCCCTAGAATCACTTGTGGCAGAATCCACCATCTTAGTGTTCATCTTTATTTCAATCAGCAAACATTTGTGGAGCTTCCTCTAGGAGCCGGGAGCCAGCAATGAACATGAGGCAACATCCTCCCTCTGCCGCAAGAGAAGGGGCAGGAAAGGACAGGCTTGGGTGCTCCCATTATCACAGCATGGCAAGAACTCCAAAAACGATATGAAAAACATGCCCCCAGGGAAGAGAAATTCAGAAAATAAGCTTCGTGACTGAGGTTCTTTTGAGCTGAACTGTGGGGGGAAGAAAAGAGGATTCGGTCAGGCATGGTAGCTCACGCCTATAATCCTAGCACTTTGGGAGGCCGAGGCGGGTGGATCACTTGAGTTCAGGGGTTCGAAACCAACTTGGCCAACAGGGTGAAACCTCATCTCTACTAAAAGTACAAAATTAGCCAGGTCTGGTGGCGCATGCCTGTAATTACTCGGGAGGCTGAGGCAGGAGAATCGCTTGAACCTGGGAAGCGGAGGTTGCAGTGAGCCAAGATCGTGCCATTGCACTGGGCAACAAATGGAACTCCATCTCAAAAAAGAAAAAAAAAAGGATTCTTGGAGAGAAAGGGGTTTTCACTTGAAGGGTGTAGTTTTTCAAACAGCTATGGGAGAGTTGACTGCCTAGCTTTGAAGCCCAGCTCTGCCACGTACTACCTGTATGACTTTGGGTAAGTGATTTAACCCAGTAGGCCTCAGTTTTCTTTCTTTTCTTTTCTTTCTTTTATTTATTTATTTTTTTGAGACAGGGTTTTGCTCTTCTTGCCCAGGCTGGAGTGCAACGGCACAGTCTTGGCTCACTGCAACCTCCACCTCCCGGATTCAAGTGAGTCTCCTGTCTCAGCCTCCCAAGTAGCTGGGATTACAGGCACCTGCCACCACACCCATCTAGTTTTGTGTTTTTAGTAGAGATGGGGTTTCACCATGTTGGCCAGGCTGGTCTCGAACTCCTGACCTCAAGTGATCTGCCTACCTCGGCCTCCCAAAGTGCTGGGATTACAGGCTTGAGCCACCGCGCCCAGCCGTTAGACACTTTCTAAAAGGTGATGATGCTGCAGAAAGTCACTCTCTTGATGGTTCCTATGGAAAGGACGGGGACCTACCCCTTCAGAATAAACTAGGTACACTCATTCTCACCTTGGGACAGAGTAACAAACCACGGGATCTTGACCCTTGCACCCTGCCTCATCCATCACTGTGTCTATGTCTAGGGGTTCATAAAAAACAGCACATGACCGGCCACAGTGGCTCACACTTGTAATCCCAGCACTTTGGGAGGCCGAGGTGGGCAGATCACTTGAGGTCAAGAGTTCGAGACCAGCCTGACCAACATGGTGAAACCTCATCTCTACTAAAAATACAAAAATTAGCCAGGCATGGTAGCAGGTGCCTGTAATCCTAGGTACTCAGGAGGCTGAGGCACAAGAATCTCTTGACCCTGGGAGACGGAGACTGCAGTGAGCTGAGATCATACTACTGCACTCCAGCCTAGGTGACAAAGCAAGACTCAGTCTAAAAACAAAAAGGAAAAAGAAATAAAAACAGCACATGGCTTGGCGTGGATGCTCACACACCTGTAATACCAGCATTTTGTTCAAGACCAGCCTGGGTGACAAAGTGAGACACCTGTCTTTACAAAAAAAATCTGGGCATACTAGTGTGGTCTCAGCTACTTGGGAGGCAGAGACAGGAGGACTGCTTCAGCCTGAGAGGCTGAGGCTGCAGTGAGCTATGATTGCGCTACTGCACTCCAGCCTAGTTGACAGAGCAGGATCCTGTCTCAAAAAGAAAAAAAAAAAATCACAGAACAGCCTTTAGAAACTGTCCTTCCATAATTTGAAGGTTTAAAAATAGAATAATCTTGAGGCACCCTGTGATAGAAAATGGGGTGTTCATCCCTGGAGTTAAATGAGTTGCCCTGGTCAGTGTTAGATATCCACCTATGTGAGGTCCATAAGCAACTGTAATAAAACAACTAATAATATAAACACAGTAATACATGATAGGTACAAGGAATGTTTAGTTTTCAAAGCTCTTCAGCAATTTTTGCCTGCAGAGTTTCAAATCCTCTCTGAAAAGTAGTAAGGGCAGATATCCTTTCCCCCATTCTGCAGATAAAGAAACTAACACTTACAGAGTTTCCTGATATTGGGCCAGGCATGGTGGCTCACATCTGTAATCCCAGCACTTTGGAAGGCTGAGGCAGGTGGATCACTTGAGGTCAGGAGTTTGAGACCAGCCTGGCCGACACAGTGAAACCCTATCTTACTAAAAAGTACAAAAATCAGCCGGGCATGGTAGTGGGTGCCCGTAATTCCAGCTACTAGGGAGGCTGAGGCAGGATAATTGCTTGAGCTTGGGAGGCAGAGGTTGTAGTGAGCTGAGATCGTGCCACCACACTCCAGCCTGGGAGACAGAGCGAGACTCTGTCTCAAAAAAACAAAAAAGAGTGTCCTGATATCATAAGCCAGTTGATGGTAAACAAAGCATAAAAACATAACTTTTTGCTTTTTAAATTACCTTTGGAGGATGATTCATTTATTCAGCCAGTATTTATTGAGCAGCTACTAAGGCCAGGCACATGCTAGGCCTCAGGTGTAGATGTGAAGACAGAGACATGGCCCGAGGTCTCATGGAGCTCTGAGTGTCCTGGATGGGGCACACCACACACACAAAGAACTGAATCTGGAAATGCATGACCCACTCGTGCTATAAGGGAAGAGAAGGCAAGAGCTCTGTAAGCTCTGGGATTCTCGAAGTTTGCGATTTTACTCAAGCACCTAAGCTATTTGTCAGGATTCTTTCCAACTTGAGAATTCTGGAATTCCCACATGGCGCCTGCAAACAGCATTTGTGATGGTCGGGGGCAGGGGAGGCTCTGCTTTTTCTTCAGCCCCTCAGCCGCCTCTGCTCCAGGCTGGCCCTCTTGGAGTTGTGGGCTCTGTCTTCCTGCCACAGAGAGGCAGATCTTACAACCCCAGCTGTGCACTTTGCATGTGCAACTGTTATCAAGTGCCCCAGTGACATGGGGAAGAACAATGCTTCAAGGTTAATGAAGTCATAGGAACCTCCACTGCTAAATCCCAGCCTCATGTGTTGCTGTCATTTGTTCGTATCTGGGCTGCTTGTTTGCTCTAGCGGGTCTGCAGCCCTGACCCTTTGGGGCCCCGGCAGGGCTGCTCTAGTTTTATTGTTGAGAGAAGGACACCTGAGCCACATACTTTTCCCAGAAACCTAAGGCCCTGAAAACAGAGTGTGTACTCTAAGAGCAGAAAGTATGATGGACTTGCATAAATCCGGTCTTGATTTGTGAATCAAACTTCCAGGAAAGGTGAATAGAATCCTGTAACAATTACTAACCAATCAAGACAATTAGGAAGCCCCCTGCGCATGTGAAAGGGAGAGGTGGGGAACAATAGTGTGAAAATGCTGGGGTGGGGTGGCAATTCTGATTTGTGCCGATGGAGGAAGTAGCCCAGAGCTGAGCAGGATCCTGTGATTACATGGAAAGTTCTGTGTATGTTTGCCTTCAATGCAGGGCATGGTCTCTTGTGTATTGTATAATAAAGGCTCGGTAACTGGAAACTGTAAGGCTAAGTACATGTCCATTCTTATTCAATTTGGGTGGGCCCCTTTGGGGATCCAGGGTGGTGTGGATTTGAAAAGTTTACAAATGACTTTGGATAAGTGATTACAAGAGGTTGTGTGGGTGAACCAATCATTTCCTTGAATTTTTAAAAACACTAGTAGTCGACTGGGCATGATAGCTCACCCCTGTAATCCCAAGACTTTGGGAGACAGAGGCAGGCAGATCACCTGAGGTCAAGTGTTCGAGAGCAGCCTGGCCAACATGGTGAAACCCCATCTCTACTAAAAATGCAAAAATTAGCTGGGCATGATGGTGCACGCCTGTAATCCCAGCTACTTGGGAGACTGAGGCAGGAGAATTGCTTGAAGCTAGGAGTAGACGTTGCAGTGAGCCAAGATTGCATCACTGCACTCCAGCCTGGGTAACAGACTGAGACCCTCTCTCTCAAAAACGAAACAAAAAAACACTAGTAGTCTGCTTCATCAGCATCATATATTTTAGATTGCTCCTAGGTGTTTGGACGAACGGAGGCAAGATGGTGCACTTCCGGGTTCTTCTTCACCACCAGCTCTTCCCGCGCGCACGAAAATGCAGCCAGCGCCCAGGAAGGTGCAGATCAACTGGGCATGCGCCAGGTGACGTCAATCCAAAGAGACCAAGATTTACCTGGTTGCACCTGTGGAACGCCCCCCGACACGCCCGTGCCCCGCCTATTGCCCTCCCACTCCTAGAAAAGCCGCTCTCCACCAGTGAGCCGCGCGGCCTTCTCA
>NW_012114955.1:4131649-4134540 GCF_000951035.1 Colobus angolensis palliatus | reverse complement strand
TGAGGCAGGAGAATTGCTTGAACCTGGCAGGTGGAGGTTGCAGTGAGCCGAGATCACGCCACTGCACCCCAGCCTGGTTGACAAAGCAAGACTCTGTCTCAGGAAAAAAAAAAAAAAAAAGGAAAAGAAAAGCTGGTCTTGCCCCTTCCAGCTGAAACCCTGTAGTGACTCTTCATTGTCTAAGCATCTCACCTTTACCCACCTCCCAAGCCTCATCTCCCATTACCCCCACAAATCCTATGCTCTGCTAAGGGCAAAATACCTGTAGATCTTATTCCATCTGCCCAAAAAGCCTTCCCTTTCACTCTTCCCTTAGTGAAGGCCTACAACTCCTCCAAAACCCAGTTCCCTCCTCTGGAGCCTTCCTTGACCTCCCCAGGTGGGGCTGAGCCATCCTGCTCTCCGCTTCCCACATGCCCACCCATGCCAGTGTTACAGCCCCTACTACACGTTAGTCATGTTTGTGTACAGGGTTGCATTCTCAGCCCAGTGCACAGAACCTAGCACACTCTGCCTGTAAGAGTAGATATTATTGAATAATAGTACATAAAGGCATGACTTTGGGGTGAGCTGCCCAACTTGAGTCCCAGCTGATATTCATAGAACCATATAACTTGGCAGTCAGGGGTAACCCAACCTTGGAGATAAAATCCAACCACTTCTTCATCCATGCAGCCTTTGAATATCATGTGCCTGCTTGGGGTCAGACACCACCATACTGGAAACTGGATTCCAAGATGAAGTTAAACACTGCTCCGACCCACAAGGAACTCAGAGGTCCGTGATTAGAAAGCCCAGGTAAGAGCATCCCTGGCTCCTTACAAGTAGGAGTTGTGGCTCCAGGATGGACACATGTGTGCACTCATCTTTTACTGGGGGATGTGGTAGCGGACAGTCTGTCTCACGCCTAGATGTTGTGTCTAGGGATCAATATTACTTAGGAAGAGGGTCAAGAGGACTTACTGAGTCTGTACTTAGGGATGCACTTACATAAACAACATCACCAAATTGCACCTGGGGCAGAGAATTATGACCCCTAACATTGACAGCCAGGGGCCATGGAAAAATGTGTAACCTTGTGCCATGGGTTCCTGCGTAATATCTTCCAGGTGACATTTATATTTGCATTCAAGATCTGTATCGATAGATCTGTATCTGTATCTGTATCTGTATCTGTATCTGTATCTGTATGTATGATGTTGTAACTGAGGGACAAGCCCAAACTGGGCTTACTCTGTTGATAACAAAATGTCATGTTGCCCCCAGCATGAGCAATAGAAAATAGTTGGAACTCTAACAACACCCCAAAAACAATGAATTCTCCCTTGGAACTAAACTGACTAAGAGACTTGATGGGAACCCGAATGCCAGAACTCTCTCAGAAGCCAGAGGTACAATGGCTTGGAAGATGTGGGGCTAAAAGTCCACCTCAACATACCTTTCTGTAAATGGTCAAATTTACTTATTTATTTATTTATTTAGAGATGGAGTCTCACTCTGTCGCCCAGGCTGGAGTGCAGTGGCGCGATCTCGGCTCACTGCTACCTCCGTCTCCTGGGTTCAAGCGATTCTCCTGCTTCAGCCTCCTGAGTAGCTGGGACTACAGGCACCTGCCACCACGCCCAGCTAATTTTTGTATATTTTAGTAGAGATGGTGCTTCACCATATTGGCCAGGCTGGTCTCAAACTTCTGACCTCAAATGATCTGCCCATGTCAGTCTCCCAAAGTGCTGGGATTACAGGCAGGCGTGAGCCACCGTGCCCGGCCTGAAGTTTTTCTTTTAGCAAATGTGAGAACAGAGTAATACACATGTCTACCTTTGGGTTATCCTAGGGAAATAAGGTTTTCATCTGCTCATCTGTAAAATGGGATCATGGTAATATATTTGCCTTTCCAGATATATGAAGATTAAATCATGTTAGGAATGTAAAGTGTTTAGCACCATGCCCAGAATACAGGCAAAATTCCATGCAGTACTATCCAAGTGCTGATTCTGGTCCTGGTCAGCCTCCAGGGTGGAGGAAGCTAACTGCACACTATTTTTACTATACCGGGCAGGGGAATGGGAGGGATGGTCAGGGACTGAGTGAGAATGGAATGCAGGTTGGGGTGTATGGCGAAGACTGAGCCGAAGCTGATGCCTTGGTCTTCTTTTAGTTCAAAGTAAGTAGTAATTGTCTCATAACTCCCTCCCCCAGTTCCATCTCCGTGGCACATTGTCTTTTGCTCCGGCCAGGGGACCTGTGCCTTTTTGAGTTGTAAGACCAACAGCTGTGGGACACAGATGCATGCAATGGGCTGTTAGAACAGGAGCTAGAGTTCTAAACTGCTTCTGGAACCTGCGCTGTTGACGAGTTGAGTGAGTGAGGACTTCACCTCCACTCTCTGGGACTCTGCTTTCTTCCCATATTGGGCCAAGTGCTCTGTAACATCTGCTGAGCCTTCGGCTCTCTCTTAGATGCTAGGCCTGGTCCCAAGAGCCCACATTCAGGTAACTCCATTACATCCGAGAAGGAGGGACAACCCCAGTTTTGCAAGCCACAGCTCTGGCCTGCAATGGATGCAGCCATCGTGGAAAACCCTCTCTACCTGCTGTGCCAGGGCATGGCCTGCTCTTCCAACCCACAGCGAAGGGCATCCAAAAGAAAAAACGTCTGTTGAAGAGCAGGCTCCTCATTGGAGTGAATGCAACAGGAACCACATGGGCATTGAAGCTGTGCTGTGGACACAAAGTTTTGCTCTTTTTTTGAGACGGAGTCTCGCTCCGTCGCCCAGGCTGGAGTGCAGCGGTGCGATCTCTGCTCACATCAAGCTCTGCCTCCCTGGTTCAAGTGATTCTTCTACTTCAGCCTCCTGAGTAGCTGGGACTACAGGTGCCCGCCACTGTGTC
>NW_012114955.1:4122955-4125924 GCF_000951035.1 Colobus angolensis palliatus | reverse complement strand
GCCAGGATGGTCTCGATCTCCTGACCTCATGATCCACCCGCCTCAGCCTCCCAAAGTGCTGGGATTACAGGCGTGAGCCACCGCGTCTGGCCAAATGGTCAAATTTAAAGCTCTCCAGTCAGATTCTGTCAAGTCAACATTCCTAAATCTTTTCCCTTGCCTTCGGATCCCATAAATTTACCCCAGGTCCCAAATCGGGGAGACATTTTTTCTTTTATTTTTGAGATGCAGTCTTGCTCTGTTGCCCAGGCTGCAGTGCAGTGGTGCAAACTCAGCTCACTGCACCCTCCACCTCCCAGGTTCAAGCAATTCTCCAGCCTCAGCCTCCTAAGTAGCTGGGATTACAGACGCATGCCACCAAGTCTGGTTATTTTTTGTATTTTTAGTAGAGACGGGGTTTCACAATGTTGGCTGGGCTGGTCTCAAACTCCTGACCTCAGGTGATCTGCCCACTTTGGCCTCCCAAAGTTCTGGGATTAAAGGCATGAGTCACCACACCCGGCTGGGGAGACAGATTTGAATTCATTCCTGTCTCTTTGCTGACCAGTTTTGCAAACAAAGCTACTACTTTCTGAAAAGCTAGTGTTTCATAGTATTGGCTTCTGCGCCCATGGGGCAGCAAAACCATTTGATTGATAAAAATGTGAAGGCCAGGCACAGTGGCTCTCGCCAGGAATCCCAGCACTCTGGGAGATCTAGGAGGGCAGATCACCCGAGGTCGGGAGTTCCAGACCAGCCTGACCAACATGGAGAAACCCCATCTCTACTAAAAATACAAAATCAGCAGGGTGTGGTGGTGGATGCCTGTAATTCTAGCTACTCAGGAGGCTGAGGCAGGAGAATCGCTTGAACCCAGGAAAATAACCAAAATGCAACAAATCTCAGAAGGAATGATCCTGCAGAAACTTCCTGATGAAAAGCTTCAAAAACAGCATCCATAAAGTGCTTTGGGTTTCAAATATAAGCTCAGGTGTTCTGGGCTGGCGAACTCACTAGTTGGAGCACAATGCTAAATGGGGCCAAAGGCACAGGCCAGTCACCTGGGGGTGGCTCATCTCACTGGCTACCAGTGACCTCAAAACCCAGCCAGCTTCATTCCAGAAAGCCACGTTGTACACAAGTTGAGGGGGGCTGTTGGATACTGGGGAGAGTCCAACACGATTCTAACTTTTCTGTGTCTTCTCTAAGCCAGATGTCTGCTCTCATTTTAATTTTGCATGATCTTGTAATGGCACCAATCCCAAATCGTGTGCGTTCAAAATGCCCTAAGCTTCAAAATATACACTCTCTTTATAAAGTTAACGTGATTGCTTCTGAGTTTTTAGAGAAATTGAATGACTGAGTGCAAAAACACTGTTTAAATCAGACAGCGTGCTATACACATTTTTAAAAATCCCAGTTAAAAAAAAATATGTATATATTGCTTGGTTTCAGAAGAGAAACAGGCCTTTTACTGACATGATGTCAGGGGAACAGTACTAAAAAAACATCAAAGATAGTCACACACACACACACACACACATATCGGGAACACCCTCTGTCTTTCCCATATGCGGTGTGGAAAACCGGGCCAGACGGTTCTGCAGAAACTTCCTGATGAAAACAGCCCCGGGTCAGCCCTTCCTAAGCTTGAGGCCGGCTGCCACGGAACCCCATCAAGGGCTCCAGAGCTTCCTTAGCGGCTCAAGGGACGCACTGCCCTGCAGGCATCGCCTGCTTGCAGCCGACTTGAGGGGCTCACGAAGTACCCTGTCCCCGGACGCGGCTAGATCCTGGGGAAAACCCCTCCACCCAGCCCCATCTGGCAGAGAGACTCCAGATTAGCAACTCCGGAGTCACGTGAGCCAAATTCACGCCGTACCCCGGTTCCAAGGTTAATCACCCCTCGCCCCCTCCGCTTCCCGGCCGCGCTGAAGTGCCTCCTCCTCAGGCGGTCCTGGGGTCTGCGTCTCCCAAGCAGCTTTCAGGGGTAAAAAGGAGGGGAGCGGGGGAGGGGAGACGAACTTCTTTGTTCTTTCACCGGATAAACTCAGTTTACGGAATTCTCCAAAACTCACTCCCATCCGCAATGTGCAAATATCTCTGATCCTCACGTGGAGGGCGGGCTACTTCATTCATTGAGACTTCTGTGTTCCTGGCCCTAGGCTAAGTATTATCTTGTAGGATCACATTGAAGTCTCCCAACAACCCCCTGAGGTAGGTGTTATTATCCCTATTCTACAGATGAAAAGAAATGAGGTACTGAGAATAACTTGCCTAGGGTTTTACAATTAACAGATTGGCACAGTTAGGTTTTGAGTACAAGTCTGTTTTGACCCAAAAGTTCTAAATCTTTATAACTGTTCTTTATATAGCAGGAATAAAAGCAACAACCACTCCTTGCAGAGCAATTACTATATTCCAGGCACGGTATTTCTCCAAACTACTCTCAGAGGCAGGTTTGCCACTTACCTCTTGTGTGACCTCAGGAAGTTTCTTAACTTCTTTTTGACTCAATTTCCCTGTCTGCAAAATGAGGCTAAAAATATGGTTGTCATGAAGAGCAAACGAATTAATATACGTAAAGCCTGACACACATTCATCCCTGAAATTGTTGCTGTTGTTTTTTAACCATCATCTCCATTTCACAGGTAAGGAACCTAGCCTTGGAGAGGTGAAGCAGTGAATTAGTCCAGCTTGCCCGGTGCACACCCAGCTGCAGAGACCCGCTCAGAAGTCGTGCGGGATGGGGGCCCGCCGGCAGGTGAATTGCACTTGGCAGGTGGGAGATGAGTTTCTCCTGGGTGGCTGCAGAACGCGCCGCAGCCCGGGAGGCCGCGAATGGTTATCAGCTACCACGCAAGGCTGGAGGTCCGCCCTCTCCGGATTTGCTCGTAGTGCGAGGGCCCCTGCGGTGTGCTGGGGGTTCCCGCCAGGCCCACTCAGAAGCACTCGGGGGGACACCTGTGGGCGGGGCCCGGCTGCCCCGC
>NW_012114955.1:4113818-4122480 GCF_000951035.1 Colobus angolensis palliatus | reverse complement strand
CCCGGACGCGCGGACCCTCCGCCGGCCCCGCAGCCACCTGCTCCCGGCCCAGAGGCGAGGACACGATGCGCTGCGCGCTGGCGCTCTCGTCGCTGCTGCTGCTGCTGTTGTCGCCGCTGCTGGCCTCCCAGGATGGTGAGTGGCCGGCCCGGGCTCCGCCGGAACCCCCACCGTGACCGTGTGCCCCCTACCCGCCCAGGTTGCAGGGAAGCCCGACACGCCGCGTGGTCTGACCCGGAGCAGCCCTGTCGCCGCTGGGGTCACACACGAAACCCTGACCTTGCACCATCCACGCCCCCTCCAAACTCCACTACGCGGCAGGTGCAGGGCCCGAGCTTGGATTCGTCTCCAGTCTCCACTCGGGAGGAGTGGGCGGTGGATTCTGCCCGGGCAGACAGCGGCGCGCCGGTGCTAAGTGGGTTTGCTTGGGAAAGAAAAGGGAGACAGCACCGCGAGGCTTGACGCTTCTGCGGGACCCTCGGGATCTGATTACACCTTTCCTTCGTGTTGGAGGGAATGTGGGGCTATATTGTGTATTCGTTAATTCCAGGCAAAGAGGCAGGTGAGAAGCTCCCGAGGAAGTCCCTGAACCAGGTGACAAGCCTCCAGCCACTGCCCACGCGGGCAATGTGCTTACCCGTTTGCAGAGAGGGTTTTCCAAGCAATGTGTGCAGGCTCAACCCCCTGAGCCCGTGCTGGGGCAGGTATAGAGACTGTGGAAGTGGACCTTCCATAGTCCCAGAGTCACCTGGCTGAGTGGGGATCCTACCTCCGTGTCCCCAAAGCAGTCACTTCTTACTGCGTGGCTACGATGGTGAGACCCCCTCGAATCCTGTTGTTCAAACGGGAACTTCTCTCTCGTAGAATAGGATTGAGCTGCGTTTTAGACACACCTTAGAAACCGTACCTGTTTCTCACGAAACAGAGCTGTACCTCAGAAACATTTCCTCCTTGTTTCTTTTCAAGGTGAAATGTTACTCATTCTCTTTGGGGGAACAGGCGATGGCTGCAAACTCAACCAGAGCAGGTGTTCCTAAGCCCCTAGGAACAGCCGGAGTCAGCTCAGGACCACGGGAGAAGCGCATTTCTCATTCTCTCTTGCCCACCTGAGCACATGTCTGCAGGGAGAAAGAGGGGAGGTGGTGTGATCACCCTAGGCCAGGAGGACTGCGGGGACAGCACAGACAGGGAAGGGACTCTGCCGCGAGCAGGTGCTGGCAGTTTGGGACTGGACTCTAAGGGGCCGGGGGAGATGGGAGGACAGTACAGTCTCTCCTCTATACCGCAGGAAACCTTTGGTAGTGGGCAAAGGCTGGCATTCAGGGAGTGGGCATCCTCCTGTGGCCGGCGGGAGACTCCACCAGCCTGACTAGAAAGGGAAGGTCCTGGCGGGGGAAGAATGTGTGTCCCTGGAAGAGGGGCTGCAGTGTGAGGAACAGTCAAAACAGCTTTCAGGGTGACAATCACTGAAGAGCCACACGACATGCATGGTTGAGATGACACCAGAGTGTGGTGGCACTCCTCAGCCCTACTCTCTGGGGACAGCTGGACTTCAGGGTGGGCCTTCATATGAACCTTTTGTTGGGAAGCCTCTTAGAACCACCCAGAAGGGCGTTGGGCTGTGTCAGGAAAGAGGGGCTAGTCCCTGGTGCTTCTGAGCTTAAGGTGGCGGAGCCCCCCTCACTTTGAGGAGTGGGAGGCGCTGTGGGACAAGACCCTCCCTGTTCTGCCCTGAAAGGAAATGTTCCTAAGCCACCAGTGGGCAAAGCTCTGACTCCAGCTCACTGCTGGCTTCAAGGATGGATGGGACTGTCTTTCCTGGCACCTGGGAACTGCCAGAAACCATGTCTCTTCCATGAAGCACCACTTCTAGCCTAGCATGGGGCATGGCACATGGCAGAAGCTTGGTATGTGGCAAACAAAAATGACCATAACCCAGTGCTTGCTATAACCAGCAAGTAACCTGGCCCATCCGAGCACTGTGTGCATTACAGTATGCAGCACTGTTGGGAAGCACTTAGGAAAGTGCAAAGTGCTAAGTGGGGGATGGGGAGAGGATGATGATCAGGATGGTGATGATGATTTGCATATATTGAGGCCAGAAAAGGCTTGGTGGGGGGGGGGTTGCGGCAAACTTGGTCTGTTCAGTAGCTATGGTGCATTTTACACCACCCTCTGGGGACTCGGTAAGGCCAGCTCCATGCCTGTCCTTCTGAAGGTCTGGTCGCCTGGGCCGCTGTCATCAGGAATAGCGTAAACACTGCCCCCCACCTGCTGGAATCCTGTGATTTGATTCAAAGCAAGAAAGATTTATAGCTCGAGTCTCTGCAACAAAGGAATTATCCCCAGACAGATCCATCCCTGCCCCTCTCCCCCAGCTTACCTTCCAATATATGGGCAGATCATGCAGCCTACAGCAAAGAAAGCATTCACCTTAGGGGCCAGACAATTCATCAGACCCCCTTTCGAAAGTGCTTTTCGGTTTGATAACCATCTGACAGAACCACAGTGGTAAGTCACATCTCTGTGCCTCCGTTTCCTCATCTGTGAGATAGAATAAAAAACCAAAGGGACCTCTAGTTCTGCCATGATAAGATATCTGGGGTTCTGTGTTCCCTCAGCTACCAAAAGGACAAGCTGATTCAGTATTGGCAATCTGATGTTGAATGGATGAATTCTGGGCAACAGAAAGGCAGCTTGGTGGGGTGGAAACACTCAGGCTTTGGATCAGAGAGATGTGCATGACCATGCACAAAATAGGGGACCTCCCTGAACCTCAGGTTCTTAATCTATAAAGTAATAACAGCAATACCTTGTGGGTTGCTATGAAGATGAGTGAGTATATATATCATGGGCTTTGCTTTACGCCCAACTCAGGACCACCACTCAAAAAATAGCTGTGATGATTAGTAAGCATATATATTGAGCACCTGGTGGGTTTAAGGGACCCCAGGTGTTGGGATTCTGCCAATGTTTGTGGGTATCAGTGGATGGATAATAATAAAAACTGAAGCCCCAGTGCCACTCTGTGGGAGAGGGAGGCATATGTAAAAGTGTAAGATTGGAAGGGGTGGTCTGGAGAAAGCTTCCTGAAGGAGGTGGGGTTTTCACATAGGGATTTTAAAATTAAAAGTGTCAGTGTTTCCTAATGTGGCTGAGGCTCTACACATTATAGTATGTAGGGGGAGATGCAGATTAGGGATGGGGAATGTGTGATGGCAGTTCTTGAGATGGGGTCATTGAGGCTTTAGGGAGATAAGCTCTCAGAGCTGAAGAGAAAGTTCCATGGTGGCAGGGCGTGACTGCTCACACCTGGAATCCCAGCAACTTTGGGAGGCCAAGGTGGGAGGATTGCTTGATTTTAGGAGTTCAAGACCAGCCTGGGCAACCTAGTAAGACTGTCTCTACTAAAAAGACAAAAAAATTAGCTGGGCATGGTGGTGGCACACGCCTGTAGTCCCAGCTACTCGGGAGGCTGAGGTAGGAGAATTGCTTGAACCTGGGAGTCGGAGGTTGCAGTGAGCCAAGATCACGCCACTGTACTCCAGCCTGGGCAACAGAGGCAGACCCTGACTCAAGGAAAAAACCAAGGTGCCCAGGGCTGGGGTGGGGGAATGTGGGTGTCTCCAGCATAGTGCAGCTTGGGACAGGATCTGAGGCATGAGTGAGCTGGACATTGGGGGTTAGGAGCCAGCCTTTCTAGGGAAGACCCAGAAGCACCTGGCGTCAGTGTGGCCAGAGCTTTGGGGTGTGGTCACCCAGAGAAGGGCTGAGGAGGGGAGCGTGGCCTGCCCAGGAGGGTCCTCAGGGTGTCCCCCAGGCCTAGAGACGCGGGGGAGAGGCATGGAGGCTGCCCCCAGTCTGATTTTCCTCAGGAGCCCGTGTTTGAAGGGAGAGGAGGGTACTGGCCGGGGTTTTGACACCACTTCCCTTTGGAAGCTGAGAGGGGAAGGGGACTCCATGTGGTTAGAATTCCCCCACTGAAGGGAGGAAGGAGAAGAGTCACTCCCAGCCACCCTCAAGCATCATCTCTGAGATGCCTTCCCTGGTTTCCTAGGGAGAGCCAACGTGTGTTCCATGATCTCTGTGTCTCCTCCACCATGCGGTGAGGCCCTCGAGGAGCCAGCAACATACTCACTGGTGCCTCCAGGGCCCAGCCCAGCACCAGGCGCTGAGCAGTGGCTTGGGATACTCTGGACTGTGGAACTGAGGGGAACCAGCCTCAGCCCTGGCTTCAGGCTCCCTGGAAGGGGAGTTTGCATCCTGGGAAGAGATGTCTGGCCAGTGGGCTTGTTCTCCAGCAGCCAGAGCTGGTGGAAGCCAGAGCTGGGGTTTAAGGCTTCTGTGGGGCTGGTGACCCCTGTTGGAACTGGCTCAACACTTAGCTCAGAGCCCTTCAATCCTTTTTTTTTTTTTTTGAGACAGAATCTTGCTCTGTCACCCAGGCTGGAGTGCAGTGGTGAGAACTCAGCTCACTGCAAGCTCCACCTCCCGGGTTCAGGCCATTCTCCTGCCTCAGCCTCCTGAATAGCTAGGACTACAGGCGCCCGCCACCACGCCTGGCTAATTTTTTTGTATTTTTTAGTAGAGACGGGCATTCACTGTGTTAGCCAGGATGGTCTCGATCTCCTGACCTCATGCTCCGCCTGCCTCAGGCTCCCAAAGTGCTGGGATTATAGGCGTGAGCCACCGCACCTGGCCCAGAGCCCTTCACTCTTAAGGGAAGTGGGAGGAACCATGTCTACAGTTCACTGGACTTCTTGGGAGGGGACTTAGATGACCCCTATTCCAGGAAGGGCTGCTTCTTCACACCCTTTGAGGCAGAGGCCCTCTTCAGGGCTGCTGAATGCAAGCTTTGCTCTAGCCGAAATGGAAGCCATTCCTACATAATCAGAGAAAGAGAATGGCTTTGCCCTGCCCATCCCTACCCACCAGCCCGAGCCTGCCTGGACACTTTCATCGGACGTCAGCCAGGAGCTCTTTACCCAGCTCTGGGCTCATTTCCTATTTGCACCCACTGGGCATGAAGCAGGGCAGGGAGCTCAGCTGATGGGGTTTCCTGTCGTGTCCTGGACCCAGGAACACGGGCAAAGTTGAATGAGTCTCTCTTTATCATGTGTCCTGTCTGCTTGATGGTGCTGTTAAGAAATCAAGTGATGCAGCAGATCCGGGACGGTGACTCCCACCCTGCACAGGCCAAATGACGAGGGCATTCTCTTTAAGAAATGCCTTCAAGAAAATTGACAGAGGATCCCTTAAAGGAGCCTCTTCATATTTGCAATAACATTTGCCATATGACTGCTTCGAGGGGCAGCCTGCGGGCTGTGTGCAATGTGTAACTCAGTTGGCAAAGGGTACTTTCCACACCACTTCTAAATGAGCCAGAAAATCATAGGACACAGAATTCTAGAGCTGCGGAGCCTTCTGGAAATCATCTGCTACAACCTGCTTGTTTCAGATGGGGGATTGCAGGCCAGGGAGGCAGGTTCATTTGACCAAGTTGCCAGTGACTCTCAATAAATGGCTTTCCAGGAGATGGGTGTGCACACGTGTGTGTGCGTGCGTGCATGTGCATGTATGTGTGTGTGTGCATGTATGTGTGTACACGTGCGCATATGTGTCAGCTTTGGGTACCAGAATAGAACTCAGCTCTTTCAGTGCTGATTCTCTCCTGGGAATTGGAAAAACTCAGCAAATCCCCTTTATATATTTTTTTATTTTACTTTTTTTTTTTTTTTGAGATGGAGTCTCGCTCTGTTGCCCAGGATGGAGTGCAGTGGCGTGATTTTGGCTTGCTGCAAACTCTGCCTCCCAGATTCAAGACATCCTCCTGCCTCAGCCTCCTGAGTAGCTGGGACTACAGGCGTGTGCCACCATACCCAGCTAATTTCTGTAGAAATGGGGTCTCACCATGTTGACCAGGATGGTCTTGAATGCTTAACATTGAGTGATCTGCCCACCTCGGCCTCCCAGTGCTGAGATTACAGGCATGTGAAAAGCCTCTTTAAAAAGGATTTTAGGATGGTGACAAACCTATACTGTGCCCGCATCTCTTTCCCTACCCCTCTACCATCAGGGTAAATTGAGGCTTGGGGTCACTTTGCTATTTAAGAGTTAGGCTCCTAAGGGTGCCTGGAATACTGTGCCATAGTCCTGGCCACCATGCATTATGCCTATATGTGTCTGTGTTTGCCACTGGTCCACTGGCTGAGACCCCCTGTCATGTCCACGGCCTCTAGCCAAATAGGTGGTTAAGATATGTTTGCGGGACAATTGGCTGCACAAAATGCAGCGTTCAGCTGCAGATTCATCAGTGGCCCTTGCCCACATCTCCCGCATCCCAAGCTCTTGCATTGTCTCTGAGTCCTGGCCCTGCCCTGAATCACTGGAGCAGCAGCAAGCACAGACCCTCAGCTAAGGGGGTCCCCTAGCTAAGGTTGGCCCCTGGGCCACCTCCCACCATCTCTACTCTCTTACCTGACACACATCACCACCACCCTCTCTTCCTTTGTAGCCTTATTCCCCTTGGGTCAGCCACCTCACACTTCCCAGGACCAGGGTGCAGGGTGGCACCTCGTCCGCCAATTGTCATAGCCGGAAGGCTATGTGCCTCCACCAGGGGAAAGAGAATTCCAAGGAGTGGCTGAAAGAGGCTTGCTGTCTAGCCCTGGATTAGGGTTCAGGGGCCTTCCAGAGCCAGGCCCATAGGGATGTGTTGACTGACCTGGGGTCTAAGCTGTCTGATCTCTTACCTTCCTACTACCTGACCCTGATCAGGGTAGAAGGGACAGCACTTAAGCAAGCCAGTGAGGAGGGCATTCTGTAATTCTTGAACATACTGGCTGTGTGTGAAGCTGAAGCCACAGCTCCTTCTTTTTTTTTTTTTTTTTTTTTTTTTTTTTGAGACGGAGTCTCACTCTGTCGCCCAGGCTGGAGTACAGTGGCCGGATCTCAGCTCACTGCAAGCTCCGCCTCCCGGGTTTACGCCATTCTCCTGCCTCAGCCTCCCAAGTAGCTGGGACTACAGGCGCCCGCCACCTCGCCCGGCTAGTTTTTTGTATTTTTTAGTAGAGACGGGGTTTCACTGTGTTAGCCAGGATGGTCTCAATCTCCTGACCTCGTGATCCGCCCGTCTCGGCCTCCCAAAGTGCTGGGATTACAGGCTGGAGCCACCACGCCTGGCCACAGCTCCTTCTTAACTGAAATTCAGAGAGCCGCCGGGCACGGTGGCTCACACCTGCAATCCCAGCACTTTGGGAGGCTGAGGTGGGCAGATCATGAGGTCAGGAGTTCGAGATGAGCCTGGTCAGCATGGTGAAACCCAGTCTCTACTAAAAAGACAAAAAATTAGCCGGGCATAGTAGTTAGTCCCAGCTACTCAGGAGGCTGAGGCAGAAGACTTGCTTGAACCTAGCAGGCGGAGGTTGCAGCGAGCCGAGGTCACGCCACTGCACTCCAGTCTGGATGCCAGAGTGACACTCTGTCTCAAAAAAAAAAAAAGAAATTCATGGAGCTCTGCCTGAGGACTGAGGCCCTTAGGTCTCCATCCAGCCAGGTTCCCATGCCAGCATACTCCCAACACACCAGTTGGAACCACGGAACCCTCCAGCTGGGGTAAGCTTGCCTTTGGATAACCTTTATCTCACAGACCATTTCAGGGAGGAGAAACTGAGGCACAGACACAAGGACTTGCAGTAGATCATACAACCAGCTCTTCTCCCAAATATGTACGTGGTTCACTCCCTCACTTCCTTCAGCCTTCCCCGTGAATGCCACCTTCTCAAAGAGGCCTTCCGGGGCTGCTCTGCATAGAAACCCCTCCCCGCAGCACACTCGTTTCCCCCCACTCACTTCTATTTTCTCCATAGCACTCGTCACCTGATTTGTCTGTCTCTCCCCCATTAGACTGTAAGTTCCATGAGAGCAGGGACTTCCATTGCGCTGTAGCCACAGCACCTAGAATAGCACTTGGCACAAAGTAGCTGTTCCATAAATATAGGTTGAATGAGTGAGTTAGTAAGTGAGTGGGTGTCAGGGCTGGCTTAGAACTTAAAGTCTTGCGTGCCAGCCTGTGCTCTCCAAATGCAAGGCTCTTCACCTGATTCAAGAAGGAAGTGGCAGGTGGGGACCGGCCCTAGGTCCTGGGGGAACAGGCATATGGGCAGGAAGGAGCAGGGATTCCTGGTAGGAAGTGGGAGGGGGGCCATGGGAGGTGCAACAGCATCATGTCTCCTGTGTTGTCCCCACCCGAAGGGTCCTTCAGCTGAGGATTGGGGCTTGTGTTTGTTGGAACTTGATTTGGCTGCTCATAGCAACAAAAAATAAGTAGTGGATTAAAGAAGACAGGCGTCAGTTATATCTCTCTCATATCACAGAACTTCAGAGGGCTGGTGTAGTGGTTCTCCTATCATTCACATGTGGTCTCATGGTCCAAGATGGCTGCTGGAGTTCCAGCCATCAGGAAAAAGGAAGGAACAAGAAGCACGTGGCTCCTCTTTTGAGTGTGCCTCCCAGAAACCACACGTGACACTTCCAGTCACATTTTGTTGAACAAAACTTAGCATGTGGGCCGGGCGCGGTGGCTCAAGCCTGTAATCCCAGCACTTTGGGAGGCCGAGATGGGCAGATCACGAGGTCAGGAGATCGAGACCATCCTGGCTAA
>NW_012114955.1:4108399-4112333 GCF_000951035.1 Colobus angolensis palliatus | reverse complement strand
CGCCCAGCTAATTTTGTATTTTTAGTAGAGATGGGGTTTCTCCATGTTGGTCAGGCTGGTCTTGAACTCTCAACCTCAGGTGATTCGCCTGATCGGCCTCCCAAAGTGCTCGGATTACAGGTGTGAGCCACCTGCGCCTGGCTTGTTGATTTTATTTCTTGTATTGGTGTCAGCCCTAGCCCAGCGTGAGGTGTGAGTCAAGAGATCCTGTTACCCCACCCCCCACGCCATGCTAGAGCAGCATCCTCTGCGACCTTACAGGGCCAGGCTTTCATCTTTAAGGCCCTTCCCCATTACTCAGGCTGGGGTCCTCAGTGCGGGGAGGCAGGGTTAGTTGCAGACCACAGTTTCAGATAAAGGTAGCCAGGGTGGGCTTAGCTAAGAAGCAGCTGAGATGGCCTCTCACCCATCCCTGACCCTCCTGTTCCTGCCTGGTGCTCCTCAGCTCACCCCTAGGGGGCACTGCCCTTCACTTTGGGACTTTGAGTCAAAACAAACTTTTTTTTTTGAGACAGGGTCTCACTCTTGTCCTGGCTGGAGTACAGTGGCAGGATCTCGACTCACTGCAACCTCCGTCTCCAGAGTTCAAGCGATCCTCTCACCTCAGCCTCCCCCATAGTTGGGATTGCAGGCACCTGCCACCAAGCCCAGCTGATTTTGGGGTTTTTAGTAGAGATTGGGTTTCCCCATGTTGGCCAGGCTGGTCTTGAACTCCTGGCCTCAAATGATCTGCCCGCCTCAGCCTCCCAAAGCGCTGGAATTACAGACGTGATCACAGCCCAAAACAGGCTTTCTGAAGAAGTCACCTGCACCCTGATCCCGGCAGCCCCTGAGGTGGTTAGCCCATTACGTGGTTAAATGCAGTCTTCCACCTCCTGGCTCTCTCTCTACCTGGATAAATGCGCTTGTGATTGGCCAATCAGCTCCTGGCCACGCCCACTGTACACTCCCTCCTAGCCCTGGGATCCCAGTCTCCCTTTCACTTTCCTTTCTCAGATCATCCAACCCTGAGCCTACCCTAACTCTTGCACCAAATTCCTCTTGAAGCCATCAAGCCAGGCAGTGAAGCAAGATGTTGATCTTTCTGTGGCCAGCTCTCCATTTTCCTTCTCAGGAAAGGGAGGGCCTGGGGGAGGTGCATGGAGCTACAACCCAACAACTAGGGCAAGGAGTATTTCCTCACAAGGATGAAAAGTGGGAGGAAGATAGGAAGGGAAGGTAGGAAGTACTCACAGATCTGCCTTGGGGGCATTGCTGTGTGCCTCAGTTTACCCACATGGTAAGTCTAGGGTAGCACTGTATGAGGTTTTTTATTTTACTTTTATATTCCATAAAGCAAGCTGTGTTCCAAACTGTGTCCAATAAGAACATTTCGTAGTCCTCGAGATTTTAATAGTTACGCTCTCAATGAATATTTAATAAAATGAATACATTTCCCTTCTTAGAAGGTCAAAATACATTATGATCTTACATGCTTTGAAATGTCCTCTAAGGAGGATTACTTTTTACCTTTGTTTAACCCATCATTCCCCAAACGTACTTTAACCATGGGACCATTTCCTTTTCGGCTTCCTCTTTTTAGTAGAACATCGATTAACATCTTGTGAAACACTCGTGTTTCCCCAGCATATTTTGGGGGAAATACTGATGTGAAGATAGAGTGACCAACTGTCCCAGTTTACCCAGTATTAACAGGTTATCCTGGTATGTGGGACTTTGAGCACTAAAACCCAGACACTCCTGCGTAAAGACCAAGCTGGAAAGGCATTAACTATAACAACACACTGATATGTGTCCGGCTGAAATGAAAATGAAACTTCACCAGGCCCTCTGACCTTAGGGGATTATAGGAAACGACATGGCAGGTCGCAGCCAGTTTGAAGGCTGCTTGCCCCAGAGTCCATTGAGAACAAGTTACGTTCAAGCCTGGCGGCCCCTCAAGAGTCTTTGCAGTGGTGTTGCTTCTAGCCAGAAGTGGGAGGCTCTGTTAAAAGAATTATGGAAGTGTGTGTTTTTGATGTTTGATCTTTCTGCCCAGATGGGGGCAGACATTGTTTGTCGGTTGCCTGTGGCTGGCTCTTTCCTGTTGTGCCTCTGTCCCCTGCTGCTTTCAGTCCTTGACCCTGACAGCATCATGGTACTGTTTTAGATCCTGAGTCCCATCATCCTGTCAGCTTGGAGGGGAGCTTGGACAAGGGGATTCCAGGATGTTCTGGTAGCCAGCACTGTCATAGTGGCTCATGGACAGTTCTGGCTGAACAGGGCCTGCTGAGTGTGTGGGTCTCATCCACCTTCATGCTGTCATTGTTCCTGGGAGTTGGTGGCTGAGGGGGTGGTGTGCTTGTTTGTTAAGCCACCAGCTTGCATGTGCTTTTCCAGCTGCAGCTAGCACCTAAGGCACTACCTGCAGGTGTGACGGTGAGGAGGGGTGCCAGTTGCTCAGCCAGATGCAGTCCTGCACCCTGCCCTGGGGGCACTGCTGAGCTTGGTGCAGGGCGTGTGGGGGCCCTGCTGCTCCCTTCCCAAGCCTGTGCTGTCCTAACTCCTGCCCATGCCTCCCCGATCTGGAGGCCCCAAGAGCACCACCCAAAAAGTTGCTTCTCATCCTGAGGCCATCCTGGGTTTAGCTTCTCCATGGCCGGGATTCTAGAGAGCTTGTGCTGTGGATCGGCTTCCCGGGAAGGGCAGGGTGGGAGCCCGTCCTGGCCTTTCATTCACCTACAGCATCCAATGTGGGGGTTACACTTGGGCAGGGAAATTCTCTGGCTGTACAGCCCTGGACGAATCTGGAAGTCTGGTCCTGTTGCTGCAGAATCACATCTCTGAATGCCACAAGCACTCGAGGGCAGTCGTGTCCATGTGCCAGCTATAACTGGCCCTGGGGCCTCCTGTTGGTTAAGCGCTGGGTGTTTATGTGTGGGTGCGCCACGTGTACACAGGGCTGGTGGCAGGCACAGTGAAGAAACACAGCAGGGTCTATCTGAGTTGGGTGTTGAGGTGAGGAGTGGGTTCGCAAAAGAAAGAGATCCTCTGTCCAGACACTCACAACCCAGTGTCCTCCCTGCAGGCCTCAGTTTCCTCATCTGTGAATGAGGAGCTGGCCCAGTGGCTCTCAGGGGCCTTCCTGTTTAGTGTTTCCCATGGTCTAAAGCTGGGTGATTGTGGCCCCAGGACTGCTGGCGTCATGGGACTGATGGGTGTGTGTGGCTGCATCTGCAGAGGGAACCTAGCTGGACATTGTGGATGTTCTGAGCCGTTGGGAATGGCTGGAGGGGGCTGTTCTCATGCGTTTGGCTTCTGGGGAAGTGACACCATGGATTCCTGGGTAATGTGAAGGGGGGCATGGACATATGTCCTGTAGTGTCCTGGGGGCTCTTGGTGTTTTGCTGGCTTCGGCCCTTTCTTCATCTCACTACAGATCAGATGCCTCCCCTTCCCCTGTCCAATGACCAGGAGGGGTGTGGCAGCTGGAGCCTGGCACATGTGGGCACTCAGGCCCCACAGGATTGGAGAGCCGCACTGGGAGTGGGACTATATGGTTCTAGATGCCAAAGAAGGCGTGGTGGTGCCTGGTCCTCTGACTGCTTGCTCATCTCTACTTGTTGGGCTGAGTTCACATGACATCTAAGGTTCTTCCAGCTCTAACATTACGACCCTGGGATGCAGAGGAATGTGATGCCTACGTGGCTTTTAAGGAGCAGGGGACAAGGGATGGCCCGGCACAATGGTTCATACCTGTAATCCCAGCACTTTGGGAGGCCAAGGCAGGAGGATCGTTTGAAGCCAGGAGTTCAAGACCAGCCTGGGCAACATAGTAAGGCCCTATCTCTATATACAGTTTAAAAATTAGCCAAGCGGCCAGGCGCGGTGGCTCACACCTGTAATCCCAGCACTTTGGGAGGCTGAGGTGGGCGGATCACGAGGTCAGGAGATC
>NW_012114955.1:4099286-4104958 GCF_000951035.1 Colobus angolensis palliatus | reverse complement strand
CAACACTTAGAGAATCTGAGGCAGGAGGATCACTTGAGCTTAGGAGTTCAAGACCAGTTTGGCCAACATAGTGAGACCCTATCTCTATAAAATAATCAAAAACATAGCTGGGTGTGGTAGTGCACACCTGTGGTCCCAGCTACATGGCAGGCTGAGGTGGGAGGATCATCTGAGCCCAGGAGGAGGTTGAAGCTGCGGTGAGCTGTGATCGCGCCACTGCACTCCAGCCTGGGTGACAGAGCAAGACCCTGTCTCTAAAAAGATTAAAAATTAAAAGGTACTAAAGGTGTGTCCTCAGAGGGTGCTGGAGACACAAATGGGATCATATGCAGGAAGAACGAGGCACGGAGTCCCGCCAATATGCTGAGACCTCAGTATTTGCCCAATATTAAGTTTATAGTCATGATGGTAAACTGCTCTTAGGAGGTGTCATTTAATAGGCGGATTTATAGAAAGTTCCAGCATGTGAGTGAGGCAGCATGTCCACCCCTCTCTACCCGGTGGTCTCAGAGCTGCCCTGAGTGTACCAGGACACATGCAGTACCCAGACTGGGCACAGACGTTCCTGTCGCCTGCTCACAGCAGGGGTTCGGCAAGGCTGGCTGAGCCTGGCTGCCCCTTCCTCCAGCCCTGACCTCAGTAAGGTTACTGTAGATTTGGAATATTTAAACATTTTCCTCAAAGGTTTTACATTTCGGGGGCTGGGAGTGGTGGCTCAGGCTGTAATCCCAGCACTTTGGGAGGAGGCCGAGGCAGGCAGATGGCTTGAGGTCAGGAGTTCAAGACCAGCTTGGCCAACATGGCAAAACCCCATCTCTACTAAAAATACAAAAATTAGCTGGGTGTGGTGGTGCACACCTGTAATCCCAGCTACTCTGGAGACTGAGACTGGAGAATCACTTGAACTCAGGAGGTGGAGGTTGCAGTGAGCCGAGATCATAATACTACACTCCAGCCTGGGTGACAGAGCAAGACCCTGTCTCAAAAAAAAAAAAAAAAAAAAGCTTATACATCCTAAAAAATATGTTCATTTTGTTCCAAGATAGATATGTCTCCCTTGACAGGTGAGGAAACCAAGGTCCAAGGAGGTCCCCAGCTCACACAGACATTCAGGTCTCCATTTGCAGAGCTCACTTTTTCTGTGGAGGCTGCATCATATCTTGGATGTGGTCATTTAAACTGACCTTGAAGACAGGGCGAGGGGCCACTCTGCCACCTCCCCCAGGTGCTGTGGTGGTGACTTTTGTCTGGGAGCCCATCTTGGGCGGGCGAGGTGAGCGAAGGCATCCGGGCATCAGCCCTGTCCCCACCCTTGCCTGCCTGCTGGCTGGTGGGTTGGCTGTCCCTGGGCACACCGCCCAGGCAGACAGATCAGGATTCACATGGTCTGCAGCAGGCGAAGGGATTAGGAGGCCCTGGGGAGGGTATTGTTTTAAGGAGGTTAGTCTGTTCTTTCCAGCTCAGGAAGAAACAAGCCTCTTCCCTGGGCAGGTTGGTGGTCCCTAGACAAAGCCTGACACCACGGACAAAGCTCCAGGGGCTTGGACAAAGCTCCAGGGGCTCAGTATGGGGACGCCCCTCTTGTTAGGAACAGCAACAACAGCGGGAGGGGGAGTGGGGAGAAGGATGGGGAGTGGGGAGCTGTTGACAGGGAGAGGAACTAGAGCGGGCAGTGGTGGGCTGAGCCCCAGGGAGTGGCAGGGCAGGAATCTTGGGTGGCACCATCGACTGAATTCCAGGCTCTCCTGTTACCTCTCTGCCTTCAGCGACAGAATTATAGTCACAAGTAATCCAAAGAATGTATTTAGAAGCTTTCTGCTGAGGTGCTCGGTCCTTTTAGTGGGTAGGGGTGGGGTTCAACCCTCTGACCTCCACCTGGAGGATGCAGTGTCACTAACTCCGGGCCAGATTTTCATCAGGTGGGACTGCAGAGGTCATCGAACCCTGTGCTGTCTGCATTATATGGGAACTGAGCCCTGCTAGCTGCTGTACCAGTGCGGGACGGAGGATGAGCCTGGCTCCCCGCAGCGTGCTTCTGCCCCGCCACTCCTTCCCTGCCAGGCCTCAGGGATGGAAAGCTTGGTCAGAGAATGGGTCTGGGACACAAAGCTGAGTGGGGCAGCCCACACAGAGACAGCCTGAGGGTCTGCCAGGAGCTGGGGGCATCCTGCCAACTAAGTCAGAGCACAGGGGAGGGGCCAGGAGCTGGTGTCCTGGTTCATCTCCCTCCTGTACTCCGCAGGGCCACAGTGGGTCCTGTGCAGCCTTGACACAGACCTGTTGGAAGTGCATACATAAGTTCCCCAGACAGGGACTGCAATGGTCATGGAAGCCCTACTCACAATGGCCCTAAACTGGAAGCTGCCCAAATGCCCATCAGCAGCAGAATGGATAGTGGCATGTGCACACAAATAAATAGTGGCATGTGCACACAATAGAGTCCTCCACTGTAAGGGGGGTGAACAGTCTGCGACCGCACCCCATGAGAAGGATGAATTAAACCAACCAAAGCTGAGTGAGGGAAGAGTCATGACGGTGTGATGCCATTGATAGGAAATCCCACAACAGACACAACGCTGAATCTTCTCAGTCAGTATAGCGGTTACCCTCAGGGATGGAGAGGAACACAGGCAGGGCTTCTGAGACGAGCTGTCCTGTTTCACCATCTGGTGCTGGTTAAATGTGTGTATTCCCTCGAGGACAATTCATCAAGCTGTACACGTGTGATATGCACCTTTTTCTGGGGGGGGTGGGGATGGAGTCTTGCTTCCACGCCCAGGCTGGAGTGCAATGGTGCAAACTCGGCTCACTGAAACCTCCGCCTCCCACTCCCAGGTTCAAGCAGTTCTGTCCCAGCCTCCTGCGTAACTGAGACTACAGGCATGTGCCACCGTGCCTGGCTGATTTTTGTATTTTTAGTAGAGACGGGGTTTCACCATATTGGCCAGGCTGGTCTTGAACTCCTGACCTCAAGTGACACCCACCTCGGCCTCCTAAAGTGCTGGGATTACAGGTGTGAGCCACTGCGCCTGGCCTATTTGTTCTTTTTAAGCAACACCCCCCCACCCCCAAGTCACCCCCAACCCCACTCCACTCCCCACTGTCCAAAAGATACAGGCTCCACTGTCATCAATCACCAAAGAAATTCGGATTGTGTGCTCTGTAGGAGGTAATCATGCTTTTTCTTCCACCTGCGGGGCCAAGGAGAGAGTTAGGTGGTAGTTTTAGCTTTATTTGCCCTGCTTTGCAGAGTAAGCGGGTGACCATCGGAGAGCCTTAGCTCCTGCTCCTGCCCCACCCTCAGCACGCATGGATTTAGTCTGGGATTTTGCCTGGGGAACGTGCCCGGCTGTGAATTACTCTGCAGCAGGAAGGACACAGGTGTTATTCCTGGAAGGGGAGAATTCTCGCCAGGACAGAACACAAAGAGGATAGAAATTTAGAAAGCTGTACTTACTGCCTTAACCTTCAGTGTCCACCAGAAGGAAGCAGATCATTCCCTGGGAAATTCACAGGCTCCATTTCACAGAACTTTCTCTCTCTCTTCCCAGAGGCACTGTCCGTTTCAGAGGTGACCGTCCCACAGCCGTGCGTGTGGGACTTCCCTCTGGCTCAGGGCCCTTGTTTGTTTTAGGCCAGGAGTGGAGACTGGGCCCTGGTGGAGGTTTCCAGGGGCCACTGAGAAACCCGTACACATCTGGTTATTTTCATGGCTGCGGGAGGCCAGAGGTGGCGTGGGAATTACAACGTGCTCCCTCAGAACAATATTTACCAAAGTTGTTTTTGAACTTACTGCTAGGGGAAGAGTTGCGTGCCAAATGTCCGCGCGCTTTGGCTCTGGAAGTGTGTGTGTGCCTGGGGACAGGTCGCAGGCGCTCTTGGGAGCAGGAACAGGGCCAGTTGAGAAGTGTGCGGGTCTGTGTAGATCCAGTGTGATGGGTGTTGGGGGACCGGGGTGGGGTCGAATGCTCATCCCTGAGACAGTTGGGTTAGAATCCGGCTCTCTGACCTGGGGTGGGGCCTTCCTGGGCTAGTATGTCTCTCCTTTTAGGAACGAGGTACATAACAGACCAGACGCTGTGGCTCACTCCTGTAATCCCAACACTTAGAGAATCTGAGGCAGGAGGATCACTTGAGCTTAGGAGTTCAAGACCAGTTTGGCCAACATAGTGAGACCCTATCTCTATAAAATAATCAAAAACATAGCTGGGTGTGGTAGTGCACACCTGTGGTCCCAGCTACATGGCAGGCTGAGGTGGGAGGATCATCTGAGCCCAGGAGGAGGTTGAAGCTGCGGTGAGCTGTGATCGCGCCACTGCACTCCAGCCTGGGTGACAGAGCAAGACCCTGTCTCTAAAAAGATTAAAAATTAAAAGGTACTAAAGGTGTGTCCTCAGAGGGTGCTGGAGACACAAATGGGATCATATGCAGGAAGAACGAGGCACGGAGTCCCGCCAATATGCTGAGACCTCAGTATTTGCCCAATATTAAGTTTATAGTCATGATGGTAAACTGCTCTTAGGAGGTGTCATTTAATAGGCGGATTTATAGAAAGTTCCAGCATGTGAGTGAGGCAGCATGTCCACCCCTCTCTACCCGGTGGTCTCAGAGCTGCCCTGAGTGTACCAGGACACATGCAGTACCCAGACTGGGCACAGACGTTCCTGTCGCCTGCTCACAGCAGGGGTTCGGCAAGGCTGGCTGAGCCTGGCTGCCCCTTCCTCCAGCCCTGACCTCAGTAAGGTTACTGTAGATTTGGAATATTTAAACATTTTCCTCAAAGGTTTTACATTTCGGGGGCTGGGAGTGGTGGCTCAGGCTGTAATCCCAGCACTTTGGGAGGAGGCCGAGGCAGGCAGATGGCTTGAGGTCAGGAGTTCAAGACCAGCTTGGCCAACATGGCAAAACCCCATCTCTACTAAAAATACAAAAATTAGCTGGGTGTGGTGGTGCACACCTGTAATCCCAGCTACTCTGGAGACTGAGACTGGAGAATCACTTGAACTCAGGAGGTGGAGGTTGCAGTGAGCCGAGATCATAATACTACACTCCAGCCTGGGTGACAGAGCAAGACCCTGTCTCAAAAAAAAAAAAAAAAAAAAGCTTATACATCCTAAAAAATATGTTCATTTTGTTCCAAGATAGATATGTCTCCCTTGACAGGTGAGGAAACCAAGGTCCAAGGAGGTCCCCAGCTCACACAGACATTCAGGTCTCCATTTGCAGAGCTCACTTTTTCTGTGGAGGCTGCATCATATCTTGGATGTGGTCATTTAAACTGACCTTGAAGACAGGGCGAGGGGCCACTCTGCCACCTCCCCCAGGTGCTGTGGTGGTGACTTTTGTCTGGGAGCCCATCTTGGGCGGGCGAGGTGAGCGAAGGCATCCGGGCATCAGCCCTGTCCCCACCCTTGCCTGCCTGCTGGCTGGTGGGTTGGCTGTCCCTGGGCACACCGCCCAGGCAGACAGATCAGGATTCACATGGTCTGCAGCAGGCGAAGGGATTAGGAGGCCCTGGGGAGGGTATTGTTTTAAGGAGGTTAGTCTGTTCTTTCCAGCTCAGGAAGAAACAAGCCTCTTCCCTGGGCAGGTTGGTGGTCCCTAGACAAAGCCTGACACCACGGACAAAGCTCCAGGGGCTTGGACAAAGCTCCAGGGGCTCAGTATGGGGA
>NW_012114955.1:4085560-4097121 GCF_000951035.1 Colobus angolensis palliatus | reverse complement strand
TAGAGACGGGGTTTCACCATGTTGGCCAGACTGGTCTTGAACTCCTGATCTCAAGTGATCTGACTGCCTTGGCCTCCCAAAGTGCTGGGATTACAGGTGTGAGCCGCTGCACCTGGCCACGTGCCATTTTTTAAATGCCTGTAATTCTTCAATGAAACATTTTTTAAAATGAAAGGGGAAAGGGGCTGTTCTGAGAACCTCCTGACTCGGCACAGTAGAACCTGCCATGAGCTTGGGGCAGTGACACTGAGGAATGAAAACACCAGGCTCCAGACAGGCAGCTCAGGTGGGCCTCCCAGAGAGAGGGGCGCTGTGGACAGGAACCAACAGGGAGAGGCCCCAGGAGAAGTGGCAGGAAGGCCAGATTAGGCACCTTAACCTGTTGTGTTTGACTGTCCTTTTTGCTGGCTGATTTCTACCCCAGCCCTGACACCGGCTGCTGCTGGCCCGAGGGTGTAAGCACCATCCTGGAACACACTTATCAGGTGTTCGTTGGGACTGGGTAACAGTCGTGGTCCCTCCTACAGACGCCTCAGCATCTGCCCACTGTGGGGTGGCAATACCAGCAGACAGCACCAGCCATCCAGAGGGGAGGGCACCTCTCCAAGGACCCATCATGCTATACGTCCCTCTGGCATCCATTATTGGATTGTGGAACTTTCCGATTTTAAAATCTATCTTATTTTTTGAGTGGTTGTTTTGAGTAGCTAGCTAACTGCTTAGGTATTTCCCTTTGCCATGAGTTGGAACTATTTTTTTCCCAGTTTGCCATGATGTGGCTTGGTTTCTAACAGGCTAGTACAAGTGACACGTCACGCTCTTTAGCGAAGTCAGAATAGGATCCACAGCCAGGTTAAAAACATAGTCCTCTTTGGCCAAGCACAGTGGCTCATGCCTATAATCCTAGCACCTTGGGAAGCAGAGGAGGGAGGATCACTTGGGCTCAGGAGTTTGAGACCAGCCTGGATAACACAGCGAGACTCTGTCTCTACAAAAAATTAGTTGGGCATGGTGGTAAGCACTTGTAGTCCTAGTTACTTGCGGGGCTGAGGTGGGAGGATCGCTTGAGCCTGGAAGGTCAAGGCTGCAGTGAGCTGTGATTGTGCCACTGTACTCTAGCCTGGTCAACAGAGCGAGACCATCTCAAAAAAACAAAGAAACAAACGTAGGCCTAGCCCCAGGGGCATCTTAGACACCAGTGGTCAGCACTTGACTGCTTGGCCAGCGTATTTGTCAGTAAAGTTTTCTTGGAACACAGTCAAACCCATTTATGTACAGGTTGTCTGCGGTTGCCTTCAGGCCCATGACAGCAAAGTTGAGTAATTGCAGCAGAGACTGTATGGCCCCCTACAAGGCCTAAGATATTTACTTTGGCCTTTTATGGAAAAAGCGTGTGACCCCTGTTATACACTACTGTGTCACAGAGCAATTCCACACACGAGAGGGTGTTCTTTCCTGCACACAGGGCCGTGGAGTGAAAGCTGCCCCCGGTCAGACTGGCATCCCAAACTGACCTGTTTACTTGCTGTGGTGTTGAACGCTTTCTTCACTTTTGTGTGTATGTGGTCCAACTGGCTTACCATACAACTTACTGTAATAACCATTTTTAGGGGTGCGGTTCAGTGACATTACGTACTTTCACGTTGTCATGCACCTGCTACCATCATCCACCTGCAGAAGATGTTCATCCTCTGACACAGAAACTCTGTACCCATCAGATGCTAACTCCTCCTTCCCTCCCCTCCAGACTGCCTTTGCTTTCAAAATGGGGATAATAACACATATCTCATGTCCTTTTGAGAATTAAGGCGATACCCTAGCCCTCCATTGATGGTCAATATATTTCTTTATCTTTTCTTTTCTTTTTTGAGATAGGGTCTTACTTTGTCACCCTGGCTGGAGTGCAGTGGCCCGATCTTGGCTTACTGCAACCTCTGCCTCCCAGGCTCAAGCCATCTTCCCACCTCAGCCTCCTGAGTAGCTGGGACTACAGGCTACACCACACCCAGCTAATTTGTGTGTGTGTATTTTTGGTAGAGACAGGGTTTTGCCATGTTGCCCAGGCTGGTCTTGAACTCCTGAGCTCAGGCAATCTGCCCACCTCAGCCTCCCAAAGTGCTGGGATTTCAAGTGTGAGCCACTGCACCTGACCACATGTATTAAAGTACCTTTTAATACATTTGAGTTCCCTGCCTTCTTCTTCCATCTTGGTCCACACCCTTTGTGATGGACAAGGGAAGGATGCAGAAGTGATTTGAGCTTCATTTCCCTGAGGAGGAAACCCAGGCCCGAGAGGGAGAAGGGCACAGCCAGTGAAGTCTGAGCTCCAGCCCCCTCCTGATCCCCACCCCATCCCTGCTGCCTACCCCTGCCGGCCACCCCTGTGGTCCTGACATCAGGTGCTGGTCCCGGAGCCCAGCTGACCTCACATAGAGCTTTCACAGATGGTGGCCTTGCCCTGCCAGGATGGGGTGTGGGGTTGTCGTCAGGGTAGAACTTGAGGCTGACAGCCGGAAAGCCCCTCCCTCGGTCTCTGAGCCAGTGAGGAAACACTTCCTGGAGCTGGGGTCCCCCAGGCCTGGGTTTCCTTTCCTTCCCCACGAAGGTTCAGGCCCCTTATCTGGGTCTTCTCTTGACCACAGCTGCCCTGGTGCCTCATCTTCTCCCCTCCCCAGATCAGCCATGCCTCACTGGGAAGGAAGAGCCCCATGGGTCTGGGCAGACCTGTGCCCACTCTTGCCTGGGCAAGGCCTGTGCATGTGTGAGTGGCTTGAGAGGGAGTGGAGGAGGTGGGAGGCGCGGTTCTAACAGGGAAAGGGAGGTGGGGTGCAGTGCAGAGCGGGAGACTGGAGTGCCTTTCCTTCCCCCCTGCACGGCTCAGCAGGAATATAATTAGAGCTGACATAGACCGGGCACTTTCTATGTGTACACACTGCTCTCAGTACTCAAAGGTACAGAGTTTGTTACTTTTATTACCCTGCTCCCCACTTCTGACAGATGGGAAAACTGAGGAACAGCGTTCAGACATTTGTGTTAAGTCGAGACTCTTGCCTGGTTGTACAGCTCGTGTGTGGTGTTAAGTCGAGACTCTTGCCTGGTTGTACAGCTCGTGTGTGGACCGGAAGCCGGGTGGTCGGGCTCCCTGGTACATGCTCTTAGCCTCTGTCCTGTACTGCTTCTGTGGGGAGTCACAGAGGGGCACCTCTGAGGCAGTGATGTGGGCACACGGGAGCCAAGTATCCTTGGGTGCTGTGCCCTGCTCCCAGGTGTTGAGGACAGGAGAGAATGAGGACTTGTCAGCCCTGGGAAGAAGTGGTGTGAACCAGGGCTTCTTATAGGTGATCTGGCCACAGTGCCCTCCCTGCAGGGAGAAATGCACCCAAGTGAAGGTGGCCCTTCCCCATTGCTGGGACATCTCCACGCTGGACAGTGGCAGCCGCCTCCTGCCCAGGGAAGCAGGCAGACAGGCCCCACCCTAGGGGGAGCAGCGGGTGCTGGCCAGGCCAGCTGAAACAAGCTGATAAGGGCAGAACAATTCCAGATTTGAAGAATGCCCGGAATTATCTCCCCTGAGGGGGCAGCTCTGGGCCCCTCTGGGAGAGGTGGTTCTGAGAGGCAGGCCTGATGACCCCACCCCTGGGGTGCTGTCCTGCTGCCCAGAGTCTCACAGCTGCCAGGGTCCCAGGGACCGCAGAGCCAACAGAACTGCCAGGGTCCCAGGGAAGGGACGGGGAGGGTGGAGCGTGACTGGAGTCTGTGGCTGCACCTGACACTCAGCCTGTGTGGGGGTAAGGGGCGCAGGTTGGGGACCCGGCCCTGCCCCAGACAGTTGGAGCAGCCCTTTTTGCTGTCTCTGTTCTCGTTAATCTCCATCTTGAACCCCTTGTCTTAGCTCTGACTTTTGTTACAGTATAACAGAATACTGTCAGCTGGGTGGCTTAGGCAACAGACATTTATTTCTCACAGTTCTGGGGCCTGAAAGTCGCAGATCAGGGATGCGGCATGGTCAGGTTCTGGCGAGGGCGTTTCCTGGCTTTCAGACAGTGCTTTCATGCTGTGACCTCACAGGGCAGAGAGAAGGTCTGCTGTCTCTTCCTCTTCTTAAAAGGACAGTAATCCATCATGGAGGCTCCATCCTCAGGACCTCATCTAAACCTAAGTATCTCCCAAGTCTCTACCTTTACACTGGGGGTTCGGGCTTCCACATATGCATTGGGCGTGGGGCCCAGACAGTCAAGTCTGTCGTACCCCTTATACCCAGGGAAGTCAAGCCACCCCACTTTTGGGTTCCCAAGCAGGGGACCATTTGGAGGGAAAGAGAGCAACCCCAGGAGTCACTACCCCCTATTTTCCAGATGGGGACTTATGGCAGACCAAAAATGTCCCCCCACCTCAAAAACAAAGATATACAAGTAAAAATCTCTGAAACATGTGACTATTATCTTATGTGGACAGAGGGTCTTTACGGATAATAGTTAACTGAGGACCTCAAGATGAGAGCATGCTGGCTTTCAGTGGGTGGGCCCTAAATCAAGTGTCCTCATCAGAGGCACATAGAGAAGGTGGCCATGTGACCATGAGGGCAGATGCTGGAAGGATACTGCTTTAGCCAGGGAGTGGTCAGAAGCACACACCTTGATTTTAGACTTCTGGCTTGCAGAATGGTGAGAGATTACATTTCTGTTGTTTTAAGCCTTGGTGGTAATTTGTTATGGCAGTCATAGATAAACTGATCTAGGTAGGACCTGAAGTGCAGAGATGGGCCAAGGTTCACCCAAGCACATGCAGACGGGGAAGACAGCCATCACCAGTTGGCGACAGTGAGGCGAGTCAGTTCCTCGATGGCCTTCCCATGCCGTCCTCTGCAGACAAGCCCCTTGCTCTTATCCCAGGTCAGGTTCCTTTTGAAGGCACCAACATCTGTTTGGCACCTTGCAGGTTTAGAGAGGGGGAGACACTGGTTTTCTTAAAGCCACAGAGGGCAATTGTTTATAAGCGGGTGGATAGAGCATTAATAAGATTTCAGAGCAGAAGACCAGAGCCAACAGCCTCCAAGGACAGGACCCACATGAGGTTGGAGGAATCCAGAAGGACCTTTTGGTGGAAAGAAATGAACACCCAGCCAAGCGAGAGCCGGGCAGGGGGACGACCAGGTTGCCGGAGCAGGGAATTAAGGGTACTGACTTAGTTTTTTTTTTTTTTAAGATGGAGATTGGCTCTTGTTGCCCAGACTGAAGTGCAATGGCATGTTCTTGGCTCACCACAACCTCCGCCTCTCGGGTTCAAGCGATTCTCCTGTCTCAGCCTCCCAAGTAGCTGGGATTACAGGCACGTGCCACCACGCCCAGCTCATTTTGTATTATTAGTAGAGATGAGGTTTCTCTATGGTGGTCAGGCTGGTCTCAAACTCCTGACCTCAGGTGATCCTCCCGCCTTGGCCTTCCAAAGTGCTGGGATTATAGGCGGGAGCCACCACCCCCAGCCTTTTTTTTTTTTTTTTTGAGACATGATCTCTCCCCATTGCCCAGGCTGGAGTGTAATGGTGCGATTATAGCTCACTGCAGCCGCAAACTCCTGGGCTCAAGTGATCCTCCTACCTCATCCTGAGTAGCCAGGACTACAGGTGCCCCCCTGCCCCATGCCCACCTGCCCCATGCCCACCTAATGTTTTGATTGTTTTGTAGAAATGAGGTCTTGCTATGTTGCCCAGGCTGGTCTCAAACTCCTGGGCTCAAGTGATTCTCCTGCCTTGGCTTCCCAGATTGCTGGGATTACAGGTATGAGCCACCAAGCCCAGCCCTGACCTGATTAATAAAACCCAAGACACACAGAGGTGGGACCGCAACATGGGGAGCATCAAGTCCTTCACAAGGAAGGCAGGGGAGTGAGGGGGCTGCACGCAGGGGCAAGAGAGGGCATCTGGTGCCTTGGTGCTGGGAGGAGCCCTGGCCAGGTGAACAGAGAGCAGCCCCAGGTCCCTTACTGACCCGGCTCTCCCATCCCACCCTGCCTCACTGTCCTGCCCAGCTACCACCCAGAAGCCTGGCAATACAAGGGCCAGTGTACAATGGCCAGCAGGACTTGTAGCCTGAGAAGGTGGGCCCTGGAGAGCTGGGGTGGGGGCATGGGATGTAGACCTCAACCTGGCTGAACCCGCAATGGCATCACACCGGGCCCCTCCCGTCGCACCAGGCCCTGCCTGAGTCCTAGCAGCTCCCTGCACCCCCTGGAAAGAAGGGGCTCGTGGAGCAGATATCACATGTTGGAAAAATGATGTTAGGTTGGGCAGCCCTTGGAAAGGCCCCGCCTGTACCCCTGGGGAGGCCCAGCGTGAGCCCTCTGAAGTGACTGGCTGGGATGGCTCTGCTGTCACAGCCAAAGCAGGCTTTCCTAGTACACGGTGTCGTGCCTGACAGAGTCCGAGGCCGGGGTGTGTCATACACACCCAGAGGGACCTTAGGAATCTTCTGGCCCACCTTTCACAGATGCATTTCAAGAGGGCGGACAGCTTGCCCAGGCCTGGGGGGCGTCCAAGGCAGGGACAGGACGAGAAGGTTTCGGACCTCCCATTTCCCAGCCTGCGCTCTTCCCTTTGGCACACCAGTCGAGGAACACATCCGCTCATCTTGCCTGTCTCTCCCCTTGGAGCTTTTTTGTTTTATTTCTGTGGAGATGAGTTGGGGGGTGGTGAGCAGAGGATAAAGAAGGAAGGAGAGGTCGACACTGGTGTCCAGGCTGGAGCCTCCCATCCCACCTCCTCCCTGGACTCTTTCCACACCCCTCTTCCCGGAGCATTCTTTCCAGTTTCCTTTCCCACTATTAATAGTCAAGAGTCAATCCTAGGTCTGGAAATAGCCAGGAACAGAGGAAACAGGCCCTCCTTGAAGATTGAAGCAGCCTTCCCACCGCAGGGGAGCAGGCTGAAGTCTGTCTTCTCCTCCCACTGTCCCCCTGGCCCCTGGGGGAGCTGGCACTGTGCTAACTCATTCAACATAGGCTTCCACATGAGCAGGAATGTCATGTCATTTCTACCCTGCTGTGATGTACTGGCCTTTGCAGCCCTGTCCATCACTCACCGGACTTTCACTCCATCCTCTTCATCTCAGTACGTGTCATCATTCTTGGTGACTTCAGTACTCACTTGGGTAAACACTGAAATACCCTGGCCTCTGTTTCTCAACCTTTTCTCATCTCTCCTTCATTGGGTCATTCCCATTTCACCCCCTGAACTTTATCAGCCCCTCAAACTGTATCACCTCTGAAATCTTGGCATTTCCTCCTTGTATCACTGTCTCTCCACCTTCCAACTTATCTGCTCAAGTAAACCCACATCACAGCGCTTGAACTCAAGACGTAACAAAGTCCAGTAACCTTCCTCTTTGCCTATTAGCCCCTACCTGGCCTTATTTCTGTCTTTCTCCATCCTCTATGTCAATAATCCACCATTAGAATCCCTACCTTGCAAAGATATTCCCAAATTCCTTGCACCCTCTCCTGCTGTCATACCTAGCAAAACCCCATTCTCAGATATACCTTTGCTTCCATTTTTCTTTTTCTTTTTCTTTTTTTTTTTTTTTTTTGAGGCGGAGTCTCGCTCTGTCGCCCAGGCTGGAGTGCAGTGGCCGGATCTCAGCTCACTGCAAGCTCTGCCTCCCGGGTCTACGCCATTCTCCTGCCTCAGCCTCCCAAGTAGCTGGGACTACAGGCGCCTGCCACCTCACCCAGCTAGTTTTTGTATTTTTTTTTTAGTAGAGATGGGGTTTCACCGTGTTAGCCAGGATGGTCTCTATCTCCTGACCTCGTGATCCGCCCATCTCAGCCTCCCAAAGTGCTAGGATTACAGGCTTGAGCCACTGCGCCCGGCCTTGCCTCCATTTTTCTACACCAAGCAACTGTAAAATCTGGCTGATTTCATTAACTTTAAATTCATGATGCCATGCCTCAATTTGGCACCAAATACTACTTGACAATCATATTTTACTTCTTTAGCATGTAGTTCTCAAAGTGTGGTCCTCTGGCCAGAAGCATCAGAATCTTTTGGGAACTTGTTAGAAATGCATATTCCATATCCCAGGCCTGCTGAATCAGGAACTCTGGGGCTGGATCCAGCCACTGGTGTTTTCACAAGGCCTCCGTGTGATTCTGACGCTTGCTGAAGATTGAGAACCTCTTTTCTAAGGTTCCTATTTCCAACGTGAGTATTTTACACTTTTCCCTCAAACACTCCCTCCTCCTTTTTTCTATCTATATCACTATAGCTGATTTCATCTAGACTTCATTGAGAAAATTAAAGCTGTCAAATGTAAACTCTTTCTACCACCAAAATACAGCTGTACTTACGACTGTATCCATTTTCTTCCCTCCTGTTTCAAAGATGGAAGTGTCGGCAGGGCGCGGTGGCTCACGCCTGAAATCCCAGAACTTTGGGAGGCTGAGGTGGGTGGATCACTTGAGGTCAGGAGTTTGAGACCAGCCAACATGGTGAAACCCCATCTCTACTTAAAAAAAATACAAAAATTAGCCAGGTGGTGGGCGCTTGTAATCCCAGCTACTTGGGATGCTGAGGCTGGATAATTGCCTGAACCCAGGAGGGAGAGGTTGCGGTGAGCTGAGATTGCACCACTGCACTCCAGCCTGGGCAACAGAGCAAGACTCCCTCTCAAAAAAAAAAAAAAAAAAGTGTCTGACTATCCAATGGAGGCCAAGTCCTCTATGGGTGCTGAGTTGGCACAGGTATATCTCCTCTGCATCTTAAGGACCCTATGAAACAGTAGGAAGAGAACACATACACAAAGAAAGAAAGCATTCATACCAGCTCTAGCATCTTCTACCTTCGAAAAGAAAACAGAAGTTTCTTAACTGTCCCAGCTCCCTCCAGCTGCTGCCGTATGTCTCTGATCCCCTAGCATTTGATAAAGAGTCGTCGACACATGCAAACTCATTTTCCTACCATTCATTCACTCTTCAGTCTGCCTGAGTCAGGCTTCCACCTGCCCTGTGCCCACTGAAACTGCACATGGTAGTTGCCAGGGAATTTTCTTTGCCAGTCTCATCATTCAGCACAGCCAGCCACTCCTTCCTTAAAACAAAACAAGAATCTAAAGCAGAAACTTCTGTTGCATCTCCCTGTTTCCCCTTAGAGATAACTAGTATCCTAAACTTAGTGTTAAATTCTCTGTAAAATTTTCGTAACATTTTCTGTTTCCCTAAAAACATTTAGTTTTGCCGATTTTTGTACCCTGTAAGTAGAACCATATAAGTGTTCTTGTTCTTCCTTTTATTGTTCAGTATTATTCTTTAGATTAATGCTAATAGAGGTAGTTGTAGTCCACTCATTTTCAGTCTGGTATAGCATTCTCGGAGAATATACTTTATCCATACTACTGTCAGCCGTACTGTCGATTGTACTCTACTGTACTACTATCAACACTGCGTTTTCTTGCTACCTATATGGGGCCAATGTAAAACTATTCTTAAGAGCATTTTTGTAAATGCACTGTGATGCACACTTGTCTCCCTAGGATAAATGCCTAGTGATACAATTAGAAGTTGTGGGCCGGGTGTGGTGGCTCACGCCTGTAATGCCAGCACTTTGGAAGGCCAAGGTGGGTGGATCACTTGAGGTCAGGAGTTTGAGACCAGCCTGGCCAACATGGTGAAACCCCATCTCTACTAAAAATACAAACATTAGCCAGCCATGGTGACGGACACCTGTAATCCCAGCTATTAGGGAGGCTGAGGCAGGAGAATTGCTTGAACCCAGGAGGCAGAGGCTGTAGTGAGCTGAGATCGTTCCACTGCACTCCAGCCTGGGCAACAGACTTTTCAAAAAAAAAAAAAAAAAAGGAAGTTGTGGGTTGAACAATATGCGCACGTCTAACTTTCTTTGATAATGCCACACTCTTTTTTTTTTTTTTTTTTTGGAGATGGAGTCTCGCTCTGTCAGCCAGGCTGGAGTGCAGTGGCCGGATCTCAGCTCACTGCAAGCTCTGCCTCCCGGGTTTAGCCATTCTCCTGCCTCAGCCTCCCGAGTAGCTGGGACTACAGGGGCCCGCCACCTCGCCTGGTTAGTTTTTTTTTTTTTTTGTATTTTTTTTTTTTAGTAGAGACAGGGTTTCACCGTGTTAGCCAGGATGGTCTTGATCTCCTGACCTCGTGATCCGCCCGTCTTGGCCTCCCAAAGTGCTGGGATTACAGGCTCGAGCCACCGAGCCCGGCCGATAATGCCACACTCTTTTCCAAAGTGTTTCAACCTATTTATGCTACTATATATTCTTGCTACCCCTTCTTACTGACTTTAAAATGTTTGTCAGTCTGATGGGTATGAAAAGAAAATTCTTTCTTATTTTGCATTTCCCTCATTACTAATATTCTCAGATGTTCTTAGGCTGTTTGTGCCATTTTTTTCTGAAAAATGCATGTATAATTCTTTTATTTTTCTATTGGGCTGTTTTCTTAAGTATAGAAGTTTTCGGGGCATATCTACAATTTTTTGGAATACCACTGTAAGGATGATTTATTTATTTAATCATTTATTTATCAGATTAGACTCGTGGATATTTATTTTATTCTTGGGGTTCCAATCCAATATTTCTTGTTTTGTTGCTCAAATTGTTCCAGGTTTGGCCATTATGAGCTCTTTCCTGTTAACCCTCTTTCAGGTCTTTCAGGTTGAACTTGCCTTCCTCTTCTTTTTTTTTTTTTTTTTTTTAGCACTTCTTTACTTTCTGACATTACAAGATGTTTCAGGCTCATTTTGCATTTTCCCTGTATCAGCACTAGAATCAAGCCCTTTCTCCAAGGAGCCTTGGTTCATTTTTCTGTAGAATGGTATCAGAAACCAAATATGGACGCTGGGTGTACCCTATGCTACTGGTATGTCTCTGCTTTTAGATGCTGTGAGTGGACAGAGCTGGGAAATAGACATTTGTTAACTATGTATTCATTTCCTCATCTATCATCTATTTGTCTATTGAAACATGAGTTCTGACTGACTGACATCTGCTGTCTCTCATCAAGCATGGCAGGGCTAGCCTCCTCTCCACCTGTTTACTTACTTGTAATTTCTTTCTCCAACAGTTAGAAACCTGGCTTATGTTATTTATAATTTGTTTAATTATTTGTTAAATCCTAGTATACATGTAAAGTAGGTTTGAAATTGACATGCCCTTGTAAGAAACATTCTTATTACTTAAAATGCACTGTTTATATGCAGTTCTTTTGTTACAGTATCTAGTTAAAACAAAACAAATCCCCCCCCCAAAAAAAAAACTTTTCCAGAGTTGTTTAGGTCAACTCTTGTTCTCCACCCTCTTTAGCAAGGTTATGTTATACTTTTTTTTTTTTTTGAGACAGAGTTTAGCTATTGTCTCCCAGGCTGGAGTGCAGTGGCACGATCTCGGCTCACTGCAACTTCTGCCTCCCAGTTCAAGCAGTCCTGCCTTAGTCTCCTGAGTAGCTGGGATTACAGGCACGCACCACTGTGCCTGACTAATTTTTGTATTTTATTTTATTTTTTTTTTGGTAGAGACGGAGTTTCGCCATGTTGGCCAGGCTGGTCT
>NW_012114955.1:4074161-4084988 GCF_000951035.1 Colobus angolensis palliatus | reverse complement strand
CAAAAAAAAAAAAAAAAAAAAAATTGGCATTAAGTAAAGTTAATTCTTGGAGTACACAAATCTTTGGGTTTCAAGAAATGCAGAGTCTTGTGGATTCTTGTGCATCACTCACTGTCCTAAAAATAACCTTGTATGGAGCTGAGGAGTCCGTTCCTCCCAGTTCTCTCAACCGCTGGTGTCCACTGATCTGTTTTCTTTCCCTATCATTTTGCCCTATCCGTAAAATCAAAATGGAATCATGCTGTGCAGACTTTTGGCTTCCTTCACTTAGCAAAATGTATTTAAATATTCTATATGCTGTCACATGAATCACTAGTTTATTCCTTTTTATTGCTGAGTAGTCATCATATGGCTATATAATATCCATTCACTTGCTGAAGAATATCCCGGTGATTCTCAGTTTTGGGTGATTGTAAATAAAACTGCTATAAACATTTGCATGTAGGTTTTTGTGTGACTATAGGTTTTCATTTCGTGTAGGTAAATAAGAGTGGAATTGCTGGGTCACATAATAATTGTTTGCTTCACTTCAAAAGAAACTGCTAAACCGTTTTCCAAATTATCTGTACTGTTGTGCATTCCGACCAGCCATGTAGGAGAGATCCTGTTTAGCGTTTGGGTTTGTCAGTTTGTTTGATTTTAGCTATTCCAATAGGTATGTAATGGTGCTGCACTGGAGCTTGAATTTGAATTTGCCTAATGACTAATGATGAGCATCTTTTCATATGCTTATTTGCCATCTGTATATCTTCTTTGGTAATTTTTCCTTGGAGATCTTTTGCCTGTTTTAAAATACTGGGTTTTTATCGTTGAGTTTTCCTTGTTTTCTGTGTGTGTGCGTGTGTGTGTGTGTGCGTGTGCGCGCGCGCGTTCCTATTGAACTCCATAGGACTCCCAGTACAATGTTCAATAGGAGTGGAAAGAGAGGACATCCTTGCTTTGTTCTCAAACTTCACAGCAAAGCGTTCAGTCTCTTCCCATTAAGTATGATGTTAGCTGTAGGTTTATTTGGAGACATCACTAATTAGGTGAGGGAAGTTCCCTACTATTCCTGGATTGCTGAAAAGGTTTTGTTTTGTTTTAAATCATGAATGGATGTTAAATTTTGTTAGATGGGCCGGGCGCGGTGGCTCACGCCTGTAATCCCAGCACTTTGGGAGGTCGAGGCGGGTGGATTTTCTGAGCTCAGGAGTTTGAGACCGGCCTGGGCAACACAGTGAAACCCCGTCTCTTCTAAAATACAAAAAATTGGCTGGGCCTGGCAGCGTGCACCTGTAATCCCAGCCACTTGGGAAGCTGAGGCAGGAGAATTGCTTGAACGCGGGAGGCGAAGGTTGCAGTGAGCCGAGATTGCACCACTGCACTGCAGCCTGGGCGACAGAGTGAGGCTGTCTCTGTCTCAAAAAAAAAAAAAGATTTTTCTGCAAATATGAAGATGATCATATGGTTTTTCTTATTTTGCTTCTTAATGTGTTGAATTGCACTGACTGATTTTTCAAATACTGAACTGTCCATGATGAGCCTCACTTGGTCATGATGTCCTTTCTATGTAGTGCTAGATTTGATTAGTCATCAGGGAAATAAAAATTAAAAACACAATGAAATACTACTTCATGCCCACTAAAATGGCAATAATGGAAAAGATGATAATTGTTGGCAAGGATCTGGAAAAACTGGACTCACAAAACAATTGCTGATTGACATGTAAAATGGGGCGGCCGCTTTGGAAAATAGCTTGGCAGTCCCTCAAAATACTCAATAAAGAGTTACCACATGACCTAGCAATTCCGCTCCTAGGTATGTACCCAAGGGAAATGAAAACATGGTCACAAAAAGTTGTACACATAGCAGTATTATTCATAATAGCCCAAGGGTTAAAACAACCCAAATGGGCCAGGCACCTGTGGTCCCAGCTGCTCTGGAGGCTGAGGCAGGAGAATGGCGTAAACCCGGGAGGCGGAGCTTGCAGTGAGCTGAGATTGGCCACTGCACTCCAGCCTGGGCAACAGAGCGGGACTCCGTCTCAAAAAAAAAAACCAACCCAAATGTTCATCAGCTGATGAATGGATGAACAAAAATGGAAGCTCCATACTATGAAATATCATTTAGCAATACAAAGAAGTAAGGAACGGACACATGCTAGCATGGATGAACCAGGCAAACAAAAGTGAAAGAGAAAAGCTTGAAAACACATTAAAGTAAAAGAAGCCAGTCACAGAAGACCACATAGTGGTTGATCCCATTTACGTGAACTCTCCAGAATAGGTGAGTCTGTAGATAGAAGTAGATTGGTGGCTGCCTACTGTGTGGCTTTTTTTTGCTGTGTCTTTAGTGTGAAGGTTTATGTTAATCAAGGCACAAGTTAGGCTGGGCTTATGATTTGTTGTTGCTGTGGATACCTTCGGTGCACCCAGGGCTGCAAAGTCCTCTAGTAATATCTCTGTGGGTCCTTGCTTGGCTGTAGCTCATCCTTGTTTGCTGCTCCTCAGATAGTCTGCCTTTTGCAGCTCCCCACAGCTGTATTCCGCTGTTTTTATTTGAGATGCATCCTCACCATGTTGCCCAAGCTCGAGTGCAGTGGCACGATCTCGGCTCACTGCAACCTCCACCCCCCGGGTTCAAGCGATTCTCCCGTCTCAGCCTTCTGAGTAGCTGGGACTACAGCACGTGCCACCACGCCTGGCTAATTTTTTGTATTTTTAGTAGAGACAGGGTTTCACTGTGTTGGCCAGGCTGTTCTTGAACACCTGACCTCAGGTGATCAACCTGCCTTGGCCTCCCAAAGTTCTGGGATTACAGGCGTGAGCTACTGCGCCCTGCTGCTCCACTGTTATTTTTTACTTCACACTTGCTGGCCTTGTAGAACAGGGGAGGGGACCATTTCCTGATGTTCTGTTTAAGTCTCCCTCAGACACTGGGAAGCTGAGCTTGAGGGTGTGGCCTTCACTCGCATTCCCGCGTCTTACCTAGATGCTGCAGCTGGGTTTAGCTTCAGGGGTAAGGAGCTGTTTTATTTTTCCTGTTCTCTTCCCTGGCTGTGGGAGGTTTCCGCCAGTGCCTTCAGGCCGGAGATTTTGTTGACCTCCACCTGAAAGGCTTTTTTCCTGCCCTATAGGGATGTGGAGCATATGGAGTTTCAGCACTGGGTGTTTCTTTCCCCAGCCAGCCCCACTCACAAGGGGTTGCTTTTTCAAGGCTTCCTGTGAACACCTGATGGCGTTCCTAGGAGTAAAGTGCCCTGTGTTGTGGACCTTACAAGCCTACAGCTCATAGGGCTTCACATTTTCATACTAACCCATCCACAGCTTTTAGAACTCATTTAAAATTTGTCTTTAATCAGCTGGGTGCTGTGGCTCACGTCTGTAATCCAGCACTTTGGGATCAGCACAAGGTGGGTGGATCACGAGGTCAGGAGTTCGACACCAGCCTGACCAACATGGTGAAACCCCTTCTCTACTAAAAATACAACTGAGCATGGTGGTACGTGCCTATATGCCCAGCTGCTCAGGAGGCTGAGGCCGGAGAATCACTTGAACCTTGGAGGCAGAGGTTGCAGTGAGCCGAGGTCATACCACTGCACTCCAGCCTGGATGACAGAGCGAGACTCCGTCTCAGAAAATAAAAATTGGCCTTAATCTTCTTACTGAACTTTGCACATGTCCCAGGTAAGGCAAGTGCTCTGGTCTGGTTGCTCCCTGCAGCTGTCCATCTGTCTCCACTTTTTAGGGTCGTTTTCTTCATGACCTCAGGGCTCAAGAAAAGTCATAACTTTTTGGCTTCTCAACTTTTTTTTTCTTTTCTTTTTTTTTTTTTGAGACGGAGTCTTTTTTTTTTGAGATGCAGTCACCCAGGCTAGAGTGCAGTGGCACAATCTCAGCTCAGTGTAGCCTCTGCCTCCTGGGTTCAAGTGATTCTCCTGCCTCAGCCTACTGAGTAGCTGGGATTACAGGCGCCCGCCACCATGCCTGGCTAATTTTTGTATTTTTAGTAGAGATGGGGTTTCACCATATTGGCCAGGCTAACCTCGAACTCCTGACCTCAAGTGATCCACCCGCCTCAGCTTCCCAAAGTGCTGGGATTACAGGTGTAAGCCACCATGTCCAGCCTCTCAGCTTTTTTCTTGTAGTCAGAGTAGGAGCAAAGTTCTTTCTAGTCTGCTCTCATTAGCTGAAACTGGAAGTCCTATTGTTTCTTTTGATGAACACAAATTCTTTTTTTTTTTTGAGACGGAGTCTCGCTGTATTGCCCAGGCCTGCAAGCTCCGCCTCCCGGGTTTACGCCATTCTCCTGCCTCAGCCTCCCGAGTAGCTGGGACTACAGGCACCCGCCATCTCGCCCGGCTAGTTTTTTGTATTTTTTAGTAGAGACGGGGTTTCACCATGTAGGCCAGGATGGTCTCGATCTCCTGACCTCGTGATCCACTTGTCTCGGCCTCCCAAAGTGCTGGGATTACAGGCTTGAGCCACCGCGCCCGGCCGATGAACACAAATTCTTAACTTTGATGCTAAATGTATCAGTCTTTTTCTTTGGTTTGTGCTTTTCATGTTTTGTGGATGGACAATTGTATATGAAACAATTCCTTTTACAGACACATATTAGAGCAGAACAGACTGTGCTATAGAAAGTTCATGTAAGGCCAGAATGATTTGATCTTTGAATCCTGTTTTGGAGTTTCTTTATGATAAAAGTAACTATTCAATTTCTTTTTTTTCCCTTTTTTGTGGTTTTATAACTTTATTTGATGTACTCGACAGTCAGCAGTTATTTCTCATCCACATTGACTGTCTATAGATTTTTGAAAGTGGTAACAGGCACGTGGGTAACCAAAGTATAGAGCTTGTTTGGTGGATCTTCATCCTGTTTCCTGGACAACCACACAGGGATAGATAAGTATGGGACATTCTTTATTCCTTTGGCCCAGACAGCTTTGATGAGCCTGGTATCAATGCACATATCTGGAGTTCCAATCTCCTTCATGGCAAATTTCTGGATCTCTGTGAGTACCTGAGGGGCATGCTGCTTGAAGCCCACTCCAGGATGTTCTTGGGATTGTTGATGGTACATTCTCCGTCACCACCTCGTTGATGGTAGAATGGCCTTTCTTATCACCACCCTTCTTCGCAGGAGCCATTTTACCGCACCCAAGTTGGAAAGGCTCAATTTCTTTATGATTATAGGATAAATGATTATTTCCATTTTCCTTGAGTCACTCTGGTAAGCTTTTCCTTTTCCCAAGAAATTTGTGGCAGGGCACAGTGTCTCATATCTGTCATCCCAGCACTTTGGGAGGCCGAGGCAGATGGATCCCTTGAGTCAGGAGTTTGAGACCAGCCTGGGCAACATGGTGAAACCCTATCGCTACAAAAAATACACAAATTTTAGCTGGGTGTGGTGGTACATGCCTGTAGTCCCAGCTACCCAGGAGGCTGAAGTAGGAGGATTGCTTGACCCCAGGAAGTTGTAATGAGCCAAGATCACACCATTGCACTCCAGCCTGTAGGACAGAGTGAGACCATGTCTCAAAGAAGAGAAAGAAATTTGTCTATCTCATCTGCTTCAAATTTATAAGTATTTGCCCATAAGGTATTATGCTTTAAATATCTATTATTATTTTTGTACCTCACATTGTTTACTTATGCCTTTGGATTTTTTTTCCCTTTTGATCAACTTCTCCAAAGACTTTTTGGTACTTTATTAGCCCGTTTAAAAAAACCAATTTTTGATTTTGATATTTGCTATTGTATTTTGGTTTCTATTTCTCTGGTTGTTCTTTCATTCTTCCATTTTTTTTTTCTTTAGGTTTGTTTTGTGGCTTTCCATTGTCAGATTGAAGGTGGTAGATAGAGGACCAGGCCTGGGTTGGTCCTAAAGGAGGACAATGGAAATTGCAGCACGGCTCACACCCTCAGAATGCCTATTCCTGCCCCCACCCATACCTAAAGATCTCTAAGAGAATTAGTTCCCCGTGATCAGCTGAATGAGGAGTGAAAAAGCCAGGCCTGGTTTTATATGATTTGGGGTAATATGCTAGTACCAGCCAAAAGTGGACGGTGACAGGAGAAAAGCTCTATTTAGGGGGGATCCTGAAGGGTGGTGTAGAAACAAAACTCTCCCAATGACCCGGACTTTAAAGAATACATTTCCTGGTCTTCTGTTTTTGAAGAAAAGGTCCACTGAGGCGAGGTTCTGAACAGATTCCTGGGCAGGAGCTAATGATTTTTAAAGCAATGCTAGGGAACTCCGAAGGAACAGCAGTGGAGAATCAGTGTGACTCGGAAGGTTAGGCAGGCATGTGGAGGGACCCACGGGGCTAGGTCTGGAGTGTGAGGATGTTTGCCTGGCTCTGGAGAAGGTTCTGGGTAATCAGATGGGCAAGATGCTCCCTTCTGCATATCAGTTTCTTTCTCCACCGCCTAATGATGGCGCTGTGGACCCGTGGCCAAGTGGCCGTGGTGGAGGGTGGCCCGTTCCGGACCTTCATGTACCCTCCAGGCTGCCACGTTTCTGTCAGCAGCGCCGTTTCTGGACTCCCAGGGTGCTTTATTCACCATCACAATTACCCCACAGACCATAGGCTTTACCAAGGAGCTCACTCTACAGCAGAGTAAGTGGCCTGTTAAATTTAATCAGACTTAGTGTGAACCCCACATGTGGCTAAATAATGAAGCAGGAAGGAATATGGCTAGAACCCCAGGGATTCCCCATGGTGCCAGTCATAAAAGTAAATGGAAAGACCTCTTACGGACAGCATCCTTAAACACTCTCATCCCCAATAAAATCCAGTATCCAACACTAATGTTGCCAGTGGTGCGAACTGCTGATGCTCAATGGTGGTAGAAGTGATGGCCTCAGCAGACCAGTTCAGGAGAAGAGGTCTTGAGCACTGTTTCTGACTTATGCTTGATTCTTTAGTCACCTCGAGTATTTTATTAGCCAGTGCACGATCTTTTTAATAGATTTACTTTCTCTTTAAAGCAGACAGAATTAATTTCTAATATTTGAAAGACTCCTGGTTTTTATACGAGGATGTAGGAGAGCAGATTAGAGAGCGAATGGCATTCCCCCCCAAAAAGACAGGTTCAGGTCCTAATCTCTGGTACCTGGTACCTGTGCAGGTGACCCTATCTAGAAATAGGGTCTTTGCAGATGCAATCAAGTTAAGATGATGTCATACTGGATTAGGGAGGGCTCTAAATCCAATGACTCCTTATAAGAGGAGAGAGATGCGGCCGGGTGGGTAGCTCACGCCTATAATCCCAGCCTGTAATCCCAGCACTTCAGGAGACCAAGCGAGGCAGATTGCCTGAAGTCAGGAATTCGAGACCAGCCTGGCTAACATGGTGAAACCACATCTCCATTAAAAATACAAAAATTACCCTGGCATGGTGGTGTGCACCTGTCGTCCCAGGTACTTGGGAGGCAGAGGCAGGAGAATTGCTTGAACCCACGAGGCGGAGGTTGCAGTGAGTGGAGATTGTGCCATCGCACTCCAGCCTGGGAGACAGATACTCCATCTCACCAAAAAAAAAAAGAGTTACGCAAGGAGGAAGGTCATGTGTTGATGGAGCCAGAGATCACAGTGACACAGCTACAAGCCAAGGAGCAGCCAGGATTGCTGATAAGAAGCAGGAAAAGAGTCTTCTGTCCTACCTTTGGAGGGAGCTTGGCCCTGCCAGTTTCGGACGTCTAGCATCCAGAACCATGAGAGAATATATTTGTGTTGTCTGTAGCCACCTAGTTTGCAGTCATTTGTTAACGCAGCCATAGGAAAGAAATGCACGATTCATTCAGGGAACACTGAGTCTGTGAAAACATTGAGTTCTGGGACCTGGTTGAGTGACTGCGTTCTCTATCATTGTGAATCAACACAGTTCCCAGTTTGCGGACCCTACACCTAAGAAGTCAGTGAGCTGCCCAACCATTCTGATCCGAAAGAGCACATAAGCTCTTAGCTGCTGCTCGAAATAGCCTTGGTTCGACCATTGTGATTGCCACGCTGGTATTGCTGCCCACTGTGGAAGCGCACACACCTTTTTTCCTGGAAATGAAATTCTATTATTTTCTCTACACCAAGGAACCTGGTGTCCATCCCCACTGAAATCAGCAGCATTTCCTATTAACATACCTGACCAGTGAAGGACAGCCACAGAGTTCTCAGAACATGTGAATAGTCCTCTTAACAATATCCCAAATGTAATGAAATCCAAGCCACCATCAGTTATAAGATGCACTATTATTTTATGAACCACTTAGAAAAAAAGCCAGGCATGGTGGCTCGCACCTGTAATCCCAGCAATTTGGGAGGCTAAGGTAGGAGGATCACTTGAGCACAGGAGTTCACGACCAGCCTGGGCAACATAGGGAGATCCTGTCTCTACAAAATTTCTCAGGTGTCATAGTACACACCTGTGCTCCCAGCTACTTGGGAAGCTGAGGCAGAAGGATCACTTGAGCCCCGGAGTTTGATGCTTCAGTGAGCCCAGATCATGCCACTGCACTACAACCTAGGTGACAGAGCAAGACCCTGTCTCGAAAAAAAAGAAAAAGCACCACAGTCAAAGTGTTATTTATAATACATTCTCATTTCAGAGACATGGAAAGATGTGAATCTTAGAAGTCATGAATTATGTTGCTCAAAGCCTTGTAAAGGGAGTGTCATTTGAGTTCTCATGACACACCAGAGCATGAGTGAGCAGGACAGACATGATAAACATTCTGTCTTTCCAAGACTTTGCCTTTTTTTTTTTTTTTTTTTTTTTTTTTTTTTTTTTTTTGTGAGACAGAGTGTCACTCTGTCCCCCAGGCTGGAGTGCAGTGGTGCAATCTCCTGGGTTCAAGCAATTCTACTGCCTCAGCCTCCCGAGTAGCCAGGATTACAGGTGTGCACCAACACGCCCGGCCAATTTTTGTATTTTTAGTAGAGATGGGGTTTCACCATGTTGGCCCGGCTGGTGTTGAACTCCTGACCTCGTGATTCGTCCAGCTTGGCCTCCCAAATTGCTTGGATTACAGGCGTGAACCACCGTGCCCAGCCAAGACTTTGCATTTCTTCCTATGCATTGTTCCAGGGTATTTCTGACAACTCAGCTTTATTTAGTGTGGATTTCCATTAAGTCCAGGTTTCAGTCATCCAACTAAGAAAGCAATGAGAACTACCTGTAGCTGCTGGAGTCAGTATATTGGATCCAAAACCTATGGTATGCGTACCCATAATTCAGCCTGATGTGAAATTACGATCATCCTCCTTTTGATATAGCACCCTTATGTTAAATATCCATAAGTATTTGCAAGTTTTTTTGTAGATATTTTTAGTGTGTGAGCCTTCTCCTAGGTCAGAGTCTGTGTTTTTCCTCCTGGGACATGCTGGAATCTGACTGTTGTTACAGGTTTGAAGGAAATAAAGAGCGGTGGGGATCATGATGAGATTTGGCTTTCGGTGCCAATGAGCTCAAGTGAGGTTATTGAGAATCTCACAGGAGAGCAGTGGTAGCGCTTCCTGGCAAGTGAATTCCATTGAAGATGGAGATTTATGGGTAGTCTGATTCATCTACACCCTCTCATGTCACCATTTAATTCTCTAAGTTGGCCAGGCACGGTGGCTCACACCTGTAATCCCTGCACTTTGGGAGGCCAAGGTGGGCGGAGCATCTGAGGTCAGGAGTTCGAAACCAGCCTCGCTAACCTGGTGAAACCCCATTTCTACGAAAAATACGAAAACTTAGTTGGGCATGGTGGCATGAACTTGTAATTTCAGCTACTCGGGAGGCCGAGGCAGGAGAATTGCTTGAACCTGGGAGGCAGAGGTTGCAGTGAGCTGAGATTGTGCCATTGCACTCCAGCTTGGGCAACAAGAGCGAAACTCCATCTCAAAAAAAACAAATTCTCTAGGTTCTATTTTCACATAAGAGACCTGGTGAGGTTATGAATTAAGTTAACACCATAATTCGGCAACTCATGGAATCAAGCTTTTGGCCATCTCAGCCCTTCAGCTGCAAACAAAGAGACTCCTTGAATGTGTTCTTGGAAAGTCTCTGGTTTTCAGTCTGTGCTTAACCAGTAGTTTTCACTGGCAGTGATTTTGTCTCCCTCAGGAGACATTTGGGAATATCTGGAGACATTTTTTCGTGGTTACAACTGGAAAGGGGCGTGCATGTGTATTACTTGCATCTAATAGATAGAGGCCAGGAATGTTGCTAAGCATTCTGTGTATAATGCATAGGACAACTTCCCATAACAAGAACTATCCAGTTCAAAATGCCAGTAGTTTCAGAGTTGAGAAATCCTGTTTTAAGCTGTTCACCATTGTAAGAAGCAACCATCCAGGGCTGGGTGCTGTGGCTCACACCTGTAATCCCAGCACTTTGGGAGGCCGAGGCTGGAGGATCACTTGAGCCTAGGAGTTTGAGACCAGCCTGGCCATTATAGCGAGATCTTGTCTCTACAAATTATAAAAAAAAATTAGCTGGGTATGGTGGTGCGTGCCTGTGGTCTCAGCTACTCGGAGGCTGACGTGGGAGGACTGATTTAGCCCAGGAGGTCAAGGCTGTAGTGAGTCCTGATCGTGCCACTGTACTCCAGCCTGGGCAACACAGCAAGATCCTGTCTCACAAAAAAACAAAACAAAACAAAAAAATCATCCCACATATTCCTTAATTCCCCAAATATGCTGATATAGTCCCTTTGCAATCTAGTATCTTGCCAGATGACACTATGATGCCATCAATAGTAAGAAACACTGTTATTTTATGAACTACTAAGAAGAAAAAATGCCTGTCAAACCCTCACATTGCACCGCCTTTTTTTTTTTTTTTTTTTTTTGTGAGACAG
>NW_012114955.1:4046287-4065355 GCF_000951035.1 Colobus angolensis palliatus | reverse complement strand
GTCTCGGCCTCCCAAAGTGCTGGGATTACAGGCTTGAGCCACCGCGCCCGGCCTATTTTGTATTTTTAGTAGAGACGGGGTTTCTCTTTATTGGCCAGACTGGTCTGTAACTCCTCACCTCAAGTGATCTGCCCGCCTCAGGCTCCCAAAGTGCTGGGATTACAGGCATGAGCCACCGCACCTGGCCGAATGTGATTTTTAGAGAGCCTTTTATTCTCAAAAATGTCTGGTTTGGACATTCAGTTGCTGTCACTGTCATAAGACCCTGTATTTTCTCAGCCCTGCGCCTGACCCCTCCTCACCCAACTCCATTCCTGCTTGTCTTCTTTCGGCTCCTTTCCCTACTCGGGGGCTTTGCAGATTCTGTTCCTTCTGCCAGGGACACTTTTCCTCCCATTCTTCACAAAGCATTCTCCTCGTTACCCTTCAGGGCTTAGCTTAACCGTCACTGCAGAGATGCCTTTCCTTCCCTCACTGGACATGGTCCCTCCCTGCTCGTCTCTGCATCGTTTCCTTCCTCACTTCCTCTGTGTGGTAAGCAGATTTGACGGTGCTCTGTCCACGTGTTTAGTCTCTGCCTCCCTACCGGAGTGTAAGCGCCTCGAGGGTACAACTCTCTGTGTCGTGTTCACCATTGTGTCTCCACTGCCTGACACAAAACCCATTTCCTCAAGAAATGACAGGTGAAGCCGCCATGCTGCATGTAGTCTGGGCACTCAGCCTTTCTTGGCACAGCTCACCTAGTACTGAAATAGTAATTTGTGTAATTTCAGTTTATCATCAGTTTCTCCTAGATTTAACTTCCATGAGAACAGGGCCCATGTCTTTTTTTGCTTAAGCTCAGAACAAGGCCAGGGCAGTTCAGGAAGCATTAAGTCTGTGGAATTTTCTGTAGGCCATGTGCCTGGTTGCTGGGGAGGAGGAGACAGGTGTTCCTGGCGGCTGGTTCTGGGGTACCATATTGAGAAACTTAAGGAGGATGTGCGTGGGGCCGGACGGGGAGGGCAAGGTGTGCATGACAGTCTCCACGTGTGGTGGGCCTTGCTGGCCTGGCCTCCCCTTCAGCAGCATTTCGCTTTTCTGACCCTGCTGCACTCCAAGCTGCCCCCTTAGAGGTTTCTTGAACCTCAGAAAATTCGGGATTTACCAAAGACCCAGGCCTTCAGCAAGGCAGATGGCAGGGCTGCGAGCAAGACCTCTGAATCCTGGGGAAGAGCTGGAGAAGTGTGGTGAGGAAGCCTCCCAGCCCTAACTCCATCCTGTGTTGTCTTTGCAAACAGCAGCCCCGCCTACTAAGAACCCATCTAACACAGCAACACTGAAAACCACTGTCAGGCAAAACCTGGCTCCAGCATCCAGTGTCACCACCGTGACTACAGCTAGAGTCCAGGAGAGCACAGTCTCCGCTTCCAAGGCCATGGAAACCTCAGCCCCAACCAAGGCGAGCACCCTTAGTGCGTCCAGTGCCTCACCAGGGACTACAACCCAGGTTCCGCAAACCTCAGGCCCAGTCACCACTACCGTGGCTATAGGATGCTGCTCAGACAACTCTACTACCGCCATCAAGGGCCCCAGGAGCACGCAAGGTGCAGACGCCACTACAGTTGCAATCTCCACGACCACAGTGAAACCTGACACCACAAGCAGCCAGAATGGAGCAGAAAATACAACTAACTCTGGGGGTCAACACAGCCACAGTGTGACCACAGACCTCACATCCACTAAGGCAGGACATCTGACGACCCTTCACCCTACAAATCCAGTTAGCCCCTCACAACCCACTTTGACACATCCTGTGGCCACCCCAACAAGCTCGGGACATGACCATCTTATGACAGCTTCAAGCAGTTCAAGCACTGTGGCTAGCCCTGGCCACATCTTCACAAGCCCAGGGATGACCACCACCCCACGTAAGTAATTGCCTGGCTTTCTTCAAGCACCAAGAAACTTTTCAGGGCCAGGCATGATGGCTCATGCCTGTAATCGCAGCACTTTGGGAGTCTGAGGCAGGTGGATCACCTGAGGTCAGAAGTTCGAGACCAGCCTGGCCAACATGGCGAAGCCCTGTCTCTACTAAAAATACAAACATTAGCTGGGTGTGGTGGTGAGCGCTTGTAAAGCTACTCAGGAGGCTGAGGCAGGAGAATTGCTTGAACCTGAGAGGTGAATAGTTTCTATTCCATACCTGTTTGTTTATTTTTGAGATGGAGTCTCTCACTCTGTCACCCAGGCTGGAGTGCAGTGGCACGAACTCTGCTCACTGCAACCTCCACCTCCGGGTTCAAGCGATTCTCCTGCCTCAGCCTCCTGAGTAGCTGGGACTACAGGTGTGCACCACCACACTTGGCTGATTTTTTTTTTTTAAGTAGAGACAGGGTTTCACCATGTTGGCCAGGCTGGTCTTGAACTCCTGACCTTGGGTGATCTGCCCACCTTGGCCTCCCAAAATTGCTGGGATTACAGGTGTGAGCCACTGCGCCTGGCCAATACTTATTTATTTATTTATAAGAGCTGGTCTTAACCTAGTAAATCAATTTCAAAATCTACCTGTGGATCATGAGCCTTAGGATCATGACCCATCTCAGATCTGTGGACCCAGAATTTCTGAGTGCTCCCTGGTGATGTTGCTGTGTATCAGCAGCATATGGTCTGAGGTCAGCAGGCCACCACTCCACAGGAGGGTGCCACGCAGTAGGAGTGTGGGCTCCGGCTGAGATAATCCTGGATTCAAATCCCCGCCCTGCCACTTGTTGGCATGGGAACTCGGGCAAATCACTGAGCTCCTCGGAGCCTCAGTTTCCTTGTTGATGAAATAGGGACGGTGACGATTCCTTCCCCAGAGGGTTGTTATGAGGATTCAGTAGGGAAGTACCTTTGAAACACTTAGTCTCTTGCACACAGTAAGTGGTTGGTGAATGTTCACTGCAGCTGCTGTGACTTCCTTTGCCGGGTTATTCCACTGGCTTGTCATAGGAATCAGTCCACTTCTTCCATCTCTGTGGGAAGTAAGACCAAAGAACCTGGGAAAACTATTAGAGCGAGAAAAGACTGTCCTCTTCTCACGAGGGTGCACTCATCTTTGCCCATTACCCTCGTTTTCCCAATGACAGCGCCGTCAGTTATCTTGCAAAGAACTCAACAGACCTCCAGCCAGATGCCAGCCAGCTCTATGGCCCCTTCCACCAAGGGGACAGTGGAACCCACAAGCCCGACAACGGCATTGAGAATGTCTCCCCTGCCAGAGACCATGAGCTCCAGCCCCACGGCAGCATCAACTACCCACCGATACCCCGAAACACCTTCTCCCACCTTGGCTCATGGGAATAACTGGGTAACTCCGGCGGGTGTGGGGCAAGTATGAGAACCCAGACTCGGGTAGAAGGGGCTTTAAGACAAGCGTTTCTGTTCTTTCCTCCAACCCAGGGCCCCTGGCTGGGGCTTTGAGCAGCACTTGCCGTTCGCTCCTCCCTCTCCCTGGTTAGCCTGGTCCTGGCTTGGGCTGCCCTCAAGCCACGCAGCCAGGACATACCTGGCTCTGGAATGGGTCCAGCCATGCCTCTGGCTTGCCATGAACTCCTTTCTATCTGGGTCACCCCTTAGTTGGGGGGGAAGTGTCAAAGATTCCCTGACTATGAACCCAAACCTTAATCTCAGTGGCTTCTTGCAGACCAAGTGTGAGGCTCCTGAGATGCCAAGTGAGAAGCACCTCATCCTGAACCTCACAGGAAACGCCCTCTGTGTGAGTAGCTCGCGGATCTGAGCCCCCAGCTGCAGGCTCGCAGCAGGGCTGAGGGAGGGAGAGGGAATGCATGTTCTTTCTAAGTGCATTTTTAAGGCGCATTCGCTTTCTGGCCCTCATTTCTTCCTAGTAGGAAGTGGTCCTTTCCCATCTTACAGAGCGACAGACCGAGGTTTAGACTTCTCTGTCAGGACACACCCACAGGACTGAACCCCCTCGCCCCCCGGTTTCCTCGGCTTTCACTGTGTGACTATTCCCAGTATGCTGAGTTGAGGGACCCTGATCCTAGTTCCTGTTTGCCCTTAGCTCTGGGAGTGACTTTGGTGAGTTGATCTCTTTGGGTTTTAGATGTCTCAGTTGAAAATGAGAGGTGAGGCCAGGTGTGGTGGCTTACACCTGTAATCCCAACACTTTGAGAAGCTGAGGCAGGAAGTTTGCTTGAGGCCAGAAGTTCAAGACCAGCCGGGGCAACATAGGGAGACTCCATTTCTACAGGGAGGAAAAAAAAAAAAAAAACAGAGAAAATAAGAGGTGTAGTCTGCCTGAGTCTCTCGGCCTTAATCGTCTGTGGCTTCACATTTCCCGGTCCGTGGACTATCTGAGAGCCTTGATGGATGAACAGTCCTGGGAGATGCTCCCTCTAACCTGAGGAGCTGACGGGATGGGTGGGAGAGAAAAGGGCCCAGGAATGCAGGAGCCACTGCCAGCAGTTCTCCAGTCTGGGTGGGGTGTGTGTGTGTGAGCACACCTGTGTGAGGGAGGTATAGCAGTGTGTGAGCAGCCTTCAGGCTGCCGGTCTCCCTGGGGCCAAAGGCTTTGGTCTGGGGATGCGCCGTGCACACTCGGTAAATAGCTGCTGAGTGCTGTGGGTGCTGGAGATGGCTGGCTCACTGCTGCCCTCTCCCGGTCAGTGCCGGTTTTTTGCAGCCACCCCCTAGGAACTAGAACTAGAACAGACTCGAACACTGTGTCTACAATAGGACGGAGAATTTGGGCTTACAACACTTTAATGCTGCCTGAATTTTCTGCAGTTGTTTTCTTTTGGGTGTCCATTATGCCAGCATTTTCCAAGTGAACTTTACAAAAGCCTACATCTTGACCAGAGTTTTAAAAGGCAGTGGTGTTCTCCTAGGGTTGGGCTTATTGGACAAGGCAGGCATTGCGTGAGATGGGCTCTGGGGATAGTCAGGTGCCCGCCCAGCCATTCCTCAGACCCTCTTTTTGGATGTAGCTTGGCAGGCTGTATGATTGCTTGTGAGAAACATTTTTTTTTTTCCTTGCTAGAAAAGGAAGATGGAAAACCCTGGATCCCTTCCTGATGTCAGGGTGGGGAATTAGTAAGCTTAAGGAAATTCTGGTAGAAACCTTAGGGGTGGTTTGTATGGGTTCTGTGCCAAGCCATCCCTAGAGTCCTTTTCTTTGTCTTAGACATTTATTGTGGAATCAGGTCAGAGAAACCCCAGGGAGGGGTGCCCCTAGATGGCACGGCAGAACTGGGTAAAAAAAGCTGCCCATACTTCTCTCCTCATCCTCAGCCCTAAAGCCACGTCAGCCATAATCTTTCTTCTTAGAGCTAAATAAGACTCCTCCAAGATATCCTAGGGGTAGCTTCAAGATTCCACCTGTTCCCTTACTCAGTGGAGGCCCCTTCCCCTGTCAGCTTGTCCATGTCTTCAGAGCCAGAGGCTCTGCCTAGGGCAAGGGCACGTGGATTTCAGCTTTGCGGGTAGAGACCCTTCTGCTGAGAGCTGCAGCCTCCTCACCTGATTTCCCTGAACTGGGCATGAAAGGCTGGTGAATGGGAGTTCAGGGGGAATTGGAGTCTCCCCCGCAGGTTGTGGGGTGGGGTCGCTGTGCAGTGCCCCCACTCTAGCCCTTTCTAGGAATGGAGATGGAAAAGACCCCCAATCCATGAATAGCTTGGAGGGAAAAAAGGGGCACTAGGGTGAAAGGAATGAAAGGTGCAAGCATAGACCAGATAAACACAGTGCGGGGAACAAGCTGATGGGAACGAGGCAGAGGAGGCAGCAACTGGCCCAGGAGAACCGCGCGCAACCCTTGGCTCCTGGCCGGCCGGCATGGAGCACCAGCTGGGGCTGGAGAGGGAGGCAGGTTCTAGAAGAGCAACAGATGTTCTCCCGACGTAGCTGGAGGGCAGCCCTACAGGCCTAGGCTGCTGTCACAGTCCCCGCGGAGTCACCTGCGCTCTCCCCACCATAGGCAGAGGGCCCTCCAGATGAGAAGCTGGTCACGCTGATATGCCAAGCAGTCAAAGCCACCTTCAACCCGGCCCAAGATGAGTGCAGCATACGGCTGGCACGCGTTCAAGGAAGTCAGGCAGTGGTCGTCAAAGAAATCACTATTCACAGTGAGTGGAGGGCAAGGGGGACTGGGCGGAGGGCAAGGGGGCCTGGGCTGAGGCCTGCATGGGTGGGAATGGGGGCGTGCAGGAGCCACATTGGAGGGTGGGTCACAGTGGTGCCCCTTCTGTTCCCTAAGAACTGCCAAGCCACACCCCCTCCCAGGTCACCCAAGAGACACACTCAGGAGACTGAGATACCTGCATCCCTCTCTTGGGGTACAGTCCCCGTCCCCGACTGCCTCTCTCTGGGCTGGGCCATTGGACAGCGTCTCCCTCCTCTCCCACAGCTAAGCTCCCTGCCAAGGATGTGTACGAGCGGCTGAAGGACAAATGGGATGAACTAAAGGAGGTAAGCGGCCCCCCAAGTGTGGGGACGGAGTAGAAGCCCCTTGTGGGAGGTCTGGTTGCTACCCTCTCTCTGTGGGGAGGAACCCCATCACGTGCCTGCATGTAGACGAGGGTGGTGGAACAGACCCCAGCAAACTGCAAGCAGAGGGGCTCTGCAGTGAAGCCGGGGGGCTGATAGAGAGAGGGTGCCCCCAGACTGTTTTCTGCCACTTCCTGTGCAGGCAGGGGTCAGTCACATGCAGCTGGGGGACCAGGGGCCACCGGAGGAGGCCGAGGACCGCTTCAGCACGCCCCTCATCATCACCATCGTCTGCATGGCGTCCTTCCTGCTCCTCGTGGCGGCCCTCTATGGCTGCTGCCACCAGCGCCTCTCCCAGAGGAAGGACCAGGTAAGCAGCTGTTTGCGGCCACACAGAGGAAGCAGCCCAGGTCACCAGAGGAACCCTCCCCTCGTGATTCCCAAGTTGCAGAAAAGGAAAAGGGAGCAGGCCCTGGACCCTTTCTAATGGGCAGAGGCCATCCCTGATGGGCAGCCGCCTCAGTCCACAGAGCATTACAGAGGCAGTGTGGCAGAGGACACGGCGTGGGCTTTGGAGTCAGGAAGCCTTACTTTTTATTTTATTATTGTTATTTTTTTCAGACAGTGTCTTGCTCTGTCACCCAGGATGGAGTGCAGTGGTGAGATCTCGGCTCACTGCAACCTCCACCTCTTGGGTTCAAGTGATTCCTCTGCCTCAGCCTCCCCAGTAGCTGGGATTACAGGCATGCACCACCATGCCCGCCTAACTTTTGTATTTTTAGTAGAGATGGGGTTTCGCCATGTTGGCCAGGCTGGTCTCAAACTCCTGACCTCAAGCAATCTGCTCGCCCCAGCCTTCCAAAGTGCTGGGATTACAGGTGTGAGCCACCACGCCCAGACTGGAGTCAGGGAGATTTGGTTTAAGTCCTGGCCCTGACCTTGAGAAAGTCAGTCAGATGAGCTCTTTGGGCGTCAGGTTCCTCATCTGCATAGCAGGGATAACCTCCTTGCAGAGCTGGTCTGAGGATTAATTGATAAAAGCAGGTCTAGGTGTTCCTGTCTAACCCAAAATTTTTCCGCCTACCTTACTAGAATTCCCGCCATGACGGTGCCACCCAGACCCGTGGTTCTCACTCCTGCCTGCACACTGTGGGGAACTGTAGAAAAAATTCCCTTGCCTGACTGCCTCCCACACCAATTCAAACAGAATCTCTGAGTCCATCAGTGTAGTTGTTAAAAAGCTCCCCAGGTGATTCTAGCATGCACTCACGGTTGTGTTTGAGAGGGACAGAAAGCCCCTCTGCCGGATGGCTGCTGTCTGCGGCAGGGACGGTTCTAGAGACAGCGTACCCATCTTAGAGAGGGCTCAGTCACCCAGCCCAAGAGAGGTCATTTTTTAATGCTCTTTCCCCATTCATTACAATAGGTGAAGTAGGTGTCTGGAGAGGAGGTTTTGGGGGAAGGGATGGAGGGGAGGAAAGAGCTTAGAGGACTCTGGAGAACAAAGTCCATCTCCACTGACTTCACCGGTCTGCCACCAGGGTGAGGGTGAGGGGCAAGTCTTTGTTCCAAACTAGTTCCGGGAAGGCTGAGAGCCAGAATGACCACCAGGAGCAGCCAGCCCCACAGGGGAGCAATGAGGGCCTGCTTTAGCTACAGTGGGGCTCCGGAGTGGGAGGGGTACATGCGCTATATTAAGCTCCGAGCCCTCTGAAACCCCCTTCTCACTGGTCACCTTCCCCACTCTAGCAACGGCTAACAGAGGAGCTGCAGACGGTGGAGAATGGTTACCATGACAACCCGACACTGGAAGTGATGGAGACCTCTTCTGAGATGCAGGAGAAGAAGGTGGTCAGCCTCAACGGGGAGCTAGGGGACAGCTGGATCGTCCCTCTGGACAACCTGACCAAGGACGACCTGGACGAGGAGGAAGACACACACCTCTAGTCCGGTCTGCCGGTGGCCTCCAGCAGCACTGCAGAGCTCCGGACCGACCACCCCAAGTGCCGTTTGGACGGGGAAGGGAAAGACTGGGGAGGGAGAGTGAACTCCAAGGGGTGTCCCCTCCCAATCCCCCCAGGGCCTTAATTTTTCCCTTTTCGAGCTGAACAAATCACATTCTGTCCAGATTCCTCCTGTAAAATAACCCACTAGTGCCTGAGCTCGGTGCTGCTGGATGATGAGGGAGATCAAGAAAAAGCCACGCAAGGGACTTTAGAGATGAACTAGTGGAATGCCTTCATTCCGCAGTGAGGTTGCCGAGACCTGAAGAGGGTAAGTGACTTGCCCAAGGTCAGAGCCACTTGGTGACAGAGTCAGGATGAGAACAAAGATTCCATTTGCACCATGCCACACTGCTGTGTTCACGTGTGCCCTCCATCCAGAGCAGTCCCGGGCAGGGGTGAAACTCCAGCAGGCGGCTGGGCTGGAAAGGAGGGCAGGGCTACGTCCTGGCTCAGTGGGATCTGACGACCTGTAAGTCCAGCTCCCAAGTTTTCCTTCTCTACCCCAGCTTGTGTACCCGTCTTCCCACCCTCTGTGTTCTTACCCCACCCTACACTCAGTGCTTGTTCCCACTTACTCTGTCCTGGGGCCTCTGGGATTAGCACAGGTTATTCATAACCTTGAACCAACCCATTGTTCTGGATTCTGATTTTCTCACATTTGCCTCGTGAGATCGGGGCTTAACTCACACAGGTCTCCCTGTGTGAACCAGGTCTGCTTAGGGGGCCCATGTGCAGGTGGAGAGAGAAACGGACACTCTTCAGTCCAGGCTGGTGTCTCAGGGCAGCTGATGAGGGGGTCAGCAGGAACACTGGCCCCTTGCCCCTGGCACTCCTTGCAGACGCTCCCCACGATCTTCTTGGGCTTCCATTTCCACCAGGGACTACAATCTGCTGTAGCTACTGAAAGCAGCGTGTTCCTTTTGTTGTTCACTGCTCAGCTGATGGGAGTGACTCCCTGAGACCCAGTATGAAGGAGCAGTGGCTGCAGGAGAGGCCTTCCCAGGGCCCCCCCCATCAGTGATGTGTCTTCAGAGACAATCCATTAAAGCAGCCAGGAAGGACAGGCTTTCCTCTGTATGTCATAGGAAACTCAGGGACATTTCAAGTTGCTGAGCGTTTTGTTGTAGTTGTTTTCTAACCCAGCCCTCCACTGCCAAAGGCCAAAGCTCAGACAGTTGCAGACTCCCAGTTAGCTCATCACACTCATTCTGATTCTCCTCTGCCACAGGGAAAGAGGGGCCTGGAAAGCGCAGTGCATGCTGGGCGCATGAAGGGCAGCCTGGGGGACAGACTTGTGGGAACATCTCACTGTCCTGGCCTGGAGCTAGGCCTTGCTGTTCCTCTTCTCTGTGAGCCTAGTGGGGCTGCTGCAGTTCTCTTGCAGTTTCTGGTGGCATCTCAGGGAACCACAAAGCTATGTCTATTCCCCAATACAGGACTTCTATGGGCTCAGCAGTTAGCTGCCATGTAGGAGGCTCCTAAGCAGTGGGCATGGCGAGGTTTCATCTGATTGAGAAGGGGGAATCCTGTGTGGAATGTTGAACTTTCGCCATGGTCTCCATCATTCTGGGCATAAATTCCCTGGTATCAACTAGGAAAACGGGCAGAACTGCTTAGGGGAATGAAAATTGCCATTTTTCAGGTGAAACGCCACACCTGCAGGGTCTTAAGAGTCAGGCTCAGGCTGCAGGAGTTCTGATGAAATAGGCTATCCACTTGGGAAGGCTTACTTTTTAAAAGGGTAGAGGGAGGGGCTGGGGAAAATCTCTGTCCTGCCCCATCTGCCTAATTCCTTCCTCACAGCCTGTAGCCATCTGATATCGTAGGGGGACGTGAGGCTAACAAGGTCCGAAAACATCTGCCCCAACGCTCTAGTGTTTGGAGGTGGCCAGGATGGAGAACAGTGCCTGTTTGGGGGAAACAGGAAATCTTGTTAGGCTCGAGTCGGGTGTTTGCTTCCTTCTTGCCCAGCGCTGGGTTCTCTCCACCCAGTAGGTTTCTGTTGGTCAGACTGGATTATTGCTCCTTTGCTGATCCTGGGACACACTTCACCAGCCAGGGCTTTCGACAGAGACAGCAAACAGGCCTCTGCAAATCGACCAAAGGCTGCAACCCTATGGCCTCTTGGAGACAGATGATGACTGGCAAGGACTAGAGAGCGGAGTGCCTAGCCAGGTCGGTCCTGACTCTGCTGACTCTCCATCGCTCTGTCCAAGGAGAACCTGGAGAGGCTTTGGGCTGATTCAGAGGTTCTTTACATTCATCCAAACTGTGTTAATCTAGTCTTAGGGCAGCTTCAGAATCTGACACCTTGCCTCGCTCTTGCCACCGGGAAACCTATGTCAACAGGCCAAACAGCCATGCATCTATAAAGGTCATCATCTTCTGCCACCTTTACTGGGTTCTAAATGCTCTCTGATAATTCAGATTCTGGGTCTGGGAAGAGGTAAGGGGAACACCAGAAGCTCAGCAGGTAGCAAAGACAGTTTATCAACTCTTTCAGTGGTAATCTGTGGTTTCCCCAAGCTGCACAGAAGGTCAGAAACCACGAGTATGGTGACTGGGAAGCCTACTGTCATGTGAGTGGGGTGCAATGCTTATGAAGGAGGTACAGAATATTCTTTGCATCGTAGACAGAATACGGGTTTAATCTAGTCTAGACACCAGATTTTTCTCCCGCTTGATAAGGAAAGCTAGCAGAAAGTTTATTTAAACCACTTCTTGAGCTTTATCTTTTTTGACAATATACTGGAGAAACTTTCAAGAACAAATTCAAACTGATACATATACACAGATTTTTTGGATAATGTAAATACAGTGGCCATGTTAATCCACCCTGCACTGCTTTAAGTGAAAATACTTTGAAAAAACATTATGTTACCTGAGTGATGGCCAAGTTTTTTCTCTGGACAGGAATGTAAATGTCTTACTGGAAATGACAAGTTTCTGCTGGATTTTTTTTTTTAACAAAAAATGAAATATAACAAGACAAACTTATGATAAAGTATTTGTCTTGGAGATCAGGTGTTTTTTTTTAAATTTTAAAATGCAACCCTGCCCCCTCCCCAGCAAAGTCACAGCCCCATTACAGTAAAGGTTGGAGTCAATATGCTCTGGTTGGCAGGCAGCCCACTAGTCATGGAGAAAGGTATTTCAAGATCTAGTCCAATCTTTTTCTAGAGAAAAAGATAATCCGAAGCTCACAAAGATAAAGTGACTTCCTCAAAATCATGGTTCAGGACAGAAACAAGATTAAAACCTGGATCCGCAGACTGTGCGCCTCAGAAGGAATAATCGGTAAATTAAGAACTGCTCCTTGAAGGGGCCAGAATGACACAAAGGACAGAATTCTTTTCGTAGTTCGTACCCCAGCAAGGCTAGGGAGGGCATGAACACAAAAATACGAACTGGTCTTCTATCCTTTCTCTGAATCATTTAGGTTTAAGATGTAAGTGAACAATTCTTTCTGCCAAGAAACAAGTTTTGGATGAGCTTTCATGTATGGAATTTATTCCAACAGGACTGAGGGACCAAGGAAACAAGATGGGGGAGGCAGAGAGGGCAAGAGTAAAACTGTAGCATAGCTTTTGTCACTGTCACTAGCTGATCCCTCAGGTCTGCTGCAAACAGAACATGGAGGGAGGGCGCAGATGACTCTTTAGTGTGGGTCTTTTTGTCTGTAGTGAATGTTCAACAGTTGGCCCAGGAAGTGGGGGATCATATGTGTCTTAGTGGACAGGGGTCTGAAGTACACTGGAATTTACTGAGAAACTTGTTTGTAAAAACGATAGTTAATTATTGCATTTTCTTACAAAAATATATTTTGGAAAATTGTATACTGTCAATTAAAGTGTTTTTGTGTAAACTGGCTCAAGCTCTAGTATTTTGCTGTGACTTAAAGCCTTCACTTGCGTATGAGGCTCATTGCCAAAGCGCCTGAGAATGTCGGATCACACCCGTAGCACAGGAGCCTCTGTGCTGAGTTACACTTGTCCAACTCTGCAGGCACAGAAATTAGGAGAAGCTGAAAGGAAAAAAAAGGGGGATCCTAAAGGTGGTTATGAGTCTACGTTACTCAAACTGTCCTAGTGACCGTAAACGACCTCACTTTCCCCTAAGATGTTGTATAAATGTTTCACTCTCTTCCTTCCTTCTACTTCTGCCTCAGATACATTGGGAATCACCACTATCAGAAATCTCCAAGGGGGCTGCTGAACACTGATCAGGTATGAAAACACTGGCAAAGGGACTCTCTCTCTCTATATATATACACACATATAAATATAAATAAATATAAACAAGCTCTGTTCTGGCCCTGTTTCTGCCATAAAAGGATCTGTTTACCGCCACAAGAGGCTTCTGCCTATCCCTCCTCCAGGTCTGCAGTGAAGACAGAGGTTTAGGGAAGGAATCACTGGAGATGATTCTGACTTTCTCCATCTCCTAGCGTGGTATTACCCACAGCAGCATGCTTCCTCACTGGAAGGGGAAAACCTCATCATTCCCAACTTGCAGAAGGGAAACTGTCAGGTAGAAGTGGTCTGTAATCTTAGGTTGCTAGACAACAATCTTGTCTATTTGCCTAGCATCTTACCATTTACAAAGCATTTTATAGGAAACCTGCAGGTTTACAAACCTATCTTACAGGAATTGTCCCCACTCAGGAAATTGGATGCGGGGGCTGAGCTACCTCTTTGAGATGGATCACACAACCATCTAAATGGCAGCGCGGGCCTTGATTCTCTCTCTTTTTGCTCTTTAGTCCTACACTCTTTCCTTAGTACCACGTTAATGCCAGAGTTCCAACAGCAACTCCCGTTACAGTATGATTTTCCTGTCATGAGAGTTGTGAAAGGCAGTTAAACCCTGAAGAGAGGGCTAGAGTTGGGCCAGGGTCATTTTGAGGTTAACTTCAAGAGGGTGCCAAGGATACAGAAAGGAGTCCAAGTACAAGGAACTCACACAGGACGCTGGCCATGGTCGAGGCGCACTGTTCTAAGAGTGACTCATAGCTTATCATGGGCCACAAGTTAGACCTAAGACCCCATTCTCTTCCTGAGTAGGTCATTGACCTGCTCCCTGCCTGCCAACCAAGACACACGCTCATTTGTCAATTTAAATGTGTTAATGCTGATTTGTCACTCAGAACCTCCCCTATAAGCTCCCTCCTAAATCACAGATTTCTTCTGTACACAAGGGAAAAAAGTAAATAAAGAATAGAACTGGCTACATAATTAACACTAGCGATAAACACTGAGATAGCTAGTGCTTTCAAAGACCTTGGCAGGGAATGGTGGCTCATGCCTTTAATCCCAGCACTTTACAAGGTCAAGGTGGGAGGTTAGCTTGAGCTCAGGAATTCAAAACCAGCCTCGGCAACATAGCCAGATCCTATCTTTACATTTTTTATTTTTTAATTAGTCAGTTGTGCTGGCACGTGCCTGTAGTCCTAGCTACTCCAGATGCTAAGGCAGGATCACTTGAGCCCAGGAGTTGGAGGCTGCAGTAAGCTATGATCACACCACTACACTCCAGCCTGCATGAAAGTGACACCCTGTCCTAAAAAAAAAGAAAAAAAAAAGAAAAAAGAAAACCAATAGGATCCCAGCAAACAAGATCTGCTGCCAGTATTTACTTCACAGAAGAAATGAGGCAGAGAAGGTGTGGTTGTGAACAATGCTATACAGAAGTCATTGGTCATCAGGAAATAAAAGCCAGGATTCCCGATTCCTCCTGGGCTCTCCATTCTATGACCCAAGTTTAGAGGGTAGCTGTACAATGCTACCATGTACATCGCCAAGGGTCCTAACTTCCTCTCGGGGTTTGCCAACCATTAAAACTTACGAACATAGTGCTAGGCAGGCTACTTCTACAGAGTTTCTCCTTCCCTATAATAAGAATGTCTCTGGCAAGCATATGATTGACGGCTGCTGCTTTTGCCGGGTGAAAGCCCACAGGAAAAAAGGCCCCGTAATAGTGAAGCTGTAGAGTAAGGACGGTGGCATCATCCTCTGCTGCCCCAACCGCCCTATGCCCCAGAAAGCCCAAGTCTCCAGTCCCCTCTTCCTTTTCTCTTTCCAAGACATGCAAAAGGCAAAGGAAGATGTAGCATAATGTGCTGCTAAAGAAGAAACGTCATTAACCAGGATTTAGACTTACGTCAGGACTGTACAAGCCTCAGATGGTCTTTCCAGTCATATTAATACCTTCAGAATCTGAACGGTTAGTGATAAATCAATGTTGCCTCCATTTACAGGGAAAATATTTCCCCCCAGTTTCTAGGAACCCTGCAGTCATCTATATGAGAAGTTATGGGAGCATGGGCACACACAGCCATTTCCCTAATGGGTGCTCGGTCATCTTCCTTAGATGGTAGAAGCCCCTGATGCAGCAACTTCCAAGCTCTGTAGTACAGTCTCCACGTGCACTTGACCTGGGAGCAGCTGACTCTCATCTGTGTTTAGGGCCAAGGTTTCTTTACTTACTGCTGTCTTCCCACCAGAAGGTAGTGACAAACATATCAAGGGTACTGGCCTGCATTTTGATCCTTTTGAGTTAATTCTCTGGAGGACTGACCAAGGAAAGGTCAATTCCTTACCTTATCACTGCACCTCATGCTTTCCTGTTTTGAGAACACAAAGAAACATTACTTAAGGGCCACACTCAAAGGACACCCTAGAAATGAAAGCTCTGCAGTAACGTTTGGATTATTCAGTTTGTAAATTGAGAAAGCATGATCCCTGTTTGGAATAAAACCAGCTGACAATTCACTCCAGGATGCATGATCACAAAGCCAAGATGTAAAGCAGACCAGGAGGTAGAAAGGGCAGAGAGGGGATCTCCTTACTAAGAGTCCCACCACTCAGCCCCAGTGATCCAGTACCTTTATCTGGTGTATTTCTCAGTTTAGGTTTTTCAAGATTTGGCCCATAAAGTGTCTTTCCCCTTTAATGGGGACAGGGATAAAGAATTTTCCCAAACTTTGCAACACTTCTAGTTTCTCTCCCTTTACTATCTTTTCTGCAATGAATTTTCCATTTCAGTTCAGTCTTTTCTTCTAGTTCCTAGCCTGTACAAGCATATCCCCTTTTCAAGAGGAACACAAGTCCAAATGGACAAGGCAAATAAAATAAGGCTGGTTCATGAAATAATTTACCAGCGGTCTTTAAAAGTGGAAGCCTCCCCGCAGAAACTTTGTGAGCATGGCCAGTACTTCTTTATCTGAGCACTGTCTCAAAGGAAAACACCCAAAGGCCCTTCAAAGTGGATCATTTTCAATTTTTAGAAGCCTGAATAAAACTTACCTTTCTGAGGGAAAAACCACAACTGTAAAGTACAAAAACATTTTAAAGGTGCACTTCAAAAGTAGTTTAAGCAAATACAAGAGACATCTTGTAGCATCCATATATAACTTTTTATTAAGAAAATGAACAAAATACATTCTTTCTCCATATGTACATTACATACAACGTAATTCTACAATTGCCATTGTTCAGCAGATCACTCATTTATTTATTCACAAAGTAGAGTTAACACATTTACCAAAGCTGGGATCTGAAAATTATTTGTACTAAAAAAAAATCCTAAAAAGTCCATACAGATTGGATAAAAGATAAACCAGAGAGGATCATGAGGGGAATGGGGAAGACTGCAGAACACAACAGAGTCCAACAATGATTCCTAACAATTGATGTCAGAAGAGATCTGATACCTATAAAGCACTTCTGTTTAAAAGCTCCAACCAGCTCATGCCAGCTTTCCAGAGTCCCATGATTTCCATTTAAGACGATGTGGACACTTTAGGATACGGCCCTGACCCCACACTGCCACAGAAGAGGGGGTTAGAGTAGAACCAAACAAGTTAGCAGTTTTCTCCTCCACACATTGAGTCTCATCTGAAATACCGAGGTGCAAAATGTGTGAATCTCAGCTAACATGCAGAGAAATACAATTTTTTTGAGAGACATTTGCTTACATGTGGTAAAGAACTCTTGTTTTATGGACTCCTTTCTTCATGTTCATTTTGTCTGTTTTTCTTTTGGCTTTTAACAATAGCTTATCTTTTTTGAATGTGAATTTAATGATGACCATATTAAAAAGTCCATCATAAACAAAGACTCCTCCTCATGGTATGAATATGCTCCATATGCCCATAATGGTGCATAAAGGATTCAGAAATTCAAATGAGTCTTAGGGCTGAAATTTCCAATGACCTGAGCAAGGCAGCTCCCTATAGCTTCTGGATAACATCTTACACCCGGAGTTCAGGCTTAAAGAGACCCATCAACACAATTATTTTCAGATTGTCTGTCTAGAAAAGGGCAATGCTCAAAGGAATATAAATAAGGGTGGGGACATATGCTTCCAGCCTAGTCCTTTCTCCATGTGGTTAAAAACAAAACAATGGAATGGCTGTGTTAATTTTTTTTTTTTTTTAAATCTTTTCTAGCCTTTACTAAAATGTTCGGTAGTGGAAATAAGTCAGGGACAATAAAATGAAAAGGTCTCATCACTTAGTTAATACTGGTTTTTCTTGTTTATACTTAGTAATTTCCTAGTTTTTAAAATGATAAACCTATTTTGACAATCACTAACATCAATACATTTTATCATAAGTCCCATAAAAGATATTTAACATTCTCCACCCTTTGGCTAAGCTGGCTGCTACAGCACCACATTTCCAGTCCAGGAGATGTTTTCACAAACAGAAGGAGCGATTCACAGCATTAATAAGCAGGCTTAGAAAGATAGATTTTATTGGCTATGGAGGAAGTTGATCTTTCTTCTCAATCTAATTTTCAGTCCAATTTCGGTTTTGAGAACCTATCTCTATCAGAGGGGATCTTAATTTCTGACTAGTGAGTACTTCCAATTTATAAAATAGCTGACTTTTAAAAAATTCTAACATCTTTCCCAAACTGTTTAGAAATATGCCATATTTGAAAGATGGAATACTGTTTGTTCCCAAGACCAACACAAGAAAAGGAGGTCCTCATCTTTGCTTTCCCGTACTCTTCCTCTGAGGCTAATGACTCAACTGTACATAGCTTTTGGAGTGGGAGCAAGGCAAGAAATCTCTTTAAAAAGAGCATTTAAAAAATGTGTATCTATGTGTATATATGTATATTTATATATCTACATAAACAAATCTGTTCACAGGAAAATGTTACATTATTTTCTTTTTTTTTTTTTTTGAGACGGAGTCTCGCTCTGTCGCCCGGGCTGGAGTGCAGTGGCCGGATCTCAGCTCACTGCAAGCTCCGCCTCCCAGGTTTACGCCATTCTCCTGCCTCAGCCTCCAGAGTAGCTGGGACTACAGGCGTCTGCCACCTTGCCCGGCTAGTTTTTTTTTTTTTTTGTATTTTTAGTAGAGACGGGGTTTCACTGTGTTAGCCAGGATGGTCTCGATCTCCTGACCTCGTGATCCGCCCGTCTTGGCCTCCCAAAGTGCTGGGATTACAGGCTTGAGCCACCATGCCCGGCCCTACATTATTTTCAACTCTAAATTATGCAGAAGACTATACAGTTAATTAATACTATACTATCTACCTTTTCAGAAGACATTTCACACAAATCCAAAAAGTAAACTGGCTTAAAGAATAAGACAATCATAACACCTCTTGCCCAGGCTAATTGTAATGCTTAGGAAAGGAAGTTCACGTTTATTTTTCTAAATGGATGATTTGTAAGTAAGGAGGAAAATTGTTTACAATTGATCAGCCATCAAAATCATTTTTTTTTTCTGGGAAAGGAAAAATAATAATTCCAAGATCAGTACACAACTTCTTAATAAATTTATCTTCCCCTGTGGAAGACTACTCATAAGTAACCTTTTGGACTTCGATATTATTAAATTTGGGAGTGAGTTGTTAATTACTTGGTATTAGCTATCTTGTAACCTGGTATTATTTGAGGCAACACACTACAGCTGTCACTTGCAAACACCTGAAGGCATGGCTCTAATGGTGTAAGATCCTCTCCTTTGTTGTAACTGAATTTACAAAGCTCTGCTAGTTGCAATGGGATTGGGATTTATTCTGCATGCCTCCTCTAATTTAATTAATCACTTTACAGATGTGGAGGAGACCTAAAGAAAAAACCAAAATTATGAAATACTTCTAATGCCAAACCCAGATCTCATTATTTCTTGGCAAAGCAGAATCAACAGAGACCCTTGGGATGATATATAATTAATTTAAGGCAAGGAAACTAGTATCAGTTCAATTCGGTATGTGTTACAAGTTATACATGAAATGACAATTTTCCTCCTATGTTAAAGGGCTAGAAAATAAAACCAACCAAATGACATGAGCTAAACTGTAACAAAGGGTTTCTTGAGATTTGTTAACAAAGGAGGAATAAAGCTCAAAACTGGCTTTTTGAGTGGCTCCTTAATCATGCACACAGGCTTGTTCAGTATATCACACAGAGTGTTTCTTCTTCCTGCCAATTAATTTGGCATTCATTAAGTAATGAGTGAAACTGAAGAATGATGATCTCCGGCCGGGCGCGGTGGCTCAAGCCTGTAATCCCAGCACTTTGGGAGGCCAAGACGGGTGGATCACGAGGTCAGGAGATCGAGACCATCCTGGCT
>NW_012114955.1:3953605-4046033 GCF_000951035.1 Colobus angolensis palliatus | reverse complement strand
AATGATGATCTCCTCAGGCTGGTATTTGTGTGGCAGACAGCTCAGATATCTGAGCTAACTGCTGGGACTGCTAGCATCCCAGATGGTACACAGCCATGTTGCAGCAAGAGCTTAAACTCAGTGAATAAGCAAGGGAACCCCCAAACTGCATGTGGAAATGTTTCATGGCTGGTTTTCCTACTGGATCCTTAACAAGGAACTGGCTATACATAAGAAGCTGCTCACCTAGTTTAAGATCTAGAGCCCATTAACACTAGATTTTCTGTTTTAAGATCTCACACAGTTATTTGGGAGAAGGGAAGAAAGGTAACTAACCAAGAAATGCTATCTAGAAGCATGAGCTTTGAGGCCTTTTGGTAGTCTTTTTCCCAGCATCTCATTAACAAAATTATTTTAGGGTTAGAAATGAAGAAATTTCTTTTTCCTTTCAATTTGTGGACCTCTAAAATCCATGGGCAAAAAAGCTCCTATTTTTCCTCTAGCTCGTTCCTGAAGTTTAATACTTCCAAGTCAAAATGCCTTAGATAAGCAAAATAGGACCTTGCACACAAATGTTTAATAGTTCCCTGAGGCTGTCTGAAAAGCAGATAAAAAGGAAGACATTATTTTATAATTAAAAGTGATACCTTAGAACTGGTCCAGTTCCCTACTAAACATTTCACCTTTTTTGTTGTTGACCCTACAGCTTTCAGATAACATCCATGTTAAATTCTGTTTTCTTGTAAGCTCGGCAGTGTTTGGGGATAGACAGCACACTGCAAATCTTATTTCCAAATAATGATTCCAATTAAGAAGATAAACTAGGACTACTCTTTCATTTTTGTGTTTTTAAGCTGTTAAGTAGGATCCAGTTCACAATATAAAACTTTAGCAAAAAAGACAGTGATAATTTCCCCCGATGGCATTTCTCTCTGCACCACTAGAGAAACTAATTTACTATAACCTCTAATGACTCCTTAGGTTAAGGGCTACAGAAGCTACCATCAGATGATTTCACGGGCTATGACTGCATAAGAGTTAGTCATTTGAAATTGGAGCTAAATTCACATTTTTGTTGTTGTTGTTTTTTGGAGACAGAGTCTTGCTCTGTTGCCCAGGCTGGAGTGCAGTGTTGCAATCATAGCTCACTGCAGCCTCAAACTCCTGGGTTCAAGTGATCCTCCCACCTCAGCCTCCCAAGTAGCTAGGACTACAGGCATGTACCACCACACCTGGCTAAAAAACAAAAATTTTTTAAGTAGAGATGATGTCTTGCTATGTTGCCCAGGCTGGTCTCAAATTGCTGAAGCAATCCTCCCGTGTTACCCTCCCAAAGGTCTGGGATTACAGGTGTGAGTCACTAAGCCCAGCCTAAATTCACATTCTTGAGGGGAAGAGACATTTATAAGATTGCATTATTTTTAAGAAAAAAAGAAAAGAAAAGCAATTATTATTATTATTTTTTTTGAGGTGGAGTCTTGCTCTGTTGCCCAGGCTGGAGAGCAGTGGCACAATCTAGGCTCACTGCAAGCTCCACCCCCCTGGGTTCACGCCATTCTCCCGCCTCAGCCTCCCGAGTAGCTGGGACTACAGGCGCCCGCCACCACGCCCAGCTAATTTTTTGTATTTTTAGTAGAGATGGGGTTTCACCGTGGTAGCCAAGATGGTCTCGATCTCCTGACCTCGTGATCTGCCCACCTCGGCCTCCCAAAGTGCTGGGATTACAGGCGTGAGCCACCGCACCCGGCAAAAAGCAATTATTTCATGGCAATTGAAGCCATTTCTAATATTCAACTATGTCAGAAATTTAAAGTCAATTCTTAACACAAATTCTAACTTCAGCAGAAAATCAATGCTACTCATGGGAGGTAGGAATAGAAATAAAAAGATTAAAAAATACAATAAAAAGAAAAGACAAAAGGTAAATGGAAATTCTAATGATATGCTGAATTCAGGAGCTCTGCTATCAAACTTGTACTTTACCGATAGTTCTATGACAAGAGTCCCTAATGCCAGGAAAAGAGGCCAACATAGGTTTCTCCATTAAAGCTGCCACAGCCATTACTACTATCCCCAAATGACAATGACTCAAGTATGTTTACAGCAACATCTGAATGCTATTAATTCCTTAATTTCATTATTCTCTTGTCATAAATAAGGATAATAGAGCATTTGCCTCAGAATGATTTTGATCTTTTTTTTCCAAGCAATACAATGCTCCTACAGAATGCCACAGACAATCTCGGAAGTCTAGGGCTAACAAAAGTCAAGAATAAAGTTACATTAGCTAAGAAAAATAAATGGAAGAACAATTCACAGTATTTGGTAGATAGAAGGAAACCAAGGTTTTAAAAATCATGTATAAATAGAACCTCTAAGACAGGATTTATTGAGAAAAAGAAAAAGCATTTGGTGAAGAAATTTACATACTGCAGTAACGAGTCCTCACCCAAAACAAATGAGGGCAACATCATTCATGTGAGCTCGTCAGCTTCGTATTATTTCGACAAACTTGGAAATGTCTACCTTCAACCAACAGACCTCTAGACTAGAAGTTTTGGATAGCCAAGTCATTTCAGCATTAAAACAAATCACAGGGAGATAGAAGCCAGGGTCTAGAACCACAAAAGAATAGTGTTATTTGACTAATAAGAATTACAAAAGTCTCTTGTGTTAAAGCGCCCAAAGATCTAATCTGTAAGTACTGTCATATGTAGACCCTCTATGATACTCCTCTAGTCATTAACTTTTTCTGGGGCAGCCTTCACATTCTAGATCAGGGACTATTTTAGGAATTCAAAACTTGGTGAGAATTCAGACAAGAATTTCTTGCAAAGGGATGAAATTGTGGATTAATGTGGATTTTTAAGAAAAGAAGGGTTAGGAAAGGTTTTTTTTTTTTTTTTTAAACAGTTAGATGACTTTATTTAGAATATATGTTGTAATGATCCCTCCCACAGAAGTCACTTTAAACCATAACACACAAATACTGTGCAACATTCAACCAGCTAAGGATTTCACATGACTTTCAGGAAATAAATGACCCACAATTACCCAGTGAATTCCATGCAGTGTTAAGAATAATTGTAGGTACTTCTTCATGTAATTACCATGAAATTGAGTATAATTTAGAGAATAAAATCAGGAACATACTCCTAAGTGCTTTTTTGATCCATTAAGCATTCGTTCTTATCTCTCACTAAACGCTTGGGTGCCTCAAACTAGCTTTTGTTTATAGGCTAGATTTTAAAACACTGTTTTATTGTACCTCTGTTAATGTATCTCTACATAGCACTTTAAAAGCAGACGTGAAGAGACCAACTGGAATAAGCTGCCAACTATTTATATATAATATACATACTTTGCCCAAGAATGCAGTTTTAGAAGCTTAAATCACTGAGCTCTAAACCCATCAAACTTTTCTATGATAAACCAGTGACTTTTTAATGTATTCTATCAGTTTTTACTTATTAGACATGGACAGGTCTGTTTTCATATAAATGAAAATCAGGTCTAAAAGATGGCCTTGATAAGAGTTAATACTGTCTGTCAGCTTCAGCACAGAGGTTGGCATTCAAGTCTGAATTCCTTTGCTTGAATAAGAGTGATATATTCTTGAATCAATCAAACTGGCCACATGAGGTCTCTGCCATTACCAAAATAAAATGCAAATGCACTTAAGAGGTATCTTGAAAATCAGATTATTTCTCATGAAGTACAAGCACTGAAAATAATATTGGATATCTAGTTTAATTTCTGGTTGAAAATAATGTATTATGCTAGGAAAAAGGAAGAATGAGGTTGAAGTTGGAGATAATACAAATGAGCAAACTGTATCCCACTTAATTCATGTGTGTAAAGCGTTAGCCAGGTATTTCAATTAGGGATTCACCTAGGCTAGAATGAAATAATTGTTAGGTAGTAAAGCATATACACTTGGCTATATAAACAGTGTACCTAAATAACAAATTCAATTATTTAAATTATAGTCTATGCTGGAATTCTTGGAAATACACGTGGGTCCTCACTAAATAGTGACATGTTGTGAGCAACATGTCGATCTTGGTCATGGATATATGAAGCACTATATTCTCTGCAATCATTTCCAGCAGTGCTCCCATTAAAGCCCCACAGTACAGTGTCTGACTTTTCAATTATCTCCTCAGTACATCTATCTCACTTTGGCAAGAGCGAATGGCTCGCTATGATTCAACCCCATTTAAACATGGCGGTGAGCAAAAAAATTCCAGAAATGAAGGGGGAAAATTTTACCTAAATAAAGTGAGGAAAGATGAAATTAAAACAAATATGTTTTCCAAAAAAACTAGTAGGGAAATAATTAAGGAAAAACAAAAATAAAATTACTGAGGTCAAGAACTTAGTTTCCTCCAAGTAACATTTAAGGAACTGATGAAAACAATTACAAAGAAGCACTGTAAAAATAAATGGTGGAGGGCGGCAGGATTTCGCTTGCTTGATCTTTTTAAAGTGCCAGAATTCATACTAAGCAAAACTAGAGCTTTTAAATTTAGGAAGCCTTAGCAAGTTCAAGTTCTTCCTTGTCATTCTTCTGATTTTCTCCTGTCTCCCAAAAGATTTAACAGGCTGTATTAGTGATATTAACATTTTATGTTCTTCTGTCACTCAGGGGGATCATTTTATGAAACTGTTCAAGTATGTAAGTAAACTGTATTTGCTTGACTGGATAGCCACTTGGTTATTCTGCAGCTACACAAGTTGGTACTTGCTGAATTACATAGCATATCTTTCACAAGTAAAGGTACAAATCAAATTGCTTAAGAAATCACTGTTGACTGCTTTGGGATGCTAGGAAAGCCAAGGAGCCCATGATTCAAGCCTAGAACTAACAAAAAATATATTCCCATCAATCCCCAAAAGAAGTAAAACCATGTACTGAAGACAGAATAAAGTGGGACCTCAATGTTTCATTCCTATACATGACACTTTTTGAAACTGCAGGTTAATTTCTTCTTTGGTGAGGCCTAATCTTGTTACTCAGGGACGTACTTGATTCCATAAAGCTATTCACTCTTAAGAGCCACTGGATCGACCGACACTTCTTTTAATACGAGTCTGCTTTAGCATGGTGGCGGTCAGCTTCATACAACACAGTTTTGGAGCAAATATAAGCACTAGCCAGATGCAGGTTCCCCACATTGCATTCCACAGCACCTCCTCAGAAGATATGTACCTCTATCTCTCACAAAAAAATTGACCTGTGGGAAAGTGCATCTGCCATACCTTGTTTTTTAATGAAAAAATATTTGAACTGTTCACAAAGTCTGGTCTATGTGCTTAATGAAATGCCTGTCAGTTGTATACCACTGGACAACCACAAACCATCTCTTTAAAATATCAATATCCACAAGCAGATATAGAGAGACAATGTGTATAAAAATAAATGAAAGCAAAGCTCTGGAAACCCAGCCTCCTCTCTCAAAAGAAAATACTACAGAGATAGCACAAGAGAAACGGGAGCCCTGGTTCTGCAGAGCTCTTCTGGACAAAAGAGTCATTTTCTCCGAAAATTGCTATGAAGATATTATTCACTACTCGATCCCTCCTGCTGGTCATTTTTAGAATGGTTCTTAAAGGTTCTGAACTATTGTCTCCTCAGTTTAAGGTTTCTGTGACTCAAAGTCAGATACTACTGTAATATCTACTATAAAATATATCATTACAGAAATATTATATACCAACCTCAGATAGGTGCTTGGGTCAATCTCAGGTTTCATGTTTAGTTTTATGGTCAAGAGTGCAAACTTGAGACCTCAGTTCTGCCTACTGTTTAACGTAACACAAAACAAGTCAACACAGACACAGATATCACCTTAACATACATCAACTGTCCTAGAGAACTATACACTTGTTAAGAATGAAGTAAAGAGGTAAACAAGTGACACCACTTACACGCAGTTGTGTGATGGGAGGTGAAGTGAAATGGGAAGGGAGAAGGCAGGTCAAATGACCAACAGCAACAACATTCAAAATACTTGTAGTGCTGAATCTGTTAATAGTGCTTATTTCCCCCAATTAAAAAAAAGAAATAAAAATCTGAAAGGGTCAACTGCCTAATTTTTCTTTTATACTCATTAATTCTTAAAAGATAAAGTAAGAAAAATATATATATATATTTAACTGGAAAGTATACCAATTTCACTTTATTAGCCTAATTTAGGAATAGGATGAGGAGAGCGGGGTTGAGGTCAGGCATGAAGGAAGAGGGTAAAAACTTGTGATGGTTAAGATCCCTTCAAAACTCTGGTGCAGTCCTCAATCACTGCAGCTTTACTGTCAGTCAATGGAGTTGCAATCCAAAAGATGGAAAATTGACTCCTGTTTTCCATTTCTGTGTCCAGTGACTCTTCAGTTACAGTGTGATGAGGTCTACCAGGTTGCCTTTAGGAGGAGTCATGCTGTCAGGAAAGAAATTTACTAAGGTGTCAAAGAGCTGAGTTCTTTGAGCATAGGTGTGATCCACATCAGAAAAGCCTGGTGAGGAAGATACAAAGAAACATCCATTGTGTTTAAAACATGTAACAGAAAAACTAGTTGAGACCAGCAGCAATGTATTTTATAAGGGAGACATCAAATCAGGCTTCAAAACCAGGCAGACACTACTGATCTGACCCCAGTTGCTGTGGTGTGACCTTAGGTAAATTAATCAGACTTTCTGGCTTTCAGACTTTGCTTCCTCAGCTGTAAATATGTGACAATCCTGTTTACTTCATACAGGTATTGTGCAGATTAAATGTAGTTACATGAAAAACCTCTAGCAGAAGGACTGGCAATTTAGTTACTAAATAATATTGATCTTTCTTCTCTTCCTTACAAGGTCTTTCCTCTGCTGGTCCACTGAGGAAATTCCACTTGTCTTTTCTGACTTGTTAATGCTTCTGAACCACTAAGAAGTTTTCTGGTAATAAAAATATAATAAAATCAAAATGAAAGGTCTTTAGAAATTAGTCTAAAATCATCAATGTCTCTGAGACAGCTGGAAGTAGTCTCAGAGAACTGAGTGATAACACAGATGACTGAGGGAAAGAGATACATGTACAATATGTAGAATGGTACCTGCACGTAATAAACACTATACCTTTCTGCTACTATGTCCCAGGCCCTATGCTAGGCACACATTATGTGAGGAATAGGGCAATAAACTACTTCTATCCTGATAAATGTTAGAAAGCGTATGACATAAAAGGCAGGGACTGTTAATCTAAAGGATTTTCCCCCTAACCTCTAATAAACATTCAATGATCAAGTTCATTCCAGCTAAAGGAACATTCAGTGAGGTGCTGTCTTCATCAAGTGGTTTATCTCAGCTGCTTCAGATTTCTTACATACAAATGAGATATTTAAGTGATAAAATAAAATAAAATAATTTCCCCTATTCCTGAAATAGCTGAGACATGAGAGCACTGCTGAGTGCCATGAGAAACAGAAACAGAGCCATCAAGAGTTATGTATGCCATGGTGTTCAGTGAAGGCGGCTTCAGATCAGACTGCTTTTCATTCAACTTAGAGAACCATTTTAGGTCCAATCTGTTTTAATCTTGTAGAAGAACAGGAATAGACCATAACATTGCCAAGGATACCAGTTTCCTGGAAGGAACATAAACAATGCCTCGAGAACAGCACATTCCTTTTTAAAAAATATATTGTTTTAAGTTTGAGGAAAATGTTTACTTGAGATGAGCTTGAGTTTAACAAAGCCCACTATCGGATCATGGAAATGAATGGAAAGAAATACTCCAACATATTAACAAAGGTTATCTCTGCGGTGAGATAAGAGTCTTCCTTTCTATTTTATGCTTTTTTTTTTTTTAATTTTCAAATTGTTTCTTTTTCAACTTTTTATTTTGAAAAACTTCAAACTCACATAAAAGTTTCAAGAATTGTGCAATGAACACCCTATATAGCCTTCACTTAGATTCATCTCATCAATTGTTAAAAGTTTCACCAAATACGTTCTCCGTCTCTCTTTCCCTGTGTGTGTACCCCACTGAAAATCTTTTTGCAGAACTATTTGGGAGTAAGTTTTAGACAGCTTTGCCCCCTATATGCTCAAACTAATTTCAGCTAAGAACAAGAACATTAACTTACATAATCAATATATATTAAATTCATGAAATTTAACATTGATGTCCCAATAATACCAGTCATTTTTCAGTCACTTTTTTACAGTCATGTTTCCTACTAATCTAACATCCAATCCAAGATCACATACTGAATTTAGTTTCCAATCTCTCGAGTTTGAAATAGTTCCTCAGCCTCTCTTTGGCCTTTATGACACTAGTACTTTTGAAGAGCACAGAACACTTATGAGTGAAATGTGTTGGAGCTGGGTTGCCTGATTGTTTCTTCATGATCAGATTCAGTTTATGCAGTTTTGGCAAGAATACTACAGAAGTGATACTGTATGTCTCAGGGCATCATCTCAGAAGGCATGTGGTATCAGTTTATCCCAATACTGATGATGTTAACTTTGATCATCTGCTTAAGCTGGTATATATGCCAAATTTCTCCAAGGTAAAGGTGTTCTTTTCTACCTTTGTAATTAATAAACTATTGATAGGGAGACAGCTTGATGAGACTGTGTAAATATCCTGTTCTCCAACAGCCCTGCATCCAATAATTTAGCAATCATTGATGATTCTTTCTAAAACAATTATCAGTTATATGATAGTGATTTTCTAACTCTACGATTCCTTCTACAGTTGTTGACATTCTATTGTAAAGAAGCTTTTTCTTCCCCTCCTCCCATTTTACTTATTTGTTCACATCACTGTGTACTCAGGGATTCTCTCTTGTTCAATATGTTATACTCATTACTGTCATCATTCATTCCGATACTCATACTGTCCCAGATTTGACCAATGAGAGCCTTTTTGAGCTGGCTTCTGTGTCTTTTTGAAATACACCCATTATTTTTGGGGTACCTTCTTACTTTCTAGTATATGTCCAAATTCATCTTTACACAGTTCTGGAGTCCTAATTCCTTTTAGCTGTGACTATTATTTAAAAACCAAGCAAGAACAGCTGTGCTAATTGCCAGGGTGTCACTGTTTCTAGGCCTATGCATACATACCTATCATATGCATACATTTTTTTTTAGAATATTATAGTTCATGCTTTTATTGTTAATTCTAATTTCTTAAAGCCCCAGAGGATTTAAGAAATTAATCCTTCTCTTATCCCATTCCATATCTCCTTTCTTCCACCAAGAAAACCCTCTCAGCAACATCGTATTTGTTCAACTTAAAATACATAAGAGTTCTAGATTTGCTATACATGTACCACTACCGACAAAAACTCAACATTACTTTGCTTTTATTGTTTTTAGACTATACCCCACTGAAAGTATACAGTCTAAGCACTGTACTAAAATGGCTTAGTTCTCTCTTTTATGTTCTGAATATGTAGAAGTACAATGCTGTGTTATATTTTTAAAATAAGATATGGATTCTGTAATGCTACTCTAATAAAGTAATACCATTTTCTTGAGATCAAATTATCTAAGAGGGAAAAAACACTGAATACCTGTGTGGTAGGTACTTTAGGTATGATAATATTTCATTGTCACAAAAACAATGAAGTATTATAATCTCCAGTTTCAGATGAGACAACTTTGAGAGATTCAATAATCTTAAAGTTATTACTATTTTTGTTCTTCATCTACCTCTTTTACACAGAAAGAGATTCAGTAATTCAATGAAGTCACACAGCTAGGGAGGGAAGAGATGGAATGTGGAACCCATGTCTGTCTGACTCCAAAGCCCTTTATTTTTCATTAACTCATAGTCATTAAGTGCTTAAGTGGTAGGGCAATGTACTAAGCTCATTTAACTCTCAAAGGCACATCTTTTATTTTTATTTACTATTTACCTATGAGGAAACTGAAATTTACACTATCATTAGATGAATGGTTAAATTATGGTAGATCCCTATTATGAATAATTATGTATCACTTCAAAAGAATACAACTGATCTAGTGTAGCTTCATAAAAACATCTACAAGCCACATGATTAACTTTTAAAAATTATGCTGCAGAATATGTTTTAACATTATATAATAAATTTAAACAGCACATACAAACCTATATATTTATATGGGTGTGTGCATGCGTATATATAGTTGATCTTGATCATTTATACATTCCATATTTGTGAATTTGCCTGTTTGCTAAAATTCATTTGTAACCCCCAAATCAATACTTGTGGTATTTCTGTGGTTATTACAGACACGTACTAAAGTGGCAAAATATTTGAGTTACCACACGCACACGTCCCCAGCTGAGGCTGAACTCTGTGATCTCTGCTACTTTCTAGTTTCGGCTCTTACTATCCACAACAGCCCTTTCACCATCTGTTTGGTACCACATTTTTGTGTTTTTGGTGGCTTCACTGTTTAAAATGGCCCCTAAATGTAGTGCCAAAGCGCTGTCTAGCATTCCTAAGTGCAAAAAGGCCTTGTGGGGAAAATATGCATGTTAGATAAGCTTGGTTCAGGTATGAGTTAGAGTGATGTTGACCATGAGCTTAATGTTAGCGAATCAACAATATATATTAAATGAGGAATCTTTAAACAGAAACATACATAACATATGGTTATATACTGATCAGTAGATAAAATGTTATGAACAGAGGCTTGTAGGAACCTAACTCTGTATTCTACTTTGAATAATGAGAACCAACTGCATCTATGTCTGTGTATACGGTTGTGTGTGTGTAAAGGTGTATTACATACAAGTGATTATACTTGAGGGTAAAAGACAGAGATTGAGGAAAGTTGTTTAAGGAGAATCCTAAGCTTTATATGTAATCAATGTTTTTTCTAGAAACAAATAAAAAAGGGGTGGGGATCTAGGAAACTCATCAATAGCACCACAACTACTTAAATGGCACTGCTAGGACAAAAAGGTGATACTGATTCTAAACCTCATGCTCCTAATCACTATGTTTATCTTACTTTATTTTCATAAATAAAGTAAAATGGAAAGAGGATGTAACCATTTGAGCAGTGGAAACTGGTAGAGCTCAGTGAGAGGTAGCACATTTAGTGGTTTAGAGAAGGTGTTCTGAAGTCATACTGACAGGGTTTTAATCCTGGTTTTGCCATTCACTAGCACTATGCCTGGGCAAGTTACTTTAGCCTCTCTGCACCCTAGTTTCTTCATATACAAAAGGGGATCACATAGTAGCTACTTCATAGGGTTACTATGGGGTAATCATGAGTTAAGACATGCAAAGTGCTTAGAAGAGTACCTGGTCCCACAGTAAGTGCTCAATAAATATTAATTAGCTATCACCCTATCACTAGTAGTATGACTGAAGACAATGACTGCTCTAAAAATAAAGTAACCTATTAGGAATAATTTTTTATTTTTAGAGATGGGGTCTTGCTACATTGCCCAGGCTGGATTCAAACTCCTGGGCTCAAGAAATTCTTCCATCTCACACCACCATGCCTGGTTAGGAATATACTTTTAATTTATCATCCTACACGTAGCTGGATTTTCCTACTGCGGTAAAGGAGAAATAACATGAATTCTCATTTTTTTCCTAGCATACACATTATTAAATGTACACTTATTTTCTAACACTAAACTTCATATTTGGACTGTAAACTTCTAAAAACAGCTGTAAGGACCAAAAAAGGACAAACCTGGGCAAGATAGTGAGATCTCCTCTCTTCAAAAGATGTAAAAAAAAGAAAAAAAATTAGCTCAGCGTGGTTGTGCACGCCAGCAGTCCCAGCTACTCAAGAGGCTGAGGCAGGAGGATTGCTTGAGCCCAGGAAGTCTAGGCTGCAGTGAGCCACGACTGCACCACTGCATTCCAGCCTAAGCATCAGAGCAAGATCCTGTCTAAATAAATAAATAAATAGGTAATATGCTTTAGAGACCAGATTTTTCCTACTTGTCACAAACCTTGCTGAAAATAAGTTTAATTGTTCCAATTCATACTTTCTAGAAATAACATACAGCTCTTAAACTTAGCAAAATGACTGAGTTCAATCTTACAAGTGCCTATAGCTACCAGAAGCTCTAAAATCAAGATCCTTGGAGATTTTCTCTGAGGTCACACATTTTTCCAAAACTAAGATAATATCACCTTCCATCTTTCCGATTCTTTAAAATACTACATACAATATTAATACTTTTATTTAATTCTCACTAAGAGATGAACGTAAATTGGATTATTTCTGGAGGGAGTCATTCAGAAAGTTTGGCTGAGGTTTTTTTTTTTTTTTTTTTTTGCAGACCTTAGAAAATGAAATATTCATTTATACAGTGAAAGGTATAGTAAATAATCCATTTTATTTCTTTTTTTTTTTTTTTTTGAGACAGAGTCTTGCTCTGTTGCCCAGGCTGGAGTGCAGTGGCCGGATCTCAGCTCACTGCAAGCTCCGCCTCCCAGGTTTACGCCATTCTCCTGCCTCAGCCTCCTAAGTAGCTGGGACTACAAGCACCCGCCACCTCGCCCAGCTAGTTTTTTGTATTTTTTTTTTTAGTAGAGACGAGGTTTCACCGTGTTAGCCAGGATGGTCTCGATCTCCTGACCTCATGATCTGCCCTTCTTGGCCTCCCAAAGTGCTGGGATTACAGGCTTGAGCCACCGTGCCCGGCCAATAATCCATTTTATTTCTATTCTAATTGGCATAAATATAAAATAGTCTGACAGAAAATGAATAAAAACAAGAACCAGGAACTCTAAATAGGCATAAAACCTTATGAAAAGTACTTCTTGTTTATCAATAGTAAATCAAATTTCTCATTATTAAAATTAGCATACAATCTGAATTTGCTCCTTATCCAAATTCACCAGTGTTACAAAGGTGACTTTTTTTTTGAAAAATAGAGACAAGATTCTGCTATGTTACCCAGGTTAATCTTGCACTCTCGGGCTCAAGATGATCGTCCCACCTCGGCCTCCAAAAGTGTTGAGATTACAAGCATAAGTCATTGCACCTGTCTAGAAGATTACATTTTTAAGGCAGTCAATATTAATAATGGTACCCTGAATGGAGCATTACTGCTTTACTGTGCTAAATGTCTTCCAGAATTATTTAATTCTCTCAGCAATTTGAGGCAAGTACTCCCATTACCTTCATTTTACAGATAAAGAAACTGATAATTAGAAAGTTTAAGTAACTTGCTCAAGATCACTTTTAAGAGATCCTGACTCTTAACCACCATCTCACATTCCAATATCCTAATCACTAGGCTATACAACCTTCCCTCAGACAAGACAGGAAACAACATCCCACAGGAATTTTCCCTGCTTGTATTTTTCTCTTTTTGTGTTTGTATTGTTCTCAGTACATCTGAGGTTTGTTTAGAATCCAAATAAACTATTCCTGACAAAATATATTAGTTGGCAGTGAACAGGACAGAGTCAAAAGAAAGGAAAGGAGTTAAGCTGAAGGTAAAATATTTGCTGACACCACCCTAATTAATATATTTAAATTGCTGCCAAGAAATTCTGGTTCTAAAGGCTAAAAATAAGTCAGTTAGATACAATTTAGTGCTATCCACTAATAAATAAAAATAATGGGCCTGGGCTGTGGTATCAGACATAAGGCACACAATCATTCAAATAGAATATATGCCAGACCCCCAATTCATGCATTGAAATTCTATCCATTTCATATGTTAGAATTCAGAAGAGCATGAACTTTCCAAATTAATGCTTACACCTAGGTTCTCCAGCTCACAGAGTGGGGATTTCTAGTAGCCTAAGGACTTCAACTCGAGTGTATGAATAGTGGTAAATCATTATCTAAATTCTTAGGAGAACCTTCTGGAGTCACGTTCATAGCAGTTTGCTCAGTCTAGTCCTGAGGAATCCTACATATTCTGGAGTTAGAACTTAGGACTGGCGTTGCCTTGATCAGTCGAGAAGCCTCAATCACTCGCTATGGATAAAGGGCAAGACCTCAAGAACACCTCTATTTTTTCATCCCAGTGAAAAGCACCAGAATTATACATACTCTTTTTTCTTTGAGGTACTGTTCACTTTTAAGAGATAAAAGGTCAAATAATGAAGAAACTAAATTGATATCCCAAAGTGTTAATTTATTCCAAATAGAAAAAATAGTATTTATATTACATACAATGGAAAATTTCAATACTATTGCTCAACTCTAAGGCAAATAATAACTGCACCAGCATCAATGGGATTAATATGCATTCACTGATCAGTGGAAAGCCGGGAATTTCCATACTTCAAGAATATTATCTTGGTAAAAAAATGAAGCTACTAATAAGTTATCCTGATGAAAATATCCTTGAAATCTCATCCAAGTAAAGGTCTGGGTTCTGCAGACTACCCACTTTACTACAGTCTTGGATTTTTTTTTTTTTTTTTTTTTAGATGGAGTCTTGCTCTGTTGCCCAGGCTGGAGTGCAATGACATGATCTTGGCTCAATGCAACCTCCCTCTCCTGGGTTCAAGCGATTCTTCTGCCTCAGCCTCCCGAGTAGTTGGGATTACAGGCATGAGCCACCGTGCCTAGCTGATTTTTTTTATTTTTTATTTTTAAAGACAGAGGTTTCTCTCTGTCACCTAGGCTGGAGTGCAGCGGCATGATCTTGGCTGACTGCAGCCTCTACCTCCTGCACTCAAGTGATCCTCCCATCTCAACCTCCTGGGTAACTAGGACTATGGAAGCACACTACTACACCTGGCTAATTTTTAAATTTTTTTTGTAGAGATGAGGTCTCACTATATTGCGCAGGCTTGGCTCAAACTCCTGGTGGGCTCAAGCATCAGCATCCCAAAGTGCTATGATTACAGGTGTGAGCCACTGTGCCCGGCCTACAGTCTAGTTAATAATTCATTAATACTAAATGACAGTATTACTAAATGAAGACTAAAGTGTCTGAGAAAAACTTGAGTTTCAACTAGAAGTTATCTTGAACAATTAAGATAACAAAATTCCCATTTTTAGGAAAGAGATAATCTATCTTCTATGCTCCCAAAACATTGCCTACCCCATAGCTATTCTTCTGGTGACACACAATTCCATAAAGAACAAACTGAGAAGAAAAACTATTTAATCAACAAGTATTATCTCATAGTATGTATCAGTAATATAGCCTACATTCCAAGGCAGTGCTATACAAATTATTTTGACTGTGTTTCTATTACTACCTGTTTGCATACTAACACAGCAATTGGTATAATAGTCATTGCAAACTGAACTGATAAATGATACCTGAAAGTAACTTTGTAGCAGGTTATCAGAAATTTTGCCTGATACCCTGAAACTTCATTTGCTCATCTATTTGCTTGAAACATCTCATCTGATGTTTCTTTTTTTCTTTTTTTTGAGACGGAGTCTCACTCTGTCACCCAGGCTGGAGTGCAGTGGCCGGATCTCAGCTCACTGCAAGCTCCGCCTCCCGGGTTTAAGCCATTCTCCTGCCTCAGCCTCCCGAGTAGCTGGGACTACAGGCGCCCACCACCTCGCCCGGCTAGCTTTTTGTATTTTTTAGTAGAGACGGGGTTTCACCGTGTTAGCCAGGATGGTCTCGATCTCCTGACCTTGTGATCCGCCCGTCTCGGCCTCCCAAAGTGCTGGGATTACAGGCTTGAGCCACCGCGCCCGGCCCTGATGTTTCATGTAAAAGAAACTGAGATCCAACCTTCCAAATGCTAGGGCATCTAGCTGGATAAATTATACTGCAATACTTACCTAGAGCTGTAAAATCTGAACCAGATTTGAATAGAGCTGATGCCAGGAGCTGAAACTGTTTAAGAAAGAAAGAAAAAAAAAAAGAAGCAAATTAGCTGGCTAAGTGTGCTGAAGGAAAATAACCTTCTATAACTTTGACCATTTATCAGTAACTACATATTTCAGAATATGTGTGACATAGGTCTATTCACAAATAGTGGCAAGAAGAACACATTCAGATTACCGAATACAATGACTTTTCTATCAGGCTGCCATTATCATTTTCCAAAATACTGGGCCATTTCCTGGAATTATTTTATTTTTAAAATGTATTAAAGTATGTATTTATTAAGGAACAACAGCACAATAAAATAAAAAAGAAAACTGTCATTTGAATCTAACACATATGATCAGATTGGTGCCCTGGGCCCTGTTACTGAATTTTTAGCATATACACATTCTCATCTCAAAATAAACGTAAGCCACTGTAAAATATCTGATGTCTCAGCTGTGTAAATCAAAATCTGAGAAAAAAAGCATGTATAGACCATTTCTAAATTACAACTTAGCCTGAGATTCCACAATTACATATAATCATGTTGTTAAAACCCAAAGGCCTTTTTTAATGGATATAACGTTGTAAATGATGCTTAGATTTCCAGGCTGTCAAAGTTAGTTTAAAACAGACAATGTAATTTAACAACGAAGAAATAGAGTAAGACAAAACTATTGCAACATTAGCAATTTAACAAATAGGCACAAAATAAAAAATCTGGAGAACTATTTATATTTATCTGGAATGAGAACGCAGGAAAAGAGGCAAACTAAAGGAATGAATTAAAGCAGACAAACTCCTCAATGGAGTTACTTGGCACTTCCCAAGACCTGGGCAGTTAATATCACCAATTCCTCAGGATATATTTCACATCTATGTTTGTAGTCTTTAACATTTCAGGTATTAAATCATACCAACATTTGTAAGCCCTGATGAATGGTCCTTTGAAGATCAGAAATTGTACAAATATTCCATAGGTATTCATCTAAGCAAGAGTTACGAAAATGGGGGGTAAAAAGAAAAATTTAAAAATGCATAGAAGTTCTTTATATATTCTGGGTATCAGTCTTCTGTCAGATATATCTACTGCAAGGATTGTTTAGTCTGTGGCTTGTCTATTTATTTATTTATTTTTTGAGGCAGGGTCTCGCTCTGTCACCCAGGTGGGAGTGCAGTGGCGTGATCATGACTCACTGCAGCCTTGACCTCTTGGGCTCAAGCAATCCTTCTGCCTCATTTTTTGATTTTTTTTTTTTTTTTTTTTTTGGTACAGACGAGGTCTCACATGTTACCCAGGCTGGTCTCAAACTCCTGGTATCAAGCAATTCTTCCTCCTAGGCCTCCTCAAGTGCTGGGATTACTGGTGTGAGCTACTGAATCTGGCAATATCTATTTATGTTTTAATTTTTTTTTTTTTTTTTGAGGCGGAGTCGCGCTCTGTTGCCCAGACTGGAGTGCAGTGGCCGGATCTCAGCTCACTGCAAGCTCCGCCTCCCGGGTTTACGCCATATCTCCTGCCTCAGCCTCCAGAGTAGCTGGGACTACAGGCGCCCGCCACCTCGCCCAGCTAGTTTTTTTTTTTTTTTAGTAGAGACAGGGTTTCACCGTGTTAGCCAGGATGGTCTCGATCTCCTGACCTCGTGATCTGCCTGTCTCAGCCTCCCAAAGTGCTGGGATTACAGGCTTGAGCCACTGCGCCCGGCCTATTTATGTTTTTAATAGTCCTTTAATGAGTATAAATTTTAACTCTTTTGAAGTCCAATTTATCAAGATTTTTCTTCAACAATTACTGTCTTTAGTTCACGTCCAAGAAATCTTTACCTGTCCCAATGTTGTGAAGATAATCTCCTGTTTTCTTCTCAAAGCCTTATTCTTCTGGATTTTATATTTAGATCCGTAAGCCATCTTAAATTAATGTTTCAGTCAAGAGTGAGAAAGGTTTGAGATACCCAGTTATTCAGTAGCATTTGTTAAAAACTTTCTTTTCCCTGTTGGACTTGGCACCCTGGTCAAAAAACAACTGACCACATATGTATGGGTCTACTTCTGGACTCTATTCTGTTGTATTGATCTATTTATCTATCCTTAAGCCAGTAGCACACTGTCTTGATTACTGGGGCTTTACGTAGAGTCCTGAAATCAGATAGTATAAGGCTTCCAATTTTTTCGTTTTTCAAAATTGTTTTAGCTAGTCTCAAACCTTTGCACTTCCATGTAAATTTTACAGTGGTTTGTCTATTTCCTCAATGACAACAACAACAAAAACCAAATTTACACTACATTAAAATAAATGCCAATTTGGGGAAAATGGGCAGCTTTAAACAATTTTTATCATTTCAATCCATAAATATATCTCTTCATTTATCAAGGTCTTTTTAAATTTCTTACAACAGACTCATTCTACCCATTTGATATTTCTGTTGCTAATATAAACTATGCTTTTCATTTTCTAATTGTTCTCTGCTAGTATAAAAATAATTGCTAATAATAACTTTCTTTTTTTCTCCTGACCTTGTATTTTTGTCATCTTGCTAAATTCACTTGTCCTAGTATATTGTTTTGTAGACACCATGGGGTTTTGAATGTACATAATCATGTTACCTACAAATGCAAGCATATTTACTTTATCCCATCCAGTCTATATGCTTTTTATTACTTTTTCTTTATTACACTAGCTAGTGTAATTCTGGTAGAATGTTGAATAGAGAGGCTGATAATAATTTCCTTGTCACAATCTTAGGGTAAAGGGTTTAATGTTTAACAATTAAGAATAGTCCCAGCTGTTACGTTTTTCACAGGTGTCCTTTAGGAATTCAGATTCAAAAGTTTCTTTTTATTCCTAGTTTGCTAAGAATTTTTATTCTGAATGAGTCTGAATTTTGTTAGATGCTTTTCTTCACTTACTAAGATGATCTATGGTTTTCCTCCTTCAGTTAACATGGTCAATTACACTGAATTTTTGTTTCAAATGTTAAACTAGCCATATATTCCTAGAATAAACCACTACTTAGTCATAGTACACTAACTTTTCAATATATTCCTAATTAAAATTTTCGTAAGAATTTTATATTTATGTTCATGAAAAATATTGGTCCATGATTTTCTTCGCTTGTAATGTCTCTCTTGGGATTTTATTTTATTGTAATTTATTCTGAGATAGGATCCCACTCTATCGCCAAAGTTCAGCATGCAGTGGTAGGATCACAGTTCACTGCAGCCTCAACCTCCCTGAACTCAGGTGATCCTCCAACCTCAGCCTTCAGAGGAGCTGGGACTACAGGCATGCACCACCACATGCAGCTAATTTTTGGTATGTTTTTGCAGAGACAGGTTTTTGCCATGTTGCCCAAGCTGGTCTCGAACTCATAGGCTCAGGGGATCCACCCCTCAGCCTCCCAAAATGCTGGGATTACAAGCGTGAGCCACCATGCCCTGCTTCTGTTGGGATTTTATATCAAAGTTAACCTGGCTTTATAAAAGGATTAAAGAAGTATCACCTTCCTCTAATTTCTGAGAGTCTATGAAAAATTGTATTTTTTTCTTCCTTCTTTAAATGGTTGATAAAATTTACTGCTATTACGAGCCTAGAGTTTTTTTGTTAGAAAATTTTTTATTACAAATGTAATCTCTGTAGTAGATATGGCGTTCCTTAAGATTTTCTATTTCTTCTTGTGTCAGTTTTGGTAAACTGTGTCTTTTAAAGTATTTGTCAATTTCATCAAGTTGTTGAATTTGTCGATGAAGTTGTCCATACCCACTTTACTTTTAATATATGTAGGGTCTATACTGATGCGCTCTTTTCATTTGTGATGTTGATAATGTATGTTTTCACTTTTTTTCTTGGTGATACGGTTTGGATTTGCATCACTGCCCATATCTCATGTTGAATTGGGGGAGGGGTTTGGTGGGAGGTGACTGGATCACAGGGGCCGATTTTCCCCTTGCTGTTCTTGTGACAGTGAGTTCTCATGAGATCTGGTGGTTTAAACATGTGTGGCACTTCCCCCCTCATTGTCATTCTCTCTCCTGCCACCATGTGAAAAAGGTGCTTGCTTCCCCTTCACCTTCTGCCATGATTTTAAGTTTACTGAGGCCTCCCAGTCATGCTTCCTGTTAAGCCTGTGGGCCTGTGAGTCAATTAAACCTCTTTTCTTCATAAATTACCCAGTCTCAGGTGGTTCTTTACAAGAGTGTGAGAACAAACTAATACACTTGGTAAGTCTTGCTCGGGGTTTATCAATTTATTTACCTTTTCAAAAGGCCAACTTTTCACTTTTAACATTTCTCTATTGTTTGTTTCCTATTTCATGAATTTCTTATTTTCTACTTATTTGGGGTTGAATTTGCTCCTCTTTTCTAACGCCTAAGGTGAAAAATAAATTTTATTGGCTCTACATATAGGATAAGGAGAAAACTATTATCTTAACAATCTGATTAAATAAGTGGAACTGTATGTACTGGCCTAAGGATTTTAACACATACCAAGTGATATTACAGACCTCTTTCCCAAACTCTGGATTTAAATATCCAACAGTCACCTCAACATCTTAAGTTAGCTGTGTCATAGATATCTCAAATTCAACATTTCCAAATTTAAACTCCTGAATGCCAGTCAGGAGTCCCCACAAACCAGCTCCCCCGAGAACATTCTCACTTGATAGTAACTCCATCCTTCCAGTTTTTCAGGCCAAAAACTTTAGAGTCGTTTCTTTCAAACACTAGATCTAATCCATCATAAAATTCTGTTGGTTCTATCTTTAAAATATATTGAGAATCTGCTCTATTTTACTTCTCACGGCTCTATCATTATTTTGGTCTACAGGAACTCCTTGTTGCCCAGGCTGGAGTGCTGTGGCATAGTCTCAGCTCACTGCAACCTCCACCTCCCGGGTTCAAGCGATTCTCCTACCTTGACCTCCCAATTAGCTGGGATTACAGGCACCTGCCACCATGCCCAGCTAATTTTTTGTATTTTTAGTAGAGATGGGGTTTGACCATGTTGGCCAAGCTGGTCTTGAACTCCTGACCTCAGGTGATCCGCCCACCTCAGCCTCCCAAAGTGCTAGGATTATAGGCTGAACCACTGTGCCCAGTCCAATACTTACTCAATTCTAATGTGCTATATAATTTGCTTCTTTAATGTTTATTGTCTTTCTCTACTAAGATGTAAGCACCTCCTGGGCAGGGATCTTGTTTGGTTTGCTGATATAGCTCCTCTGCCTAGAATGCCTGACCTATTATCGGGAATCGATACATGTCTGTTAAATGAATGACACCAGTACTCTGGAAACTCCACAGAAGTGTAATGAATACAAAATGTGTTATTGTAGCTGAAAACTTATTCTCATTCCTTCTCTATTACAGAAGTCTTCTCTGAAAGTGGTATAATTGACTTAGGCATCCTTTTCTCAAGCCTTTTCTAGAAAAAAATATATTTTTTATAAGATTTATTATAAGTTCATCACCAATTCAGAACCCATGTTCTGAAGACTGGAGGAAGCAAAGAACATTTTTTTGTTATATAGTTGATAGTCAGTTGTCAATGTCCTGACAACAGGCACAATGATGATGATCGTAACAACTGTGAAAAAAAAAATCTAAAAAACACTTTTCGTGTTTTGAGACTTAAATGAGAAAGTCATTTAATAACATGAAATTTTTTAAAACATATAGACAGAACAAAAACAAGTTACTATAGGAAATGAAGAGCAGTAAGGCCCTTCTCAATGAGTGGAATGATTTCCTACAATGAAAGTGAAGATCTACATGCCTCACTGACAAATATCATCAGTATACACGTGAACTGTCACCAGAGGATTTCTTCCCCCCAAACGGACTGTTGGATATAAAACATTTTAAAAGGTAAATCTGTCCACACATTAAAACAAAATAATAGTATTACGGACCAGTTATATTCAATGTCAGGAATGTTTTCTGTTTTCTGTTCTTTAAGAGCAGACAGAAGAGAATCTTAGTGTGAGGGCATTGTTTTAAAAAGTGTCTGGGGTGATTCTGATGCCAACACACACACACACACACACACACAACCATTTCTTTCTAACTTCTACTAGGGTTCACCAACTCTTGCTAGATTAAGCTTTTATGAAATGGAATGGAAGCTGATGGCATACAAACTCCTAAGTTGTTACTATTTTAAAAAGAAGAAAAAGAGAAACCAGCTACCAAAATTTTAAAAATGGCTCAAATGAACTTGAGATACCTCCCTGTCCTGTTTTTTTCCCATCAGTTTAACTTTAAGAACAAGCTGTCTTGTTTTCTTTGGCCTAGTTGCAGCTCACACAGCTGAAATTATTTACTCTGAAATATTTTGTTTTGGCTTCAAAAAATAAGGAAAAAATGATTGTTCCCAGTTACAGCCATTTTACACAGAATATGGAGAAAGCACAAGGAAATCTATGCGTAACTCTCAAATGTATGGCCTAACAAAATGAACATTAACGGACTCTTCACAACTAAGTACACTTATAAGTCATAAAAGATTAAATCAAATATATTCTGCCACTTGGCAAAACTACAATTATTTCTCCTATTTGCACAGTATCATGAACTGACTGAAGACTCAAGGAAAGACAATCAACTGTCCCCCTTCATGGGGGTTCTAAAGTATGTTCTGCAGATTCTCTACCTAGTGAAGGGCTGTAATCAATATCGAGAGACTTAGGACTTAATTTTATAGTATGAAACTATGGAAGAGTATCTCTTTGTTATGGTGCTGAAGACACGGAACCTCTATTGCTTGAAAGTACAATAAACCTGGAGCCTGAAAGTGATTTGACATTAAATCTGACACCTGTGTCAATGCTCAAGCATGCCGGGCACAGCTTGATACTGCTATTACAAAGCCAAAGCAAGGCAGCAGCTAACACGGAAAGAGACCTAAGGGTCAGAACTACATATAATCAGCACAAATTCTGTGAGTGGAAGGCAAATGCACTGCAGTTCAGATATTGCTAGATGAATAAGGATAGCTGGCAAAATGAAAAAAAGACAAAAAGAATCTCAGATATTAGTGGAAAGAGAGCGTATAAAACCACAAAAATCATTGCAGGCATATTCACACACCATGGATAAGCAAACAGGTCCTTAAGGATATAAAATCTTTAGAAACAGTTGTTTCTATCCCAATGTTATGTAACAAAAAACTGAAAAGTAATCATTGGCTAACTGATTTCTCAATCTTAGCAACAAGGAATGAATGAAATTAGTAGCCTATAGACAAACTATATTGCTACAACATTCACATAACTAAATATTAAGGCACCAAGGATTCTAACTCCCACCAATCTCTCTTCATTTTCTTCCTAAGCAACAGGGAATTTTTCTTTCCTCTCTTGGGGGATCTAAACTATCAACAGAAAAGTTTATATTGAACCATTATGTAATCCTTAAGTAAAATAATCATGGGACTATGGACAGAGTAAAAATTTCTATTTGCTTTCCAAAACACAAAACTAAGTTAAAACTTTATACCTGATAATCCTTTTCTGAATGGACCAAGGGTTTTTGGTGACTTGAATCTTATCACATGAAAACATGCCTATTCAATTTTTATTTCACCGGCTCTGTGATATTTTAAAGATTATTGATGTCATCATATTTTATTCATTTTCTTTTACACACTCAAGAGCAAAATCATTAAATATAAGTTAGGAAGACATTTAAAAATGCATTTTCTGAAATGTATTACCACCTTTCTTTACCTCTTTTGTCTCTTCTGGGTCCGAATGATCCACAGTTATATAAAGATCATTTTGCAAATATTTCAGAGCACTAAGGGGATCCATTTGGGCCTTTTCTTCAAACCTAGAAAATGTAAACAAGAGTAATTATCTGGAGTTATGACACAATATCAGAAATGTCTTTCAGACCTGGAATAAAATACACTGTTACACTGCATAGGAGTTGTTGTTCTGGATATCTAGAAAATGTCAGTTTAGGAATCCAGAAGTAACAATACTGCCATGTAGACAGTGTAGGCGTGGAGTTCTTGGAAATGTAATGGTAATGCCAGGTGGTCACAGGCAGCTGTGGTGCTAGAGACTGGGTAGGAGCATTTCCTACTCTCCTCTTAAAACTACAAGGTAGGACTAAACCAACTACCAAACAACGTGAATATGCTACGTATTTTATAAAACAGAACTTCAAAAAATCCCAATGTGTTTCATCCAAAATGAGTAGACATAAAAATAAAAACACTTGGCCGGGCGCGGTGGCTCAAGCCTGTAATCCCAGCACTTTGAGAGGCCGAGACGGGCGGATCACAAGGTCAGGAGATTGAGACCATCCTGGCTAACGGTGAAACCCCGTCTCTACTAAAAAATACAAAAAACTAGCTGGGCACGGTGGTGGGTGCCTGTAGTCCCAGCTACTCAGGAGGCTGAGGCAGGAGAATGGCGTAAACCCGGGAGGCGGAGCTTGCAGTGAGCTGAGATCCGGCCACTGCACTCCAGCCTGGGCGACAGAGCGAGACTCCGTCTCAAAAAAATAAAAAAATAAAAAAAATAAAAACACTTGCTTACATTTGTATATTTTCTAATGGAGATGCTTAACAGATACCTTGGAAACTGAAATAAACAGGGTGTCTTTAAATGAGTATCATTAACACTGATTACTTTTAATGAGATTATGTCCATGTCTCGGTCAGTAAAAACAACTGCAGCAACCACTTCTCAAGCATTTGTAATATGCTAGACATTGTATCGAGTATTTTACATGTACCACTTCATCTATCCTCACAATAATGCTATGATGATGATCTATTTTATCACCGTTTATCACAAAAAACATGAAAACAGGGTGCTGTGGCTCATGCCTGTAATCCCAACACTTTGCGAGGTCAAGGTGGGTGGACAGCTTGAGCCCAGGAGTTTGAAACCAGCTTGGCCATCATGGCAAAACCCCATCTCTACAAAAATCAGCCAGGTGTGATGGCACGTGCCTACAGTCCCAGCTACTCGAGAGTCTAAGGTGGGAGGATTGCTTGAGCCTGGGGGTGCAGTTAGCCATGATCTTACCACTGCACTCCAGCCTGGATGACAGAGTGAGATCCTGTCTCCAAAAAAAAAAAAAAAAAACCCCAAAATGAAAAACTGAGGTGCAGAGAATGAATCTGGATGAGCTCTCCTAAACAACAAAAAAACTGTATGTATCTATACATCTATTTGAAAAAGATAACATCTCTTTTATACCATAATTACATATAGATTTATTTCCAATAAGTTGGTATGCTTTCCAAAATATACAGACAAGGAAAAGAGGAATTTCCTTTGAGTAGGAATGGCTATGAAGAGCCTTTCACGATGGTGTTCAGGTTGATGGCATCCTCGGTGATAGGGTACCTGTACTTCAGGCAGGGGCAAAGACTAGCAAAATATTACAGCTCTTTTGTACCAGGCAGTACCCTAAGAGTGACAGCCAGGCTTACAGCCTTCAGATGAGAGTCCTTTAGGTAAAGACCATGTTACTCTACCATCTTGTCCACAACAGATTAGATTAGACCAAGGTTTTGGCACCTATGCTTTGATTAGTAGTTTATAAAGTGGTTTGGCAGAATTCTTCCTAATAGGGACGCTCTCCCCAGGAAATGCTTTCTAAGAAGATTCTTTCTCTTGGATAATCTGAATGTGAGACATATAAGGACATGTAAAGAGCAGACAGAAATAGAGAAGGCAGTAAACAGAAGCCGTGAGATGGCAGATTCTGTCCGTCCGTCCATCTACCTATCTATCTATCTATGCCTCTATCTATCTGTCTGTCTGTCTATGCCTCTATCTATTTATCTATCTATGCTTCTATCTATCTAGGTCACGAGGTTGGGAGAAAGTCAGCAGTAGTCAGTACAACAGGACAAGCAGATGGAGAAAGAAGCAGACAGAGGTACAAGGAAAAGCTACAGTAGCACCCAGCTACTAGAATTCTTCCAGTATCCTAAACAATTCTCCATCCGGTTTCACTGTTCAAATGCTGAGAAGGTGCCTTAATTCCCTGAATAATCTAATAATAAATTCTTTTTCAGCTGAGGTATCCAAAGCATGGCATTATCCTTTACAACCTGAAATAACCCAACCAACACACACACACAATCCCATATCCAGTAAAGAGATCAGCTTCCTGAAAGTTATGTTTTCCACCTTCATTTTCTGAGCTATTTTTGGCCAGCAAGAACTTATCACGGACTTGTGTCTGTAGCCTAGAATCGTATTTTAATCAACAGTTCTGCCCTGTTCCTAAGTGAACAGAAATTAATCCGATCATAATTTTTTTTTGCCCATTTCTACCCACAAATCATCATCAAGTTTGGAAACCTGAATGTCATATGAAAAAATAATAGTGGTATTTTATTTATTACATCACATGACATTAGTAAGAACAAGGAGATACTTCCTTGGCACACAATATACTTCTTTCTCTCCTTCTAAATTTATATTCTAACTAAACAGAATAATTATTTTCCATTAAGAACAACAACAAAAATAAGCCAGTCTAGCAGTTAGTACAAGCTCCCATATTAAAAAAAGAAATCTGCATAATATTTGAAAAAGGCAATTTTTGTGTTCTACCCAATTCACAGACACAAACTTCTATCTATTCTGTCTATAATGTAGTGATGTCCCTCAAATTCTTGAATTTACCTAACAGCTTGGTAGAGAAAAAGGTCTAAAATAAGCCTTTTATTGTCAGTTTGAATTGGCAGTTGACAAGATTCTCAAGATGCCCTAAGAGTCATCCTTGACTGCTCTCTTTCTCTCATAGCCATATCAAATCCATCAGGAAATTCTATTGGCACAATCTCCAAAGCTTATCCAGAATGTTAAGGTGCCTTCTTGATCTCTTGTGGAATGTCTCTTCCTCTGCCTGTCCTTCAAATGGTGGTGGTCCTCAGAGAATACCCAGCAACCCTTCACTCTTCTTGCTCACCCTCAGCAAGCTCCTTCTCCCCGTGACTCACAACTGTAATATCAGGCCAAGTCTTTTCACCAAATGTTCAGATGGTCTCCGCTTGCATGTCTTACAGACTTCTCAAACCTAAAGTGCCCCAAACTGAACTAATCTTTTCCAACACATAAACCTGTTATTTCTGAAGAATTCCCCACCTGAGGGAAAGTAGCCACGAGTTTTACCCAGTTCTTCTGGAAGAAAATACAGAATGATTTTTATAAAATATAAGCCTGAATGTGTTACTCCTCTACTTAAAATCTTTCAATTTCCCCTAAGAGTAAAAGCTAAAGGCCCCTTACAAGCTGTCCCTTTCCTAGTCCCTTCAACCTCATTTCCTATCACAATCACCTCACTCATTCCACTTCCACCACACTTCTTCTCAATTCACTCCTCAAATTATTCAGGCATTTTTTTTAACCTCAGAGCCTTGACTATTACCGTCTAGAACACTCCCCACCCCACCAGAGAGCTACATGATTCAGTCCCTCTTGTCCCTTAAGTTTCTATTCAAATGCCATCTTCACTGTGCAGTCTATCCTGATATTCTTATTTAAAACTACATTCCCACCTCCCTCACCTTATAAATAATAACTCAATCTGTTTCTTTTCATAGTATTTACCCTCTAACATGTAATATAAATTCCTTACTATGTTTACTGTTAGTCTGCCTTCTTAAGAATGGAAACTTGAGGGCAGAATTTTGTTCATTTTCTTCATTGATACATATGTATATATGACAGTTAAGCGGTGAGCTCTGGAATCAGAATGCTCAGGCTCAAGTCCTGGCTCTGCCACATAATAATATACACGGTCTAGCATAAAGTAATTGCCAGGCTGGTCTTGAACTCCTGGCCTTAGGCAATCCTCTTACCTCTGCCTCCCAAAGTGCTGGGATTATAAGCATGAGCCACTGCACCTGACCCTAAAGCAAATTTTTATTACCATGTAACACTACAGTAACCAAAAGGACAGAAACCCTTTTCTGCATTTTTTAGTAATTTATTACCTTCTAGGCTAAAAACCAAACATGACTCAGGGTAGGGGAGGGTGTGTGTGTGTGAATGTATATGTATATATGAAAACGCTTGATTAAATGATTTTGCAATTAAATAATAAAGGTGATATAAAGCCACAAGCCTATTTTGAAATTGTATTGTGAAACAAATTAGGAAGATATAGTATAGTCAACTATATCATCACATTCACTGTTAAGAGAGTTACCAAAACCTCAGGCACGTGCCATTAAGCTAGAACTGATCTAATTTGTAGTTAGCTTTGAGTTACTTCGATGTAGGCATGTCACCTTCACAGAAATTATTTTCCATTTTTTAAGAGTTGCAAAATTTCACTTGTTCTGTTTTTATAAATTTTTAGCATCAATATCTATATTTTGTATCTTCCTTTGAAAAAGGAAAGCAAAAGTAAGTAGAACAGGGCATTTACAAAATTCACGATCTTCGTAGTATTTACAGTGTCATTATTAAATGTGCCAAGAGAAAGTTCTATCTCCAAAGCTAGGTAATACCAACAATAGCTGATAATGTTAATTAAATGTTTTCAGTGAATTATTTTCATACCTGTGTTTTCTAATGAGGTACTTGCAATGCCTCAGTAAATAATCTTTTGAAGGTCGACACAACTTCAGTGACCAGAAGTCATCTAATCTCATCTTTGGAGAGCAAGATTTTCCTGGATTCCCACCAAATAAATAATGAACCTATAATAAGCAAAATAAGCCAGATTTTAAAAAATGCATGCATACCCAAGATATTTTAGTAGCAGTGCATAATAGGTTAACTTCCTGAGGCTATTTAAATAAAAAATTAAAAATTATATTGCATTTTTACCAAAAGCTTCTCTTGATTTTTCTCGTTTCTATTTTACTTTAAAGCACCATGGCTACTTAAAAAAACTGCATGTATGCTAAAATGAGTTATGTTACCACAATTACAATGACAGTGGAAGGCATGAAACAAAAACAATGATAGGAAGAAGCTAATCCACGATATTATTTGCTGAGGACAATGAATAATGGGGATAAAATTAGTCAAAATATTGATCATATAACAAATATCTTAAAAATTCTGACATAAATGCTGAATCACTAAAAGTTAACAGTCAAGTCAACAGGTCAACTAGAAACTTTAAAAAATTTTAACATCTTAATTTTGCTTTAACTGAAATGCCAAATATTAAATGGCACATATAATTTGTGAAATAACATTAAAAACATTATTCCATAATTCAATACCAAAAATGAAATGCAAAAGGAATTTATGATGATTTCACTATTACATTAATCAGAGTTATCTGTTCCTCAGATAACTTTGGAAGATAAAACAGTGAAGAAACGGAATCACTTTCATAAGTGGTAGAAGTGAGAGTATAACTGCCTAAATTTATTGCACTTGAATGTTTTTCTGTACTTAAGCAAAAGCATTTAAATATTTAAATATCTTAATTACAATTAGTGTATAAATTAAATTTAAATTAAAATATTTCCTAAAATGTTAAAAACATTTATATTCATTGGTGTTATATAATAGAGTAATTATCCCTATCCTATAGATGGAAATTCATTTACTCCTTAAATTGAGAGGTTATAAAAGAAAAGGCTTTTACTCACTCCCATAGTAGCTTTTACCTAAAGGTCTCAAAGTATATCATGTAGAATTTAAATAATCATCCGTGGCTTAACAGAAACAATTGGTCTCTGTCAGTAATTTACTATATAATCTAAGTCGGATCACTAAAGTATATGGTTAAGTTTAAGGGAGAAATAAAGAAATAACTCTCAACACTATGACACTAAAAATTCACAACACAGGACCATTTCACAAGGCTGATTTAAAAGATATATCACTAGTATATCAGGAAAATTAAGATAAAAAGACTTCTTACACAATGGGAAAATCTAAAACCAAAACCATGTTATATCATGGAACAAGGTACCTAAATGCTGACAACTGTGCATCTTTTACTTGGATATTCACATTGTAGAAACAATAGGCTATGTCACGTCTCTAGAGCTATACAGTTAAGAAGCTGCCACTGACTATTTCCAAAAAAGGAAAAGTACCAAGAATTATAAACTATGTAAAAATGCTTATTCTCTTAAGGAACTTTAGGGAGAAGTGATATTGAGTGTTTAATATTCTATTGAATGTCTACTATGTATTTTAACTTTTTACCCAAATCCAATTTAAAACAATCAGAAAGATATATTTGGGGATTAATTCAGAGAGTAGGCCATGGAAAGTTGACAGGTCAATGTAGTTAGGATACCTTGTGTAGCTCATCGTATACAAGCTGATGGGCAAACCTTGGACATGGTTCTTCTTCCTGAAGACTTTTAGTTGGATTATCCTTTGCAGCTTGATCATTCTTATAGACACAAGACCTGCAAGACATTGCTTTTAAGGCATTCTACCTTAGAGAATTAGCAGCAAAGATAATACAACTGTAGCAAGTAAATTAATTGCATGTCTAATTACTAACAAAACATTTTAGAAATATGTTCGCATCAAATATTAAAGTTCTAGTTACTTGGGCTGGGCGCGGTGGCTCACGCCTGTAATCCCAGCACTTTGGGAGGCTGAGGTGGGTGGATCACGAGGTCAGGGCTTCGAGACCAGCCTGACCAACATGGTGAAACCCCATCTCCACTAAAAATACAAAAATTAGCTGGGGATGGTGGCGGGTGCCTGTAATTCCAGCTACTCAGGAGACTGAGGCAGGAGAATTGCTTGAACCCGGGAGGCGGAGGTTGCAGCGAGCCGAGATTGCACCACTGCACTCCAGTCTGGGCGACAAAGCGAGATTCCATCTCAAAAAAAAAAAAAAAAAAAGGTTCTAGTTACTCATAAAACACTCTAAATTTGTTAGAACTGAGTTCTAAAGTTCTTTTCATGTCCATTAAATAGCTCATGTATCCTACTTTTTATTATGAAATACAAACAGCATACATGAAAGCTCAAACTAAAGAGATGCTATCTTGTCTATGTATGTACAATAAAAAGATGTACAGTATACATTGCTGTCATTTGACTGTAAATAAATGTCCTATTTAGAAAATAATAAATTCCTTGGCTGCAGAGCACTACTCTCCATTATGAAAGGAGAAGTTCTCTGAAGTGCTTCTGTTCTGTACAATATTCACTTATGGAGCAGTCACAGAATGTCAGAGGTGGATCCATGTTTTCCCAAAGCAAAACGTGCAGCACCAGTTCTGTGGGATGCTCTATGACACAAAAGTTATGGTTTGGAAATGCTAATACTGTCCCCTCCCTGCTATAGTCAAGCCTCTTAGTTTTATGAAAACTAAGATCTGGGAACATTAAAAAAAAAGCATTGTTCTCAAGTTCACACAGAACTAGACTAGAAGAGAACAGAACCTAGACTAAAATACAGTTCTCTTGAGTCCCAGACCAGGAACCATCTACTACTTGAAAAACACAGAGGTAAAATCCATTCACTGAACATCACTGTATACACAGGTACTGATATTAATTTTTTTTCAATACTGACTTTTAAATGTACAATGTCACAAATTAACATAAGACTCTTTTTCTCTTCTTTTGAATAAACCAGCAACCTCAAATAACTGCTACATTGGGATTGCAGCAGAGACAAGAGTTCCTTACCAACTATTCCTCACAATGTCATAAATCCAGAATGAATTTCTAACATTTTCTTCCCTCTTTTCCTTATCTTTGCTGAGTCCAGATAAGACATGTATTTCATTCAGTTCTGGATCAATAGTTGCTCTCTGTGTAAATCCTGTCATTGGAACTATAAATTAAAGAAAAAAAAAGATGAAAATATTCACTTTAGATAGTTTAGTATTTACTTTCTTAATTCTTTCTTTCTTTATTTTTATTTATTTTTTTTGAGACGGAGTTTCGCTCTTGTTGCCCAAGCTGGAGGGCAGTGGCGCCATCTCGGCTCACTGCAACTTCCGTCTTCCAGGTTCTCCTGCCTCAGCCTCCTGAGTAGCTGGAACTACAGGCATGCACCACCACGGCCGGCTAATTTTGGATTTTTAGTAGCGATGGGTATCTCCATGTTGGTCAGGCTGGTCTCGAACTCCCGACCTCTGGTGATCTGCCTGCCTTGGCCTCCCAAAGTGCTGGGATTATAGGCGTGAGCCACTGTGCTTGGCCTATTTTTTTTTTTTAAGAGAGAGTTTCACTCTATTGCCCAAGCTGAAGTACACTGGCACAAACATGACTCATTGCAGGCTAGAACTCGTGGGCTCAAAGGATCCTCCTGCCTCAGCCTCCCAAGTAGCTGGGATTACAGGCATGCATCACCACACTCAGCTAATTTTTGGATTTTTTTATAGAGATGGGGTCTTGCTATGTTGCCCAGGCTGGTTTCAAACTCCTAGCCTTAAGCAATATTCCTGCCTCATCCTCCCAAAGTGCTGGTGTTACAGGCATAAGCCACCACACCCAGCCCCTACTAGTTCCTCTTGAAAATGTCAATACACCTTTATTCTGCTCTATATGTCCACATACTTAACTTCTAACACACTACATAACTTTTTAATTAAACAATAAACAATTATATATTGCCTTCTCCTTACTCTATAAGCTCTACAAGCAAAGAGGCTGTTTTGCTCACTATTTTGTTCCCAGTGACTAGAATAGTGCCTGGAATATAACAATTACTAAACGATTTGTGGAAAGACTAAAGGAATGTCAATTGCCAGCTACAGGGAAAAAAGCAGCAGAAAGAGGTATGCAATATAATCATTTTTACATAAGGAAGGAAAGGATATGCTTTAATTAACTGATTTATTATCTGGGACAGTTCTAATTTGATAGTAGAGATTAAATATTCAAATCTTGACCTGGGGAAAAGAAGTTGACAAAAGGTAAAGCACAGGGTTGCTTAATAAGGTCAGAGTCATTTAAAATATATGTTCATAACATATAGTAACTTCCAAAAAATAAAATTTTATATTCTGGGCCAGGTACAGTGGCTCATGCATGCAATATCAGTGCTTTGGGAGGCCAAAGTGGGAGTATCACATGAGGCCATGAGCTCAAGACCAGACTGGGTAACACAGTGAGACCCTGTCTCTATAAAAATTAAAAATCAGCCAAGTGTGGTGGTGTGCACATGTAGTCCTAGCTATCAGGGAGGCTGAAGTGGGAGGATCCCTTGAGCCCAGAGCTGGAAATTGCAGTGAGCTATTATCGTGCCATTGTACTCCAGCCTGGGTGACAGAGTAAGACTCTGCCTCTAAAGCAAATAAATAAATAAATAAATATTCTGGGGTATAATATGCCATTTTGTTTTCCTGAGTGGCTTAAACTCCCCAAAGTTAATAATGCTGTATTTTTCTAAGAAACCTATTAAATAAATGATCATTCTGCATTATCCAATAATCTGTAAAACACTGATATGGCAAATGCCAAATTTTCTTATTTTTATTTGAAAATATTATTTGAAATACAATTTCATATATATAAAGTGCATATTATGAACTCAGCTACTTCACAACATAATTGTCATGATCTAAAACAATGTCATTGTTTTAACATTTCTTTTACCCATGAATAATTATCATATGCTCAAAAAGCTAAACAAATATCAGACTGAAGTGAAATATTTATGTCAACCTAGAATACTATATATGGCAGGAGATGCCAGCCATATTGATCTTGGTCTTCTTTATTTACTTTAGTGGGACCAAATAATCCAGTATTTATTTTTTCCCAGTCTACCTTAAATTCATGTGTCACTTTACATTCTTATTTGATAAATTTGGGACATTTTAAAGACTATCCAAATGCATTCCACAGTAACTATATTACAAAATTATACACACACACACACAACATATAATTTGCATACATACATACACAATATTTATATGTATACACAAACATATATCAACGTGATCTTAATAATAGCCTACACCCTCATGCCACAGTCTTTTGCGTATGTAAAGTCTGGTACAGTCGAACGTCCATATCCCTGGGTTCTGTGTTCAAGGATTCAAACCACTACAAATTTAAAATATATATAAAAAAAAATCCAAACAAAAAACAAAACCTATAAATGGCTACATCTGTATTGAAGATGTACACACTTTTTTCTTGTCATTATTCCTTATGACAACTATTTACATAGCATTTACATTGTATCCAGTATTATAAGTAACCTAGAAATGACTTAAAGTATAGGAGGGGATGTGCATAGGTTACACCATATCATGGACTTGAGCATCTGAGGATTTTGGTATCCAAGGGAGGTCCTGGAACCAGTCCCTCAAGGATGCCACAGGACAATTGCCTTTTCTTAGTAAGGCATGGTAAACTTTCAGAGGCGATGTGCTCAGGTTCTGACCTCTGTTCCTCAGATAACTTCTGAAGATAAAACAGTGAAGAACTGGAATTACTTTCATAAGTGGTAGAAGTGAAGGGTATAACTGCCTAAATTTATTGCACTTAAATTTCTTTAGATAACTTTGGAAGATAAAACAGTGTAGAACTGGAATTACTTTCATAAGTGGTAGACGTGAAAGATATAACTGCCTAAATTTATTGTATTTAAATTTCTTTATTCTATTTTGTCTTAATAGTGAGCCTTTGAATTAAAAATTTTATAACATGGCTTGGCAAACTATGGCTTGATCTGGCCTGCTCAGGGTAAAATCAGGCAATATCCATTCATTTACATGTTGTCTACAGCTGTTTTCACCTACAATCATCACCAGAGCCTGTAACTCACCAGAGATAAAAGATGGAAAACTTTCAAATAAGTCATCGAATACAAAGAGGAGAAGTAGATTGTGAGGAAGACTTCTGTGGAGAGCTTCTAATAAGGACATAGGGGCCTGAATAAGAATGACAGCAGAGCTTAAAGTAACTTCTAATCTTTACTTTGTTAATCATACAGGTTCCCAACTTGTGTGCCTATTCTCAGCTTATGCATTCTGTAAGAAAGCTTGGTTGACAGTACGTGCTGTGCACTTGTACAAGACCTTGATCAGCATCTCATTTATGAGAGAAGCCTACTGGAAAAAGAGACCTATACATTGTAAAAGAAACCACTGTTAACTATCTTTCTTAATTGATAAAATCCTTTATTCATAAATGTTAAAGTTTAGACATGAATTATAGACATACGAAGGAAAAATCAACAGTGCAAAAGAGAGGGACCTAGATGAACAAATAGAACAACTGGGAAAAGACAAATCACAGAAAAGAAAATAACTTGGGGGGGAACCCCATCAGTATCCTTGAAGAGATTAAAGAGAATATCCCATGTGCAAAATAAGAATAAGCTGCCATAAAAAGGAGCAGAGACTATGAAAAGATACTAAAAAGTAAAACTATGACCAAAAAATTCAAACGACAGAATGAAAATGCAGACATAGTTAGAAATAAAGTCAGTGGTCTCTAGATAAAACTGATAAATCACCAGAATAAAGAGCAAAAAGATAGAAATGATGAGGGAAAAGTTAAAGGACACAGAAGATATATCCCTCGAAGTCAAATTATCTGAAAAAAAGACCAGAAGGAAAGAAGAATAATGTAGAAGAAAAATAAAAAAAAGTTTCCCTGAACTGGGTGTCCTGTTTGAAAGAGCCCATGCAAGCTAGGCATGTTTAATTTAAAAAGATGGTGCACACATATATCCATATCTATGTTTAATTTTTTAAAAAGATGATATATAGATGTACATCTCTACCTTAATATGAAATGTTAAAACTCCAGGAAAAGAAAAATTCTAAAAGCTTCCAAAGAAGGAAACAGCAGATTACTATATACAGAGGAATAAAAATCAAACTAACATTAGACCTTGTCAGGGGCTCAGAACACGAAACACTCTGGCTACTTTGAACTAAAAGGACACTGGAAGGCCTCAGAACAGCTTCAGAACCAAGTTCTCTCTCACTTCTTTTGCCCTCCTGCCTCTCTTCCCTCATTCTCCCTAGAAGTCAGTCATCAAATCAGAATTCCTCTTCCCCAAGGTGGGTCATAAAAACTAGAACCTCTTTTTCCCAAAGTCAGCCTAGACTTTTAAATTCTAAAAACTTGAATTACCGATCCAACTTTCCTCTGCCTTTCTGTCTAGGAGCTGGCCATAAAGAAATTCTGTGACCCACCCTTGTCTGATGGTAGGTCATAAGACCCTTCTCTAGCAGGGTCCTGCCCCATACCCAGGAGGAAGAAATGCTACACAGAGGGGCCAAGAAGAATCCAGACAGACAGGCCTTGTTGGGTTTCCCCACCTCAGTCTATCTGCATTAAATCATAGCCGTTTACCCAATCACATTGCTAACCAGCTGTTCATTCTTCATTAAATCTTAGCATAAAAATGCACAGTTTTCCCTGTATCTTTGGGTCATTTCTTCTGGAGGCTCACATGCCACATGAAACTTTGATTAAATCAATTTGTTATGCTTTCTCGTTAACCTGTCTTTTATTATAGGCGTGTCAACCATGACTCTTATAAGGGTTGATGAAAAGTATCACAACTCTTTTGGCCCCTACAACTTATCAGTAACAATGAATGCTAGAATACAATGGAATAGCAACTTCAAAATTCTGAGAAATGTAAAAAGATACGGAACCAACCTTCCATTTCCACTTAAACTAGCAATCTTAACGAGGGCAAAATAAGGGAATTTAAGTTCATACATATGACTACATATATACAAAAAAACTTCTTTAAGGAGATATTCCAACGAAACAAAAAAAGGAATACAAGAAAGAGGATGGCATGAGATATAAGAGACGGTGGAACTGATACATGACAAGATCCATTAACTCTTGAGCCTTGTATATGACATTTTAGTGTTAATAATATAGAATAGTTTCTTCTCTATATTCTAATCACAATACCTGAATTTATATAGTGTCCCATTTTCCCTTTCTAGGTCATGGTTCCATGACCTAGAATATTGGTCCTAGTGCTTTTCTTCAGGCAACAAAAAACTTTGATCACAATTTATCACATACTTCTAGCATTTCCTAGATTCAGTTTTCATCGAGTCCTGCTCCCAAATGGGTTTCTATTGTGGGTCTCTATATGGCAAATGTGCTAAGGTAAATATGCCTGAGAATATTTTATGTCACCCTCACACCTCAAAGTTAGGAAGATTTAAATTTCTTGGTTCAAAGTTGTTTTTCTTGGCTGCTTTTAAACTTTATCGTTTTTTCTCATTCCACATTGCTGTTCAACTGTCACATGTCTATCTTCTTGTTCCCTTACAGGTCATCTGCTTTTTCTCTCTGAAATCTTTCAGCATTTTCTCTCTGCTAATCTTAATTATACTTTCATCTGCTTATGTATGCGCTTTCCCTTATTTGTTCTATTTGGTACACTATGAGCTCTTTTGCCTATCTGAAGTCTTTCATCATTTTTGAATTTTAGGAAATGTATTTCTATTATTTCTACACTTATTTCACCTACTTTTTTTTGGAGACAGAGTTTCACTCTTGTTGCCCAGGCTGGAGTGCAGTGGCACAATCTCAGCTCACTGCAACCTCCGCCCGTGGGTTTAAGCGATTCTCCTACCTCAGCCTCCCAAGTAGCTGGGATTACAGGCATGCGCCACCAAGCCTGGCTAATTTTTGCATTTTTAGTAGAGACAGTGTTTCAATATGTTGGTCAGGCTGATCTTGAACTCCTGACCTCAGGTGATCCACCCATCTTGGCCTCCCAAAGTGCTGGGATTCCAGGTGTGAGACCCCGTGCCTGGGCTTAAATTTTTGTTTTTCTTTTCTTCTGGAATTCCTTTTAATATGTTGGTACTTGTACAATTCTCTATCTTTCTTAGTTTTTCTATTGTATCTTCTATTTCTTCATCTTTTTTCCCTGCTTTTTCCTGGGAGAGTGCTCTAATCTTCCAATTGATTAATTCATTCATACCATCCTACTTATATTTATTGTAGTCTTCATTTTAATTATATTTTTCGTATCTACTATTTCCATATGGTTCTGTTTTTATAATGTTTGGATCTTATTTCATATTACTAGTGTGTTCCCTTACATCTTTAAGTATATTCATCATGCTTATTTTAAATTCTTGGTTCACCTGTTGTTGTTGGTTTTTTTTTTGAGATAGAGTTTTGCTCTTGTTGCCCAGGCTGGAGTACAATGACACAGTCTCAGCCGACTGCAACCCCCGCCTCCTGGGTTCTGGGTTCAAGCGATTCTCCTGTCTCAGCCTCCCAAGTAGCTGGGGACTACCGGCACATGCCATTGCACTTGGCTAATTTTGTATTTTTAGTAGAGACGGGGTTTCTCTATGTTGGTCAGGCTGGTCTCAAACTCCAAACCTCAGGTGATCCACCTGCCTCGGCCTCCAAAAGTGCTGGGATTACAGGCATTAGCCACCATGCCTGGCCATTCATCTGTTTTAATAATTCTGCTTTACATCATGTATGTCTCTTTTGTTTTTTAAGACAGTTGTAGTCCTCAACTGTCTAGTTATGTCAGTATGCAAGGTAATGTTTTTCAGGGAATCAGCTCTTCTTTCTGATAAGATATCCTAGAGAGGACTCAAAGGCCAGGCCTTAACTGGCATCAGTACTGGTAGAGATTAAGGAAAATAGAGAGGAAAAGTCGTAGGGTTGTGAAGCATAGGCACAAAGAATAAGAATCATTTCCATATATGATCACACCCCTATGCAACAGTTTCGTACCTTTAAACCCTTCAGAGGAAGTAGAAGGCAGTCTCCCTGGACAAAGGGAGAAGAGAAGAAGAAATGAACTATTGAGAACAGATGGTCAGTCCACATGTTTTCATCAACTTTGAACTCCAGCAGGGTTTCTGCACTGCCATGTTTGCCCACTGAATTCTGACACTAGTGGAATAGGCTACCGCTGCTAGTTTCTGTAGTGAAAGGGTAAAAATTAACTGAAGGTTAATCTGGGGGAGAGAGAGCCTTCAGTCTCATTTAAGGAGTTTCTGGAATCCACCTGCTCTCAATTTTATTTCTCTGGGGTTGATTCTGGGGAAGAGAATCAGCAGCCTGTGTCAGTTTGCTACTTTGGCAGAAGGACTTTTCATTTTATAGCATTTTATGTTATTTGAGTTTTGCTTTATTGATCATGTGAATTCCATTACTTTTACAATAATTATAATAATAAAAATGAAAGCTGGTTAAATAAAAATGGCAGTATCAGAAAACAAAAAGACCTAAAGGCCAAAACCAAGAAAGCAGCTTTCATTCTAATACAGCAAAACTATTAATACAGTTTTCTGCATTGATTTTCTTTGCAAGATGAAAACAAGGCTATCTTTTCCATTTTTAACAGTTTCTTTTCTTTTTTTTTTTGTTTTGAGGCAGGGTCTCACTCTGTCACTCAGGCTGGAATGCAATAATGTGAATTCAGTTCACTGCAACTTCTGCCTCCCAGGTTCCAGCAATTCTTCTGCCTCAGTCTCCTGAGTAGGTAAGACAACAGGCATACATCACCATGCCAGGCTAACTTTTGTATTTTTAGTAGAGCTGGGGTTTCACTATGTTGGCCAGCCTGATCTTGAACTCCTAACCTCAGGTGATCTGCCCACCTCGGCCTCCCAAACTGCTGGGATTACAGGCGTGAGCCACCAAGCCCGACCAATTTAACAGTTTCTAATGGGTCTAGTTGGGGGAGGAGGGAAGGACAAAAGATCTGCAACATACACGATTTTAAAAACTTTTAGATTCAACTGCTAAAAAGCTCAACTGAATGTCTTTCACCTTAACCAGTTTAGAAACTGACTCACAAAGAAAAATTAATCAAGCAGATCAGTAAATGTTAATCATTAACATATTTTGAAAGAACATTTATCTGAAAGAAAATAAGAATGATACAACAATTATCACTACCAACTCGTTATTTTTAGAACTGTTTTAGGAAGTTACAATGATAATCCTTCAACTCTATTTCTTCTTTAACATCTTTAAAACTCAAAATAGAACAGCTAAAGGGGAAGTAAAAAAATTTAATCTATATGTCTGAATCACATCTTTTCTCTTCCTTCCTTGGTTGATCCTCTAAGCAAATGGGAGAGATTGTCAGAGTATTTAACATAAAGAAACTCTGTGGGAGGGGGGATAAAAAGAAGTTAACAAACATTTTCGAAGTCCTTTGAATTCCTGAGGAAGATATGTTATTGCATTAACTTATGAATTAATCTCAACTCTATTTTTGCTTCATGGTCCAGTGCACATATTCATTACTGATTTGCTAAGACAAAGGAAAAGAACAATTTTCAGAGCTGTCACAGAAATACAGAATCTAATAAAAAACAGCTTTCCATGAATTCACTATTTGTTAGGGTATTTTCAGCTCCGAGTAACAGAAAACATAACTAACAGTAGATTAATTAGCTCATGTAACAAAATTTTGCAAGTAGCTCCAATATTGTTTCAGAGTTCAACCAAATCATGGTGCTAGGTTAACTTTTGGCAATTTTCTTGGCCTTCTCATTTTTGAAACTTGCCAGTACCAGCCCTAAGCATCACATCCTTATAGGGAGCAACCAAAGCAGGGAGGGAAAGAATTCTTTCAGCATCTCTCTATTGTCATCAGGGAAGACATTTTTGCCAAATGTCCTCCAGTAGACTTTATGTCTCACTGGCCAGAACTGTGTCACATGGGAGGAATGTAAACTGAAATAATTTGCCAAAGGATAATAATGACTGGTTTACACTAATAATGATTCACCATTCATCCCCTGTGGTTAGTCTTGCTGTTGCCCAGGCTGGAGTCAGATTTTCCTTTTTTAAAAATACTGCCAAGTCTTAAGCAATGTCTCCATGTCATATATTGTTTAATCTATTCTCCCTCTCTGACTGGAAATGCCAACTTTACCATATACTAAATTCTCATATGTATTTGGGGACATTTTTATACTATCTGTTCTATTTCATCCCATTAATCTGTACTAAACTGTAGCTTTATAAATAACTGGTAGTGCCAGTACTACTTCATTAACTTTCATTTTCAAAATTGTTGTGTTTTTTGTTTTTTTTTTTTTTTTTGAGGTGGAGTCTCGCTCTGTCGCCCAGGCTGGAGTGCAGTGGCGGGATCTCAGCTCACTGCAAGCTCCGCCTCCCGGGTTTACGCCATTCTCCTGCCTCAGCCTCCCAAGTAGCTGGGACTACAGGCGCCTGCCACCTCGCCCGGCTAGTTTTTTTTTGTATTTTTAGTAGAGACGGGGTTTCACCGTGTTAGCCAGGATGGTCTCGATCTCCTGACCTCGTGATCCGCCCGTCTCGGCCTCCCAAAGTGCTGGGATTACAGGCTTGAGCCACCGCGCCCGGCCGTTGTTAGTGTTCTTGCATGTTGGTTTTTACATGTGAACTTTAATTCTCATTTACTATCAAGTAACCTAAATTTCATATCTAAAAATATAAAATAGTTTTGTAAGCTTGTAACTAGCAAAAACACCCGTGGGAGAGTGGAAGGGGGAAATTAGGGAAAGTTATTATTACCAATAATTTTGACAGGGAAAAAAGTAGATACTCTACTAAAAAAGTAGATACACCAAATACAAAAGATACTAAACTGACAGCAATGAAGCCTAGTTATGCTGAAAATAAGCGCTACCATTTTCTAGTTCAGTAACTAATCTATGTATAAAAGTATATGAGTAGGAAAAGTTCCTGGGTTTTGTAAAATGCTTAGTCAAAAAAACATATTTTTTGTATTTTAACAGATAATGATAAAGTACTGTTTAAAAAAAAAAAAAAAAAAGGCTCAACCAAATACATTTCAACCAGAATGTAAGATACCTGCTTATGACAGCTAATGACAGCAAATCATTAGCTTCAAAATCTTCTCGTGTTGCTGGTTTGGCTTTACTCATTTAATTGGATCAGAAACATTACGGAGTTATGACTATACTAATTTTTTAAAATGTCAGTAAGCACAATAAGCACATTCCTAGGGCCGAAATGAAAATCAGTATGATTTTGCTTTTAAGGTTTTCATAAAAATGTATTTATAGATAAATCAAGTTCTGTAGACATAACTCACATAGTCCTCGTATCTTAGTTTCACAGCCTGATAACAGCAGAAGGGAATGAAATTTAATTTTCAAAATTTTGGAGATAGATGAGGTCTTATGATCAACTGGTCCAATCCTCTCATTTTCAGATGAATAATCAGGTTCAGAGAAGTTATGTAATTTTTCTAGAATTGCAGAGGGCTGAGTGGCAGACCCAGACAAAGAGAGACCAAGTCTTCCAATTCTCAATTTGCTATTCTTTCAATTGTACCAATCTGCTACGATGGTTACAACAGGACGGAATAAAAAAATGGCAGATGTGGGAAAACAGAGTGGACAGAATTTAAAGATCAAAACAACTAAATACATAACTACTAAAGAACAAGGATCAGGTTGTAAGAGCTCAGTATTACCAATACTTGACTTAGCATTTGACAAATGAAGAAGGTTCAATATATGTTTCTTACTTGAACGAATATGAACAGGAGAAAGTACTCTTACTATAGCAGACTGAGTTTCTATAGCAAACTACAAAACTCTGGTGGTGTGACAGATCATCTTCTACACATACGTTTCAATTAGTGTTAAATACAGAGCTTACATATGGGTAATCTGCTAAACCCCTTGTGTTCACAGTCTTATTGCCAAAAGTTTCTCAGAAATAAACTCAAATTTTAGATATGCTGAATTTTGATGTAATTATGTATGTGTTAGACACAGTGCTAATAAATCCCTTAAAGCAGCTGCCAATCCATTGATTTAAATTATAATTTTCTTCTGAAGAGAGCATAAAATTGTTACACTGTAGTTTAAAAATAGGAATTAAAGTTGCTTCAGATCTTTAGATGGTACATTTAGATAATTATAAAGAGCAACAATTTAAGATTTCAGAGTATCTGACAATACAGAATTACATAAACAGTAGTAATTTTACTATTAGCTATACCACCTCGGTGATCTCAATAGTTCAAACAAATTTATTCTATGAGCTCAAACAATCCCATTTGATACATTGTAAATACAATTTTAATCAAATAAGCCACATTACTGAATCACAGATAAACACAGTAATTATATGTTAAGTCCATCTCAAATTACAGTAATTAACTGTAGTAAAAAAATCTTTAGAACAACAGTTAACAAACAACAGAATGATTAATAAGCTACAGAGCATCTACATAATGGATAAAATTGGTGTTTTCTAAGAATGTTTTAAAATGTGGGAATTTAAATAGTATTCCACCTTCTTAAAAGTACTTTTCATGGCTTACAATAATCTAGTAAGAGAGAAAAAAATGTACTTTTTGAAAGTGAGGTAAAAGTAATTCTATGGGAGGGCAATATAATATACCATGGTTCTGATGTGAGGTTTTTTGAACAGTCTAACTTAGTTCAGTAAAAGACTTTTAGGAGATCTAGAGTACTGAAACCACTGAATGCTCTTTAAGAAATCGTGAACAAAGTCTGTCTATTTCAGCTGATGTTTGTACAGGTTTTGAAAAGCACAGTCAAGATTTTATGCAGCCAGATGAATACCTAGAATTGTGTTAACAATGATGGCTAGAGCCACATGTTTTTAAATTTCTAACCTGGGCTTAAGGCATTAGAGAATTTTGGGAGACAACGATCTGCAAGCTAAGATCTGAGAGGTAAGCAGTACAAGTTAGCTAGATTTTGGAGGTGAGAGGAAAGTGATTCAGGTAGGAGGAATAGCATGGGCAAGTCTCAAAGGCAAGTAAAACACACTATCTATGAAGATTTAATATTCGGTGGTCGTGAAACAGAGAGTTGGTGGCAAGAAGTGTACAGATACCAAGAATAGGACTGCAGAACTAAACTGGGGCACATCATAAAAGAGTCTGTGAATTACGTTAAGTTTAGACTTAATCCTGAGGGCAGGGAGAAACCATTAAAAGATTTAAAGTGAGGAAGAACACCCACCAGGTTTATATTCTTAAAAATATGTTCTTTTCTTCATTAGCACTAATCTTTTTTTTTTTTTTCTTTTGAGACGGAGTCTCGCTCTGTCGCCTGGGCTGGAGTGCAGTGGCCGGATCTCAGCTCACTGCAAGCTCCGCCTCCCGGGTTTAGGCCATTCTCCTGCCTCAGCCTCCCGAGTAGCTGGGACTACAGGCACCAGCCACCTCGCCCGTTTTTGTATTTTTAGTAGAGACGGGGTTTCACCGTGTTAGCCAGGGTGGAGCACTAATCTAAAGGTAAGGTTGTCACTTTATTTTTCCTCTCCATGTACAACCGTAACTCCGTGAAGATAGGGTCCTCATTCACAGTTGTACTCCTAGCGCATAGCTTATTCTCTGGCACATAGTAGGTGATCAAAAAATATCTGCTGTATAAATGTTAAGGCATATGGTTCTATTCTTTACTGGTAACACAGAATAGCTGTATTCTGCTTGCAGTGTGGAGAATGGGTTGCAGGGAGGGTACATAGGGAGAGGAAGGCCAAATAGGTGATGTTAGCCCAAACTAGTTAATAGTGAAGCAGCAATGGGAATGGAGAGATGAGGCAAAATTGGTATGATTTGATGTTAACTGGCTAGATAAGTGAACCTGAGGGTAGTACTAACATATTTTTGTGAAAATTTAAGGCACCCAACAGTAACACCAGCCAAAACTAGAGGGTTAACCCATCTCTACTCCTAGAGTAGCCATGAACAGAGATAGTATTTTCCTTAAAATCTAATTTGGGCCATTTACAAATGTGGAAGCAAAAGCTGAGACATTAGGTAACTTGCCTAAGATTAACTAAGGACTGAAATAGACTCTGGAGAGCTAGAACAGTGGTTCTCAATCCCAGCTGCATTTTATAATCCTCTAGGAGAGAGAAAGTTGGGGGAGGAGTAAGAGGGACATGGGAAAACGAATGGAAAGGAGGGAAAAGGAAGAAAGTGAGAGAGGCAGAGATGGGGGGGGAAACAGAAAAAAAGAGAATAATTTCCATTTCACTCTAATATGCTAACAGAGCCACTGAGGTTCCTCAATTCCAAGTATAACTGCAACAGTTTTAGGTGGGAAATTTTTCCAAGTAATTCTAACCAGATGCTCAACCTCTGCCATAAAAATCCTCAGTCAACAAGCCTTTCAACAAGCCTTTGAACAATGCAACTCACAGGAATATTGTCAAAATTAACCACTTGGAAAATGTACACCTAGACAAAGAAGTGGTATTTTCAAAACTTAAATCGGATCAAGACACTGATATTAAACCTTTGAATTATCTTCTATTTTATTTGGAAAAAAAAATCCAAACTCCTTGCATTTGTAACAAGGCACTAAATATTGCGACTCTTATCTCTGTAGCTCTAACCTAGTTTCATACCAACTTTCCCCATCCTCAATTCGTACCAGTCCCACTATTTCCGAACACCCCAGGTTCCTTACTGCTTTGGGAACTCTGTACTTGTTCTTCTCTCGGTTCTTCACATGGTTCTTCCTAATTCTCTACTTTTCATCTTAAATCTTAAAGATGACCTCCTCAGAAGTGGTTTCCCAATCTACTCTGTCTAAATGAGACCTCCTCTGTTACTCATTATCACAGCATCCAGTGTATTTTCTTCACAGTACTTAGAACACAACTGCAGGTCTCTCTCCACTAGAATGTGAGTCCTCTGAGGGAAAGGATCCTCCAGGTCCATAGATGAATCCCAAGTGCCTAAAATAATATTGGGCCTACAGAAGACAATGAACCAAGTGGGGAGGGAAGGAGCAAGGAAGAGGGACAAACTTAGATGCTAGTAGGTGGTCAACAAATATTATTAATGAATTTATTTGCATTGTGGGAAAATTCAATTGTGTAAATACACTGAACATATACAGTAAAAAATGGTGATTCTGATTTTAGAAAAATTGATTATAGCAGTAATTAAAGAATGAATCCATCTGTCTTTTTAAATAGTATCTCCAGTACACATTAATAAAACCATAATGGAAAAAAATCACAATGTAAATTTAAAAACAATATAAACTTGTGTCAACTTTTATACGATAAATAAGTTTTAAAAAGACTAGACAGAAATATATCAAAATTTTAACAAGTTATCTCTGGACAGTTTGATATATTTTCCTTTTTGCATCTTCTTTATCTTTCAAATTCTCTACAATGAGCATACTTTTACTCTTATGACCACAACAAAATTGAATAAAAAGAATAATTGCCACACTTCTCTAAAGCTAGTCATAACCATGATTGAAGAATAATTGTCAATATTATACATTATTACATAGTTTTAACTCATTAAAATTTTTTTTTTTTTTAAGAACACATATCCACGTTTATTTATTGATTTTTTGTTAGTTTAAATCCTTGAGGGGTACAGCATCACTCGGATTCTGTGTCCAATGGCCTTAGCAGGAAGATTGCTTCGGAATTTGGCACGAACCATGCCACTGCATGGGCCCGAGTTACCTTTCCCCAGATGACTCTGGTTTTATTTGGTTTGCCGCCTGGAGTCACTGTGTTGTTCTTTGCTTTGTATACATAAGCGCATCTCTTGCCCAAATAGAATTCTGTTTCATCTCAGGCATAAACACCTTCAATTTTAAGAAGAGCTGTGTGCTCCCTTTGGTTCCGGAGACCCCGCTTATAGCCGGCAAAAATGGCCTTGGACCACAGCCTTCCAGACATAGTTCCTTTTAGAAGTCCCGTTCCCAGCAGGCCTCCACAGGAGCCAAGATGGCGGGAAGAGCAAAAATTTTTTTTGAATGACAGTCATTAAAGCCTACTTGTCAGGGTGAATTATTATTTTACTAGTTCTCTGTCACTATCATTCTTTGCCACTTTTTTTTTTTGAGACAGAGTCTCGCTTTGTCGCCCAGGCTCTGTTGCCCAGGCTCTGTCGCCCAGGCTGAAGTGCAGTGGCATGATCTTGGCTCACTGCAAGCTCCGCTTCCCAGGTTCATGCCATTCTCCTGCCTCAGCCTTCCGAGTAGCTGGGACTACAGGTGCCCGCCACCATGCCCGGCTAATTTTTTTGTATTTTTAGTAGAGACGGGGTTTCACCATGTTGGCCAGGATGGTCTCGATCTCCTGACCTCGTGATCTGCTTGCCTTGGCCTCCCAAAGTGCTGGGATTACAGGTGTGAGCCACCTCGCCCGGCTGCCACTTTTTTCTTTTAATCTTGGGCAGTAGTTTACCATGGCAGAAACACCTTCCTTGCACTCAAACTTCTAAATCCCAGCTTTATCATTATCTAGTTGTATAACTGTTCTCATCTTGTATATTAGAATAATACCACCAATTAAAGATATTCTGGTATATGGTAGGGTCTAAATAAAGAGTAGTAATTATTATCCATTGGAATATATTACCTACTAGCCAGATCATAAGCACTTTGAGAGACTGTGATTGCCTTGTTCCACTGTGTCCATAGTCTAGCACTGAGTCAGCATGTCATAATTTTCAACACATTATTTGTCATATCAATTAGTATCTTCACTACCTTTTTCAGGGAGAGTCATCTTAGGATTGTAGAAGGAGTATTACCTCTCTCCTGCTATTTTATTTTTATTTTATAGAGATGAGGGCTAACTATGCTGCCCAGGCTAGTCTCAAACTCCTGGGTTCAAGCAATCCTCTCACCTTAGCCTCCCAAAGTACTGGGATTAAAGACATGAGTCACTGCGTCTGTCCCTCCTAGTTATTTTAATGGTAAGTTAGAATAACTCTTAAAAGCCAGAGAAAGTCAAAGATTAAATCATATAGCTCTACATTCTCCTATGGTAACAGTAAATAAATGAATAAGTAAGACAATTTTAGATAGGGTAAATAATGTTATTACCTATTTAGGTCCATATTTCTAAATCATATGCTAAGCTGCTATTTTAGACATTACCTACTGATTTCCTGTTGCAATAGATGAAGATGTTTACTACACTTACACTATCTTCCCAATACATTTCATCCCAATTTTCGGTTAAACTGACTGTAGTTCTGCATTACGATTAGGGAAATAAAGCCGAGAAATTTACTGTGATAATGTCTCCTTTTTAATAAAAAGTTTCGCTTTTCCTGTTGTGTCCCTATCCTTCATTTTTCACATTAGATGCTATTTATACTCATCAACAGATTTTTCTTCCAAATGCTTAGCATATCTACTGAGTCTACTTTTATCTGGAAACCTCCTTTTTGTAGAGACAGGGTCTTGCTTTGTTGCTCAGGATGGTCCTGAACTCCTAGATTCAAGCAATCCTCCCATGTCAGTCTGTGGACTAGCTGGAATTACAGGCACATACGACTATGCCCTGCCTATTTTTTTGTTTGTTTTTAAACAAGTTTTTCTTCTTACATGTGAACAATGATTTTAATTAAAAAATATTTTTGTTGTTTTTGTTTTAGAGGAAGCTTGTATTCATCAATACAATATCCAGAAACAATGTCTGTGAAACAGGTGCTTTTATCCACATTTTGCAAATGAGTCATTAATAAAAATACCAATTTATAAGCAACAGCTAAAAAGAAAAGCAAGCTGATCCAATTTCTCACCCTATTGTTCAAATTAGCATTTTAAACCGTTGCACCTTAATCAAAGTCACTCTTTTATGTACAATAATCACAGGCAAAGCAACTACTATGCAGGGTAACTGTAAGTGATCAAAACAGGACACTTTTGAAAATGAATGGAGCACTATTAATAATTATGCCAGGGCAATATGCATAATCTAAGCAAACCAGCCATTCCATTACTAATAACCTCTTGGATGCTGAGCTTTTAAATTTACAAGGTGTTACCAATCCCATGAAGTTCCCCGCTTAAGACACACACCCTACTATGCTAGTGCCTAATATAAAGATCACTACAGTGAAAACAGAAGACGAAAAAAATTAGCAAACATAGAATAAAAAGTTTTCAAGCTATTGATTCTTGCAACCTGCCCCCCAACCCTCAACAAGCACACACACAAACAATTCATTTAGAAATTCACATACTTTCTCCTCGAAGGAAATAGTAATTCACATATTTAAAAATAGATAGAACTGAATAAGCTGGTAGAATTTTCTTTCTCTTACTCAGAATTACTCAATTAAGGAAATAAAGAAAGGGTGAAAAATGATTAGAAAGAAAAGAGAATGAATTGTAGTTTTCTACCTAAAGTAGTTAAGACATGAGAGAAGAAATCACTCAATGCCCTTACCCATCCCAGAGTCTTTCTTGGTGCCATCTGATATTATGTCTACATGATCAGAGTCCACATCATAACTAAAGAAATCATTCAAATAGGTCTTTGATCGCTGGCCACCAAATACATATAAGCAACGATTTTTCTGAAAAAGAAGAAAAAAAAAGAAGAAAGGAGAAACTTGTCACTTCCATGAAGAACTCAGAATGATCCTTTAAAAATTTAAACCTCTACAAAAGTAATTTTACAATAGATCCCAATGGAGCTGGAATAAAAGGGAAAGAGGAAGCTCTCTACATACTGCTAAAAGGTAATCTCTAGGACATCCTGTTAAAGAAGAAAAGCAAGGTGCAGAATGATATATTCAGGTTCCTTCTTCCTTTGTGTAGGAATGGAGAAGAAGGAATATCTGTGTATGAGACAAAAAGAGAGGGAGAGAGGGAAAGAGAAAGTGAGAGAGGGGAAAAGTGAGAGAGACAGCATGCGAGCGAAAGTAGAGATTTCTTCTTTTTTTCAAAAACAAAGGAAGGATAAACCAAAACCTAATAAAGACAGTTACCTATAGTGGCAGGAACAGAGCAGGAAGACCTCTCCAAAAATACCTTGACATACGGTTTTGACTTTAGAACCATGTATATGCTTTTATTTAATTAGAAGACAAAATTAACTAAAAAAAAAATCTAAAATTTGGGCAAAAAAAATCCAACAACAAATAAACCTATCTGTATACAAAGATATACTCACATAGAGAAGTAGTATTTCTAGTGATTTTAAACATACATTTTGACTACCCATCCCTAGAAGTCTAAATCCTAAACAGAAAAATAATCAGAAACCAACGTTAAACAGCACTCAGTGATTCTGTTGTTAGCTTTTTTACTGTGAAAGCTATTATAGACAGACAAAGCAAGTAATGTTATGAAGCAGGATTTTAACCTTAAAAGACACAAAAATAGGCCAGGCATGGTGGCTCACACCTGTAGTCCTAACATTTGGGCAGGCCAAGGTGGGACGATTGCTTGAGACCAGCCTGAGTAACATAGCAAGGCCCTGTCTCTACTTCTTCTACTTCTACTTCTTCTACTACTTCTACTTCTTCTACTTCTACTTCTACTACTACTACTACTACTACTACAAACCCAGGTGTGGTGGTACACACCTGTAGTTTTAGCTACTTGGGAGGTTAAGGTGAGAGGATCATTTGAGCCCTGACACTCAAGGCTGTAGTGAGCTATGATCTGCACTCCAGCCAGGGTGGCAGAGCAAGACCCTATCTCTAAAAAAAAGAAAAGCTATAAAGTTACAAAATAGAAGACATTAAGATAAAAAATATTTTATTTGAATTAGACAAATCAGTATGAACTCATGATTTAATTTTTCTCTTACAAAAAAAGATACATAAATATGTGGTGGGGGGGGGGGTGCTCCTACTAGCCAAAGAGAAAAATTTGAGCATCAAGAAAGTGGCCAGGTACAGTGGCTCATGCCTGTAATCCCAGCACTTTAGGAGGCAGAGGCAGGTGGATCACCTGAGGTCAGGAGTTCGAGACCAGCCTGGCCAACATGGAAACTCTGTCTCTACTAAATACAAAAAGTTAGCTGGGCGTGGTGGTGCATGCCTGTAATCCCAGCTACTTGGGAGGCTGAGGCAGAAGAATCGCTTGAAATTGGGAGGCTGAGGTTGCAGTGAGCCAAGACTGCACCATTGCACTCCAGCCTGGGCAACAAAAACAAAACCCTGTCTCAAAATAAAAGAAGAAGAATGACAGCACTGGATAGAAATACATGAATATGTAAAATACTTCATAATAAAATTTCTGTACACTTATCATTGGTTAGCTTTGGAGCCTCAAAGTTAACTCATTAATATGAAAAACAATAAAGGAAAACAATCAAACATTTATATTGCCTATTCAGTATGCTTTACATTTCAGGGTAACCAAAAAGTTAATGAGAGGAAGTTTTTTTTTCCCCCTCCATATTAGGAGAATCACACACTTAATAAATGCAGAGGAAATGACATCATTAGAAAAATCACCATATTACACATCCTAACGAAATTTAGGCAATGAAAGGCTACAAAAACCATTAGGCACAAGTTTGAAAGAAAACTATATAATTGATCAGTCAGGCTAATAACACCCAACCTATTAACATCATCGAAAGCATGACAACCAGTTATTAAATGCCTCTTTATATTTTGCAATCAGAGTGTCTATGAAGTATTCTTGCACATTCTCCCCAGCCGCCAAAAAAGACAGTGAATCTAAAATCAAGCCTCTGGCCGGGCGCGGTGGCTCAAGCCTGTAATCCCAGCACTTTGGGAGGCCGAGACGGGCGGATCACGAGGTCAGGAGATCGAGACCATCCTGGCTGACAAACACAGTGAAACCCCATCTCTACTAAAAAAAATACAAAAAAAAAAACTAGCCGGGCGAGGTGGCGGGCGCCTGTAGTCCCAGCTACTCTGGAGGCTGAGGCAGGAGAATGGCGTGAACCCGGGAGGCGGAGCTTGCAGTGAGCTGAGATCCGGCCACTGCACTCCAGCCCGGGAGAAAGAGCGAGACTCCGTCTCAAAAAACATAAAAAAATAAAAAAAATTAAATCAAGCCTCTGAGTGCAATGACCAGTTTATAGGAAATATGAAAGAGGAACACATTGAATTACACTACAAAGATAAAATCAAAATCAAAACTGGAAATGTGGGAGATTCTAGAGCACAAATGTCTCACTTAGTGGGTTGTATGTGGGCGGGAATAGGGAATAGGAGGAAAGAGTACTATTACAATTTTTAAAAAAATGTATGAGACATAACAACCAAATGCAAAATACCTTTTTTGAATCTTGACTTAAACAAACCAACCAAATAAAGATATTTTTCAGTATATTAGAAAAAAAGAACACAGAATATTAAATGATATTAAAGAACTGCTTTTATTTTGGTTGATAATGACACTACAATTATGTTTTCTTTTCTCTTTTTTTTTAAGAGAGAGAGTCTTGCTATATTGCCCAGGCTGGAGCACAGTGGCTATTACAGGAGTGATTGCACTATTGATCAGCATGGGAGTTTTGACCTGTTCTGTTTCTGACCTAGCCAATTAACCTCTACTTAAGCAACATACTGGTCCCTCCGTCTGGGAGGTAACCATACTGATGCCAAACTTAGTATGAACAACTGATTAAGCACAGTGCAATGTGGCCCAGAACTGGGCTCCAGCAATCCTCAGTCTCCTGGGTAGCTGGGACCACAGGTGTGCACCAACATACCCAACTGTAATTATGTTTTTAAAAAGCCCTTTTCTGTTACAATTATACACTATAGTAGTATTTACAAGTATAATGATACAGTATCTGGGATCTGCTTTAAAACACTACAGCAGATGCTGTAACAAGAAAGGAATAATAAAAATTTTAAAAATACTCCAGCACAGTAAAATTTAAGAATAAACTTAAAAATCAAAGAAACATCAAGAAAATGAATGAAATTAAAGTGGAATAGTTGTATGAAAAATGAGCAATTATTGATGACTGCTGAAACTAACAAATGAGCACACAAAAATGTATTATTAATTATATTATCCTCTCCACTTTGTACAGAGAAAAACATGTTTAAAATACATGTTAAAGAACATGTTTAAAATATTCCATGATATTGTTTTAAAGCTGTGTTCACAGAAAGAAGACCAAGATTTCATTAAAACATCTGAAAAGGTTAAAAAAAAAAGTCTGTATGTTGGTTTTGCTGATACATTTATTATTATTATTATAATTATTATTATTGAGACAGAATCTTGCTCTGTCACCCAGGGTGGAGTGCAATGGCATGATCTTGGCTCATGCTTTTGCCTTCTGGGTTCAAGCCATTCTCCCACCTCAGCCTCCCAAGTAGCTGGGACTACAGGCACAGTTCACCATGCCAGGCTGATTTTTGTATTTTTACTAAAGATGGGGTTTCGCCATGTTGGCCAGGCTGGTCTCGAACTTCTGGCCTCAAGTAATCCACTGTGCCTGACCATTGCTGATACATGTAAATTCTAATTCTTTAAAATCAAATCTTAAATTCTTTGTACTTAATGGAGAATAGCAGAAGGGAAAATAAGAAGAGAGAAAGAAATTGTCCTTCTAATTACTAAGAGAAATTAGTAAGTGGAAAGACTTAAGAAAGGAACAAAGCCACAAAATCGATTTAAGCAGTGAAATTAGTCGTAAGATTGCCTAGATTAGTAGTCAGGTAATAACTACTTAGGAATTACCAGGCTGATGTGAAGAGTCTCATAATTAGCCAACAGTTCACTGTTAAAGAAGTTTTGTTTTTCTCTGTCATTTCTACACTAATCATTTATTTCTAAAGAAAAGTTTTTATCGCTTCCTGAAGAATTAGATTTCACCACTTCTTTTCCTATCTAGGTATACATGATAAAATAACATTTACGCAATGTACGGAATATTCTTACTGAGTGGAATAGCATGCAGTGTCCTATTCGAGACTGGATGTCCTCAGGCCCAGCATTACAGGAGTCCTCTCGAAGAAGTTTCCAGGTTTGACATTGACAGTTGAAAGCAAATAAGCCACTGAATTGTGGTTCACTGGCTCTGCTGTCATCTACGCTGCCATTACAAGTCAAAATTCTACCACCAAAAGTGTAGATCATATGTTTTTCTGAGTCCATACACATCTATCAGAACAAGGCAACAGATTGAATAGTTTTAGTTTGTTCCTGTCATATGTGCTAAAACAAAACTAACATGTACAGTTTTACATTCTCAAAAAAAACTAAACTTGGTCCCTAATGACACTAAATACCACCCCTGATTATTATATGCAAGTTTCTAAATACTTTTTCAAGTTGCCATTTTTCCCAGTGAGAGTAAAAACACGTTGGGATAAAGAGCTTTCTACTTTCTTGAAACTGCATAATTTTTACCAAAATCAACCAATGATACATGAGGTGTTGATTTATATGTAAGAGTGAATACTTATCATATTCCGGGCGAATAGTGATAATACTCTCCTTACTAAAATTCCCTTTCATTCTAAGCAAGCATCCTATTAACATTACTACTATTTATTAAGCGATCAGATACGCAAATAAGAGTGGTACAGCTAAATTCATCTTCTGCATTTATTTTTATAAAACCCTTCAAATTATTACAAAACAGTAGAACAAACAAACAAAAAGACATTTACAACAATCAAGTCTCCAGACTGACTTCTACATTGTAAAGAACTCTATTTGCTTTTAACATAGCACTATTAATTTAATTTTCTTTGAATTAAGCTATACACTTCATGTTTAAAAGTCAAGCTTTAGTCTTCCGTTCTTCCAACTCAAGATTGTAGCTTTTCATAAAAATGTATGAGAAAACAGCCATTTGTCATGAGACAGTAAGAATCAAATTGTTTCAAATAATACATAAATCCAAGTTGGGAATTAGCTGTTGAACGTAAGTGGCATTTATATAAAGAATAAATTGTGTACACAAAACATCTATGTTTTGCTAAAAAAAAAAACTAAACATTTGATATTCAATTCTCCTACCAAATTACTTCTGCTACTTATGTATTTTTGTATTTTTTTAAATAAAAGGCTATTTTCATAAATATATATATATATATATATATTTTTTTTTTCCCCCGAGACAGTTTCGCTCTTGTTGCCCAGGCTAGAGTGCAACAGCATGAGCTCGGCTCACCGCAACCTCTGCCTCCCAGGTTCAAGCAATTCTCCTGCCTCAGCCTCCTGGATAGCTGGGATTACCCGCATATGCCACCATGCCAGGATAATACTGCATTTTTAGTAGAGATGGTGTTACTCCATTTGGTCGGGCTGGTCTTGAACTCCCAACCTCAGGTGATCCGCCCGCCTCGGCTTCCCAAAGTTCTGGGATTACAGGCATGAGCTACCGTGCTTGGCTATTTTCATAATTTTAAAGGTTTTTAAAAAATTGAGGTTATTATTATTAAAAAGAAAAGATTCTAACATCTCCTAATTTTTATCTACCCCTAAAAAGATCTACCTCATTAGCCATTTCCCAGGTTTCTCAAAGACTTCTATAAATTAAGATGCAAATCTATTCCCCAAGGGTGAAATCTTGGTAAATATGGTTGAAAAACAAAGATGTCTGGCATACCACAGAAAGTATTCCTATTTTTTAAATGATCATATAGTTAAAATCAGCACATTGCTGAAGACAGCTCAGTTTGGCCCCATCCAGCTACTGCCTCCGTTGAGGGCTCCAATGGAGCTGGGTCACATTTCCCTTGCTGAAGTACTTCAGACTCAATCACTCCAAATATCTGGGAACTATGCTGAAAATCTTTAGGGACTCACATTAAATGAGTTTATTTCCATTTTTTATTAACTCACAGATTCATACTAATGGCCAATCCTTGTTACCAACCCCCTACCTTTCTACTTCGTATGGCTACAAAGAGAGTTTCTTTCTTTTTGAGGATATTCAAGCTTAATTTTGATGTGGCTTACTCTCATTTGTTTGCAGGGCTGAAGTATAAACATCCTTATCTTGGTAGTTCTTCCTAGGACACCAGTCTAAACCAAGAAACCTTTTAATATTTGATTTCCACTCTTTTGATTTGTTTTGTCATTTTTTTTTTTATTTTTTTTTTGAGACGGAGTCTCGCTCTGTCGCCCAGGCTGGAGTGCAGTGGCCAGATCTCAGCTCACTGCAAGCTCTGCCTCCCAGGTTTAGGCCATTCTCCTGCCTCAGCCTCCCAAGTAGCTGGGACTACAGGTGTCCGCCACCTCGCCCGGCTAGTTTTTTGTATTTTTTTAGTAGAGACGGGGGTTTCACCATGTTAGCCAGGATGGTCTCGATCTCCTGACCTCGTGATCCGCCCGTCTCGGCCTCCCAAAGTGCTGGGATTACAGGCTTGAGCCACCGCGCCTGGCCTTGTTTTGTCATTTTTACTCTCCGAAAAAATTTCTGAAAAACTAGTAACTTATTAAACTCTGTATGATAATGTCTTTTCCATCAAAGACTTAAAAAAAAATCTTTAAAGTCAAAAGTTTAAAGACTATTCATTTATTATGTCAGGGGTTAGATATTTAATTTTTAAAATCAAACAAATAGTGGATAACCACTTATTTTCCTGGGAAAAATTATTTTTCGAATCTGAGAATGACTTTATTTTACCCTATCACAGGAATACAAGATTGGTAAGGGTTTGGTTGGGTTCAAAATAATCTTCTCCTCACAAAATTTGAAGATACTGCTATAAAGCCTTCTAAATATCCAGTGTTACCCAACCTACCACCTTCCCTTCTACAAACCTCCAAAAATGCCTCATGACCCAGTGAGAATATCAATGAGCTGAGATCTTCAATTCTTCAACTGAAGTTCTTCCTGCTACTTCTTGGCTAGCTCACTTTCCATTTTCTAGTAATTTCCACAAAAAGTGATTACACTTGAAGGACAGTTTGGCTAGATATAAAATTCTTGGCTCACACTGTCTTTTCTTGAATGTCTTCTAGATGTTGCTCTATTATCTCCTGGCACTGAAAGGAGATGTAGAGAAATCTGATACCAGTCTCATTTTAGTTCTCTTATAGATGACTTGATCATTTTGTCTACTTGCTATAAAATGATCTCTTATCTTTTACAGTCAATGTTATTAATATATGTCTTAGAGTTAAGTATTTAGGTCAACTTTTTCTGAATATAGTATGCCCATTTGATATGTGGAGTAAAATCTTTCTTCAGGAAAATGTTCTTGAATTCAATTGATAAATATTTGTTTTTTCCATGGTTTTGGTTTTCTTCTTTAAAGTCTCCAATTACATATATGTTGGCTCTCCTCTGCCTACCTTCCCCGGTTAATCATTTTTACCTCTTTATCTTATTCCTATGCTGTATGATCATTACCTATCCTTCTTTACGCTCTTTGTAGATAAGTCTTCATTTCTGAAAGGGGCAATATACTGGGATATAACTTTCATTTACTGTTATTTTTCTTTTTATTGTTTTTCTTTAGAATGTCTCACTAAAGCTTTGTTATTTGTTGCTTTTTAGTTTTTCATATATAATTGAGTTGAATTTCCCTGGACCAGATGACTTTACAGAGGATTTCTGTGGAAGGTAGATATTCTTGCTCAAGAACTCCTTCCTCTGTTGCTACTGAATTGAATGGTTCCTTCAAAATATGGCACTTCTGGTGAAGCCATATCTTCTCCAATTCTATGAATCTCATCTGGCTTACAGGGTTGATTTCAAGCTTTGAGCTCCCCAAATTTCTTACTGGTCATTGCAAAAGGAGCCATCATTCCCACTGTGTTTCCTTCACTTTTACAAAATAGTGCTTTCTGACATATATCACCTCTGGATCTTTCTGGGTACTTTACACATGTTAATTCACTGATTCTTCCAGTGGCTGCCCTGGGTGCAATCTGTGCCCTGTCCCTGACACTTCTCACTATGATATACAACTGCTAGGCTCCCTCTGCTTTCCCAGGCCTCCCTATTATACTGTTGTGGACTTCAACAAAAGTTCTGAGTATTTCAGTTGTTTTTGGTTAAACTTACAAGGCATTGGGAGTTGTAGGTTTACTCTGGCTTTTGATTTTGCTAAGAGAGAGAGTGTGTGTGTGTTTAAATCTTTTTGCTTGATTACCATTATTCCTGGAAAACCACACAAAGCAATATCAAGGAAAGCTTGAGAACTAAACTGCCACTATGTTCTCAAGAAATCCAGAAGTCTTTACATTTTATTTTTTAAATATGTTAAAATTTAAAATGGCAAATAGCTTTTAGGCCTGTTTGTATCGTATAGCTTTCTCATATTTTTATCAAATTTGAACATTAAGTGTTAAATCCTAAATTGTCATGAACACCACAAGCTATTTTTGGAGTGTCATAATCACTACAAGTGTAAGTTCTAACTTATAGCTTTATTTGTATGAAATAGAATAGCAAAATGCAGGAGTATACAAATTACTTGCTCACTGTTACAGGGCTAGTTGTTGGCTGAATTAGTACTGAAATCCTTGTTTCTTCACCCCCAGTGTTCTGCTGTACCACCTAATCAGTTGAAAACCACGCATTATTTAACAGTACCCAGCTTCCAAGAAACATCCTATTTTATAAAAGTCAAGAGAAACAAAGGCCACACCCAAGAACTCTCTACATGCTACTCCTAAGCTATTCTTTTTTTCAACCTGTTTAAAAAAAAAAAAAAAAGACATCAGCATCTTTTGTAAAAGAAATACATAAACATTTGGGAACAAGAGAAGAAATTGTTCCCTAATAATATTATTTGCTGATGTTTCTGAAAGATCAGAACCAGCCTAACTTTTCTTGGCATGCTTATTCTCCACATGAAGAACATTGAGGGTGTCAGCAGGGATGTGCATAGCTTTGTGGAGCTCAGTTAAATAGAGCCAACAGAAGTTCCAAATTTAAGCTGGGGAGTATTTTGAAGAATACTGGTTCTGATTTTCTACCTACCACTTAACTTGAGAGGCATAACTCACTCTTCCTCTCCTTACCACTCTCCTATAACAATTATATGTTAATAGAAATATGGCAATAGGATAGTTTAAAAGCAAAGAATTAACAAAAATCTATAAATACACAATAAACAAAGACCCTGGGTTCTGACTCCTAGATAAGATTTTAGGTCTCACCTAGGTTTTGTCATAATTCTAGCACCACCTCCCATTTCCCGAATAATAGATAATTTATGTTCATCAACAGAGAGTTATAGATTTTTAAAGTCTTTTTCTCCTCAATACATCAAAAAAAAACCTTGGGATGTGGGTTGAGCCAGGTAAAAACTTGCTTATAGAATTCAAAATGGTTACTGTCTTTTTTGACCTACATTGACTTTCTATGGAGTAAGTATTCAAAGACAGGTAACAATGATAATGACAATGATGGGGCTAATGAGAGCTACATGTATATTAATATTAAAATGGCTTACAATGAGGCTATGTTCAGTCTTCTAGTCAACATTATTGTATAATTTCTACTGGTGCTGAGTTTAATTTAGTATGTCAAATTCGTCTCTAGGTTTATAAACTTTTGTGACTATAAACAAAATGTATTTCACTCTAACTGGAAGAAAAGCTCTAGATTTCATCTAGTTCATTATAAAGCGATTTTCCATTTCTTATAGGAATGTAGAATAAGAAATATAATTAAAAGAGTAAGTTGCTATTGTTATGATTTATGCATATGCATTATAAAACTAAATGTGTTTTTCCTAATATTACTCCATCTACTCTCTAAAGTTTCTATAAATCAACAATATGTGTCCTCAGATTTTTGTAGTTTGCCCTGCAACAAACAAGAGAAAAAAATTTAAAGAATAACTTTATACCTACTGAAACAACAATTATTATTATCTATCATAGGTATTTGTCATGGAAGCACTACTAGACAACTCAGCATAATATCTAACATAAACTCTAATTGCAAGAATCACTAAGCACTGATTAATTCCATCATATATTTAACTGTGCATCAAACCTGATGATCAAACACCAATTTCGGCCCTCCATCAGCAGCAGTATCCTCACTTAGTAACATCCACGTGTTTGTATCAATGTCATAACGATAGAAGTCACTTTTCAGAGATTTGCTGTTCCTCACAGAGGAATCCAAATAACGCCCCAATGTGTAGATTTGCCTCCGCTGAATGTCAATGCACATTTTATGACACGATCTGGCACTAGGACCGTTCTGGAGAGAGAGAGAGAGAGAGAGAGAGAAAATAAACAAATAAACAAATGAAAGAGCAAAACAAAAACAAAAACAAAAAAAATCAAAGAACAAATAAAAGACAAATTAAATGCCCTTTTTTATTATCTTTCATTAAAAGGTTTCTCAGAAACTCACATCAAGTCAACCAATATGAGTCCAACACTAGGCTTAACTCTCTAAAGAAAAGCAAAAGCAGTAAGCAGTAGGAGACACAAATCTTACCTTAGAAATGCTTAAAATCTACCACGAAAGATGAAATGAACTACACTGCAGCTTATGGCACTCTGTTTATAACATCTATATGGTTTCTACCATATACTGCACTGCATTTTAGTCATTTGTGCACAGAGTTCCATTCCCTATTACATGACAATCTACTTTAAGACATGTTTGGTCTTCATGAACATTTTTGTATTTCTCGTCAGACTCTAGCACAAAAGAGGTACTCCAAGAATATTTAGAATCAGTGAATTTCAAAATTAGAAGAAACATCAATAAAATCTCCAGTTTAATCACTTGGACATAGGGTGGGGAACATTACACACCGGGGACTGTCAGGGGATGGGCGGCAGGAGTAGGGATAGCATTAGGAGAAATACCTAATGTAAATGATGAGTTGATGGGTGCAGCAAACCAACATGGCACATGTATACTCACCTATCAAACCTGCACATTGTGCACATGTATCCTAGAACTTAGAGTATAATAAAAAAAAAATAAAATCACTAGTTTAGTTTTCTCCTTTTAAAGATGAGAAAATACAACCCTAGCAAGAAAATATTAAGACCGGGATGATACCTTTAATATGCTAGTGACAGAAACTAATAAGAATCCAAGTCTATGACTTCTTTATCCATCCTTTGCATTGTAAAATTAATTTTCCTGACTGAATAAACAGCACAGCTACAGTAAATAAATAGGGAATAATATTAAGAATAGTATTTATCAATAAATTAGTTAGCTGGTATCACCTGTATCACAGGACCCGATAAAACATAAAACATATTGTAGTATAGTCAAAAGGATTCATGGGGGAAAAAAGAACTTCAATTGCACAGGGTTTAATTAGTTGAAAGGGGGAAAGGAAAGGAAACTAATGTTTGTTAAACAACTCCGAAGTTCCGTTTACACTATTACTGTGTATGTGTATGTTCCATTTAATCCTTATAACAACCCCGTATGGAATTATTATCACCATTTCACAGAGTTCACTGTCACAAAACTAGGAAGTAAGATAGCAAATCTACGCCCTTGTGTACGACAGCCAAAAACTGGGCTCTTTCACAATTTCAGATTATTTTTTCTAGAAGAGAAACAAAGGCAAAACTATACTTGTTAAAATAGTGTATGCAGTTATGACTGAGATGAAGAGTTCTTGCTGCAGAAATAACAGAATTGATGTATAAAGTGGACACAGGAAGCCTGATGAATGACTGACAGAGGAGACAGTTTATGATCTTGCAGGCAATAAAGAACTACTGGTGGTTTCTAAAGCAAGATACAACATAAAAAGGCAATATTCTAAGAAGAGTAATCTAGCAGTATTAAGTGAAATGAAGGAATATTAGGCAGGAAGAACAGTATTTTGACAATGAAGTTGATGTAAATGTACACTTTAATATTCATACTATTATTTTTAAACTTATTTTAAAATATTTTTGTCAAAGAATATCTTCAGCAAATAAGGTGAAAATTTTATGTAAGAATGGATTTCCTCCATAAATAATCTCAAAAACAAAGATGAAGTAACATATAATAAATCTATGCCATAATGCATAGAGTGTAAAACTTGAAATTTTAGTAAAAGAATAATAGAACTCCTTGCTTCAACTAAATAAGCACAAATAATATTAAAACGATGATCAAATTATATGCCAAGAAAAAAGAAATAAAGATAAATCAATAGACTAGAAAACATGAAAAAAAGGATTAACAAAGTTGGTTCTTTGAAAGACTGATAGAATTATAAACCACTGGCAGACTAACTTTTTACAAAGGAGGGAAAATACAAATTGCCAGTACCAGAAATGAAAGCAAGATTAACACTACAGACTTCCTAGAAGTGAAAAAAGAGAGAATACTATCAAAAACAGAGGTAAAATCTGACAACATAGATAAAACAGACATAATTCCTTAAAAAACCTAACTTACCAAGATAACATGAAATGAAAGAGGAAAATCTGAAGTAATTACACATACTGAAAAACTGAATTCATTATTGCCCACACATGTACACTGGTAAATTGTATCAAGCACTTAAGGAAAAAACGGTATCAGTTTTAGACAAAATTTTTCAGAAAACGGGGAAAAAGAAAAACTCTACTGTTTAATCCACATTCTCTTCCATTCCTAGCTTATTTTATGAGGCCAACATAACACTGAAACCAAACAATACTACAAAGGAGAAGGAAGAGAAGGGGAAGAAGGAAGAAGAAATGGGGAAGAGGTGGAGAAATCATTTACAGGTGGCTAGGACCCCTTATGAACATAGACAAAACCAATCTTCAACAAAATATTACCAAACAGCAGGAGCAATATATGAAAAGAATATTTTACAACAAAAAGGTATTTATCTCAGGAATGTAAAGTTGATTTTACATCCGAAAATCAATCAGGATAATCTGCCACATTAAATTAATAAAGAAGAAAAAACACAAGTATATCAATACACATGTAAAAGAGCATTTGGTAAAATTTATCTATTCATGATCAAAACTCATAGCAAAACAGGAATAGAAAGACTTTCAATCTGATAACAGATGTAAGAAAATGTAAAATTTAATTTTTCTTAATGACATACTGAATATTCTCCTGCTTAGCTATGAAACAAGACAGGGATGTCTTTTCTCACTACTTATATTTAACATTGCTCTGGAAGTTCAAGTCAGTGCAATAAGGAAGGCATTAAAAAATAAAATAAAGGTTGGGCCTGGTGGCTAATGCCTGTAATCCCAGCACTTTGGGAGGCCAAGGCGGGAGGATTCGTTGAGTTCAGTAGTTCAAGATTCCTCTGTATGTTCAACATACAGAGACCCTATCTCTACACATAATTTAAAAATTAGCTGGGCACGGAGGCACGCGCCTGTGGTACCAGCTACTATAGAGACTGAGATGGAAGGACTGCTTGAGCCCAGAAGGTTGAGGCTGCAGCAAGCCATGATCATGTCACTGCACTCCAGCATGGGCAACAGAGAAAGACTTTGTCTCAAATAAAAAATAAAATAAAATAAAATAAAATAAAGATGGAAAAGAGAACAGAAAGAAGAAAAATGACTGCTTCTTTAAAATACTCTAAGAAATAAAAAAGAAGCTATTAGAAATAAGTAGACTTAACAAAGTGACATGATACGAAGGCATTATTAACAAACCAATTGTATTCCTCTATATTACCAGCCAACAAATGGAAAATAAAAATTTTTTAATTCCATTATAACAGCACAAAAAGCAAAATACATTGATATCAAGTTAACTAAAATATCACAGACCTCTTAAATGGAAAACTTTTAAGAGTGCTGAGAGATAATGAAGACTAAAATAAATGGAGACTAAACCATGTTCATGGAGTAGAAAGATTCAATATCATTAAAACACCAATTTGCAGCCGGGCGCAGGTGCTCATGCCTATAATCTCAGCATTTTAAGAAGCTGAGGTAGGTGGATCACCTGAGGTCAGGATTTCGAGACCAGCCTGGCCAACATGGTGAAACCCCACCTCTACTAAAAATACAAAAATTAGCCAGGCGGGTGCCTGTAATCCCAGCTATTTGGGAGGTTGAAGTAGGAGAATCACTTGAACCTGGGAGAAGGAGGTTGCAGTGAGCCGAGATCACATCATTGCACTCCAGCCTAGGCAACAAGAACAAAACTCTGTCTCAAAAAAAAAACAAAAAAAAAACATCAAACAACAAAATAAAACCCACCAATTCGCTCCAAATTAATATATAATTTATCACATTCCCATCATAATCCCAACAGTTTCAGAAATTGATGATTCTAAAATTTATATATTATCTAACTTCATGAATTACTATAAAGGTACTACTATAAAGCTACAGTAATTGAAGGAGTGTCATACTGGTTAAGAAGAGACCAAAATATAATAGAACAGAATAGAGTGCAAGAAGAGACGTATACTTACATGATCAGTTGATTTTTGGCCAAGGTGCCAAAGCAAATCAATGAGCCAAGAAGATAGGGAATAACCAGAAATCTCATACAGTACAGGCAAAGTATAAAATGGTATAACCATTTTGGGAAAAGTTTTAAGTTTCATTAATGGATGATAAAAGGGTGAGAGTTTGATGAGTAACAGCATATTTTCATAATCTTGAAATGTCTCCCTATAAATTACTTGTTAATTATAAATTAGACAAATCTGGTGGGCATCCCCTTAACCAAGTGATTGAAACTAGTATCAGATAAACTGACATAATGTGTCTCCTGATATGATATAATGAGGAGATGCTAATGTGATCTATGGGTTATTCTTGCTAAAAATATATCATCTAAATCCAATCCTAAGAAAACATACAAACCCAGCTGAAGGATATTCTAAAAAATAACTGCCCTGTACTCTTTAAAAATCATTAAAGTCAAGAAAGACAAAGAAGTTTAGGGAACTATTCTAGACTAAAGATGACTAAAGAAGCACGACACCAAAAAGCAATACATGATCATGGTCTAAATTCTGGGCTGGGGTTGCAGAGTGACAAGGGATGCCTATAAAGAACATTACTGGGGCATTATTGGATAACAGTCTATATCTGAATAGGAACTGTGGATTAGATTAAAGCAGCAGTTCTCAGTGTGGTCTGGGGTCTCCAAGGTACTTCAAGGGAATCTATAAGGTCAAAGTTATTTTTACAACAATACTAACAAAAAAATTTGTCTTTTCACTCTTATTCTCTTATGAGTGTATGTGAACATTTCCGGAGGCTATATGACTTTCCGATACAGCAACTGAATGAAGAAGCATATGAATCCAGATGTCTTTTATTGAGCCAAACATTAAAGAGATTTAGAAAACTATACAAAAATGCCACTTGAGGGCCAGGCGCGGTGGCTCACGCCTGTAATCCCAGCACTTTCAGAGGCCGAGGCGGGTGGATTACGAGGTCAAGAGACCAAGACCATCCTGGCCAACATGATGAAACCCTGTCTGTACTAAAAATACAAAAATTAGCCAGGCATTGTGGCAGGTGCCTGTAATCCCAACTACTCAGGAGGCTGAGGCTGAGGCAGGAGAATTGCTTGAACCCAGGAGGTGGAGGTTGCAGTGAGCCAAGAGCGCACCACTGTACTCCAGCCTGGCGACAGAATGAGACTCCGTCTCAAAAAAAAAAAAAAAAAAAAAAAAAAAAAGCCACTTGACTTAGCATGGTTGTCACAGGAAAAAACACCTTTGTAATTGTTTGAGCTGTGAACTGATGGCCGTTGCTTTTTCCACGGCATACTATATATTTACTTGAAAGAACAAATAATGATCAAACTATGGTTATTTGGACATTATGGCAGACATTTTCTCAAAAATGAAGGAAGCAGCGCATCCATCTTGAAGAAAAAAAATCAACAAAATTTGTTGCCGGTATTCTAACCAATGTTTTCAAGCAAAAATTCAAATTATTGAAAACCTATCTGCCACTGTGATCTTGACACCTTCCCAGTACTTAAAAGACTCTAATGAGACTGACAGTGATGTTAACAAATGTGGCATATTTGGTAATACAGTATCCCAGAAACCAATATTTGGAAGATGTGCATAACTCATGGAACCGATATTTTTCAAGTGACCAACACATGGATAAATATATATTCATAGGTAAAAGATCCAAAGAGCAAAACAGATCAATGGATTTTAACATAACAATGCAAAAAGCTGGTATGGTTCAGAGTCTATATTGCAACTATCTTTTTTTTTTTTTTTTTTTGAGATGGAGTCTCGCTCTGTCGCCCAGGCTGGAGTGCAGTGGCCGGATCTCAGCTCACTGCAAGCTCCGCCGCCCGGGTTTACGCCATTCTCCTGCCTCAGCCTCCTGAGTAGCTGGGACTACAGTACAGGCGCCTGCCACCACGCCTGGCTAGTTTTTTGTATTTTTTAGTAGAGACGGGGTTTTACCATGTTAGCCAGGATGGTCTCGACCTCCCGACCTCGTGATCCTCCCGTCTCGGCCTCCCAAAGTGCTGGGATTACAGGCTTGAGCTACCGCGCCCGGCCTATTGCAACTATCTTTAAGGAAAAAAACACTTGTCAATTTGAGATATGGAATCAAAAAAGAACATATGCAATTATTTGAAAAGGCTATTAAAATACTACTTTCTTTCAAAAACACAACTATATGAAGTCCAACTCTCTTCATGTATTTCACATGTAAAACATGTTGTAAGACAGTAAATGCAGAAGATATGAGAATCTAGCTGCCTTAGCTAGACATTAAAAAGATTTATAAAAATGCAAAACAATGCCACATTTCTCATTTTTCGAAAGGCATTTTTAATAAAATATTTTATATTCACCTGTAATAGGTTTATTACTATTATTTAAAATTGATTAAAAATATTTAAAGTACTCAGCACTAAGAACACCAATGGGTTTTTGTTTAAAGGTCTAAACGGACCCTGAGACCACGAAGTTTGAGAAGCACTATTACAAGTAAAATCCAACAAGAGCCATGTCTAATTCCTTCAAATGCTACAATTCTGTGAATACTCAAGAAAATGGAGATACGATTTAAACAACAAACAAAAGTAAAGAACATTTTCCCACCCTCCCTTTATGAAAAAAATATAATCCAGCCTTTTCCAAGATACCTCTTGCTGTAAATTTGTTTTCATTAATAATCATAGCTTATAGCCACATTATAAAATATTGGATTTTTATAGTTAATCTTAAAAAAGAATCTAGGAACTAGATTGAAGCTAATAAAAATGGCCTTCATTGACTACTTTAAAAAACAATACATTCGTTTTGAACCTATAAAAGCTTACTTGCATACATACGTGAACATTTAAAATACTTATTCTCTTTTAAAATTTTTTACTTATTTATTTTTTGAGATAGGGCCTTGTTCTGTCACTCAGGCTGGAGTGTAGTTGTGCTATCATGGCTCACTATAGCCTCAACCTCCCAGGTCCAAGTGATCATCCCACCTCAGCCTAGCCTAAAGTAATCACTCTCTTTGAGAGCTGAGCTATCCTCTTATCCTTCAATCTCCTAAATGTGTTATTAGGTACATATTTAAGTTAATTAAAGTGAATTAAATTAATTTTGCTTTTTAATTGTTTATCATGCTTCTAAAATACATACTCTGGGGTCTTATCAAACAGCAACTGGCACTCACTGTTATGGAAAATTAGATATATGAACTACTAACTGTTCAATTTTGAAAGGAATGAGCATTTATGCTAGATACATATTATCATTCAATTCACAGAAAGATCAACAAAAGGTTTTTATGAGTCTATTAATTAACTATAATAAATCTCAGCTCTGGTACTGAATCACCACGTTACTTATCTCTACTGACTTTGAACTAATAGAAAGTGTTCTCATCAAAATAATCTCTATATTTTAGCAGCACGAGTTTTAAAATAATTACTTATTGCATTATAAATATTACTTACAATATATGTATATGGTATAAAAAATAACAGAATGAAGTTATGTACCGATACCCAGCTTTAGAAGAATAACATTTAATATTACCTTTAAACCCTCGACCCTCTCTGGATTTTGTATTTATCGTTCCCTTTTCTCTGGTATTAATTTCTCATTTAACTTACCTTACCTACTTACTCACTAAAGAGTAAGAATGTGCACATCCTTAAAATACATACATTTTAAAGAATGTCATTCATGCCTTTAAGGAATTCAGATAGGGAAACATGAATATAAATCAATCATTATAGTAAGCCATTCAAGTATTAAAAGGGGTTAAGTGAGCATCAAAGGAAGCTTTTAATTCTTCTTGGCAGGTCAAGAAAGGCTTTACAGAGAAAGTGAAGTCTGAACTGAGTTTCAAAGAATTTACTAGGTAAGGTTAGGGGGAGATCCTCTGTTAATTCCAAACAAGGAAAACAACATTGCCAAAGGACACAGGTGAAAAACTTGAATAATTCCAGCAACTATAACTGGCACACAGGAGATGAGGCTGGAAAAGAAACTGAGTAGCAAATCTTGATTAGAAATTTGGAGTTTGTACTCCAAATTTTACTCCAAATTTTCCAAGCAAAAGGAACTGAGATAAATAAACTGTTTTATTATTGTTGTTGTTATTTACAATTTCCTATATCTATGACCTTTAATAGTATCCTGCACCAATTGACTCTGGACTTGGTTACATGAATGCTTTTTGCTATCAGGGAAAGAAAAAAATTGATGGATTGCTCCTGTCTACTTCATCCCCTTTGCAGCCCAGCACCTGCCATGAAAACAAGCTCTGGCTAGCCTATATAAAACAGAGCCAGGCAGTCCCAGTTGAAACCATGCTAGATCAGCTGATAGATAGCTGACTCCTAGACAAATTAATGAGCCCAGCCAAAACCAAAAGAATGACTGAGCCAACCTGTAGACTCATGAGCAAATAAATGCTTATTACTATATGCCACTGAAGTTTTATGAGTGCTTGTAATGTAATCAACTGTGTAAACGATAACTGAAACAAAGGCTGGAGCTAACCACAGGGTTTAAGTAGAGGTGTCATAGGATCAAATACAGTATTTGGGGGAGTTGTTTTTGGGTTTTTTTTTTTTTTTTTTTTTGAGACAGAGTCTTACTCTATTGCCCAGGCTGGAGTGCAGTGGCGCCATCTCAGCTCACTGCAACCTCCACCTCCTGGGTTCAAGGGATTCTCCTGCTTCAGTCTTCCAGGTAACTGGGATTACAGGCACCTGCTACCGCACCCAGCTAGTTTCTATTTTTAGTAGAGATGGGGTTTCACCATGTTGGTCAGGCTGGTCTTGAACTACTGAGCTCAGGTGATCTGCTGGCCTCAGCCTCCCAAAGTGCTGGGATTACAGGCATGAGTTACTGTGCCCAGGCTTGTTTTTGTTTTGAGATAGGGTCTTGCTCTGTCACCCAGGCTGGAGGCAATGCCACAGTAATGGCCCACTGCAGTCTCCACCTCCAGTCCTCAAGCAGTTCTCCTGCCTTGGCCTCCCAAAGTGCTGTGATTATAGGTGTAAGCCACCACACCAAGCCCAAATATGCTTTTTAAAGACTGTGTTGATGAACAGAGAATAGGTCAACAATGGAGACATAAAAAGTATAAGAAACCATAAAGTTGAAAAAACTGCCAAAAGGAATGGAGAGGAAAACACATTTGAAATGTGGTATTGGATGACCTGTTGGATCATGCCAGGCACTTGGAGAACTGTTGGATCTTAGGCACTAATTAGACACATTCACTGAAGAAGAGGATTTTAGGATGAAACCTAGGCTTCACACAAGAATAATTACAGATGTCATCACCCTAGATGTACGATACTTTAGTAGAAAAAAGTTCATTTTTTTTTTTAAGATTTGCCTTTTGTTGTTGAAGACAGAAATAATAATTTCAGAAAACAGTACTTCAATACTGAAAAAGGAAGGCCACTTACATATCCTTTCCCGGGGTAAGAAAAGTAAATCAGAATTTCAACGTGTATTTGAAAAAATAAAAACTGTCCAGTGATTAATCCCTGAACAGTTTTTATTAACATAGTTTCAGAGTAAGCAAGAACCTAGTTCCCCAGGATTAAAGACACAGCACTAGATCTTTGGAAATGGCCTTCCTAGATCAAAATCAGTGGGTTATGAATTAGGCCTTTTTATCTCCTTTTCATTTGAGGCTCCTACTGTTTTCTTACAGTTCATTTTTCACTTTATATCCTGAAACAGTTTAAATGGAGAGTGCAATTAAAATGTTCTATAACGATTTGAAAAAATAATAAATGAATCAATATTTGCTTTACTCCAGGATATAATCATGCACTTAATTCAAAGCCATAAACCTAAGCCATCTTATTCACTATGGAAATGCTTTATGTATATGTGCATACACAGACATGCACATGCATACATATGTACAATTTTAATAAAAGATAATATATATCATTTATGAAAACTGACATATAATAAAATAACAGGGGCCAAAATAGTGAGATAGGGAGAGTGTCAAAAGCACAATATTGCAGAAGAAATAAAAATAAGATGAACGTTAAAAATAAGAATAGAGGTAGTGGAGACATGAGCAAAAAAGACAGTTACACAGTTACATTTCTAGGCTAACGCAGTTTAAAAACAAAATGATATAAAAATCCCCATTTCTATCTCTCTCTATAAAACAGATTTGGTTGTGTATCAGTAGCTGAAGAGCCAGTTATAGAAGCTGAAATTCAAGAGTACTTAAACAAAATCTGTTTACCGCAAACTCTATTGCTACTACTGCTGATAGACATTAGTGAAGAATATAACCACACCGAAAAACAAGTGCACATCTACGCCCCTACTGTAATAGAGATGGATGAAAAGTCTGAGAACTTGCCTCTTTTTCAGTGTCTCTAGAGATACACGTCCACTGGTTCTCCTTCACACTGTACGCCCAGAAGTCAGCAAGATCTTGTGTTCCATCCCAGCCACCAAACAAATAAACGGTCTCTATGAAAATCAGAAAAATATGTGTAAAAAAAAAAAAGGACAAAATAAGCATAGGCACCCAAACCTACAGCTGCTTCTAAGACCACTTAAGAAGGTACATCTAAATAAATTTTAAAATAAAAATTTTAACCTGGTAACTCTCTCAAATATATACTAGACTAGTATATGAATGGATGCTGCAGAACCACTATTTTGAGAGATTTATAAAAATACCGATAAGTAGGAGGCATGTCCCAAGATTCTGATTGCACAGGTTTTCAATGGGTAAAAATGAGTCTGTATTTGCAAAGTATCCCAGAAAAATCTAACGTGCAGCTGGTTTGGAGCTTCTGTGTGTGGCCTTGAAAACTTTACATTTACCAGCTTCTTAATAATGTAGCTACTTTTTATCCGCTATGGAATTTTTAAATTCAGATTGTAAAAAATAAAAACTCCAGAGGAATATATAGTGTAGAAGTATAGCATAAGAACATTTAGCTGTTTTTGAAAAAAGTCATATTAAAGGTAATATCTCTCTACTGCTATATCAAAAACAATGGCTAAAACTAGCTTTCAGTTAAAATTAGATATCTTAAGAAAAAGTGATCCATAGCTTTGATATTCCTATAAAAACTGGGGAAAATTTTTCCAAATATATGGTGGTACTTTTAACTCATCAGAAATTATCCTTTAAGTCATTCTAAGTATCTTGAGAATTTGGTTTCTTCTGACTCTGAAATGTCTACTATATTCACAGACTTTATCACTGACAAAACTGATTTTCTTGCTCAGTGAATAATGAATCTTTACATATAACATTGTGTATCATAGATCCTTCTTTATTTTCATTATTCATTTATTTTGAGACTGGGTCTCTCTCTGTTGCCCAGGCTGGAGTGCAGTGGTGCAATCATAGCTCACTGCAGCCTCCTGGGTTCAAGCAATCCCCCCGATCCAGCCTGTTGAGTAGCTGGGACTACAAGCATGTACCACCATGCCTAGCTAACTTTTTTTCTGGGGGGTGAGGGGGTACAGACAGGGGCTCACTATGTTGTCCAGGCTGGTATTGAACTCCTGGCCTCAAGCAATCCTCCTGCCTCAGCCTCCCAAAGTGCTGGGATTATAGGCAGGAGCCACCCCATCTGGCCCCTTCTTTATGCAATAATAGTGCGTTTCCAACTGGGCGCGGTGGCTCACGCCTGTAATCCCAGCACTTTTCAGGAGCTGAGGCGGGTGCATGATGAGGTTAGGTGTTTGAGACCAGCCTGGCCAACACAGTGAAACCCCGTTTCTACTAAACATACAAAAAAATTAGCCAGGTGTGGTGACGGGCGCCTGTAGTCCCAGCTATTCAGGAGGCTGAGGCAGGAGAATCACTCAAACCTGGGAGGCGGAAGTTGCTGTGAGCTGAGATCACGCCACTGCACTCCAGCCTGGGGTGACAGTGTGAGACTCTGTCTCAAAAAATAAAACACACAAAAAAAGTTGTTTCCTTTCTTCAAATATTTCCCCCTTTGTAACTGTTTTAAGTCTACCAGTTGTATAAGCTCACCAATGATTATCTTTTAATGTTAAATAAAACACTATATGAAAACTGTAAAGTCATGTACTCTCTAACTAACACGCTTTAGGCCTGTATATATGGAAGCTGTCATCCAAGTTATATCCCACCATGCAGGGTTACAATTCAAAGCGTACTTGGAAATACCAGAAGACTATTTAAGAAAACCTTTTGTCATTCACAGAGTTAGGCTATCTTCTACAAGATTGCTGTCATATTTGCATATAATTTCAAACTCTTAAGTAATTTTTCAAGTGATTTGTCTCTTCTATCCCCCAAATACCTGGGGAAATAAAAAAAATGTTTCACTGTTTTCTGGATAAGAACAGGCCACTGGAACACGACTAAGTTCTAGTACTAACTGGGTGATCAGTACAGATCATTTAAACCTCCTAGGTTTTAGTTTTTTCATCTGCAAAACTCTAGTGTTGTGAAGTCCTTCAGATATAAGTTACATGAGGCCAAGCACAGTGGCTCATCTGAGATCGGGAGTTCGAGACCAGCCTGGTCAACATGGTGAAATCCCATCTCGACCAAAAATACAAAAATTAGCCTTTCATGGTGGCACACATCTGTAATCCCAGCTACTCAAGAGGCTGAGGTAGGAGAATCGCTTGAACCCAGGAGGTGGAGGCTTCTGTGAGCTGAGATCGCACCACTTCACTCCAGCCTGGGCAACACAGCGAGACTCCATCTTAAAAAAAAAAAAGTTACATGAAAACATTCTGAAGGCTGACAAGTATGAACATCATTTCTACCTTTAAAATATGCATAAAAATGAAAAATACTCTATAGTTACTAAGTACAATAAAAATGATATTATAACTGACTATATGCCTAATTCAGTACATAAAACACTTTTGGCACTGTATAAGTGTGAAATAATGCCAATTATTTTAAACTACCAAAAAAACTGTCCTATCTTGGAACTATAAAACAATCCATTATCATCAGTTAAGTAACATTCTGTTTCCAAAATGGCACACGGTAATACTCAGACACATAATTTTACAGCAAAAAAAAAAAAAAAAATTAAAGAATTTTCATCTGGCTTAAAAATTATTTGCCAAGGCCTCACTAAAAGGAAATTAACCCTGTTAAATTCTGAAGCCTGGAGAGGGGGTATATAACTAAAATAGCAATAGCAATTGACCTTTTGTTTTACAGTGTTTCTGGGTACCCTCTGGATAAGGTTACTCTGGTTCATTAACTTTAATAACCCTTCCTCTTGGGCTCTGGGTTCTCAATGTTCTTTCTGAAAAGCAGGTCTCTTTGTACGCATAAATTCTCACAGCAAAGAAAACCCACATTTCCACAACAGCCTCATTGATAGCTGAGCAAAATAAAATCTGGCACGCAGTAAGCATCCTAATGGAATTAAGCCAAGATGTCATTCCTATCCATGAAGGCTTTGTGGTCCCAACTGAAGTTTAATAGTAAAATTAAATGAATCGGATGGAAACCGAGCCTTCTGACATACCTGAATGAAAATGCATAACAAAAATTTTAATTAATTCATCTAATTATTTAAGTCATGCAAAGAAGAACTATTATCCGGAAACAGACACCAGAAAAGGTATTATTTAATGTACAAAGGATATCAAAGACCTTTAAAAATTATGGATATAACTGGAGAGAACTGTAGAGAGAAGTAAGGAAGTAAAAAGGAGAAAAAAGAAAGCATTAATATTTGCAGTAGGATAGTAGATTAGTTAGGGAAGCTCATTCTCGTGCTTATACGCTCTGTAATAATTCATTTACATCTGGGGTAGTACAATCCTCTTCAAGGAGCAACCCCTTCACCCCTTCTCTATATTTTTTCTGAATGGGGTATAGGCTATAGTGTCTATCCATTTCTCCCAGCACTTTGAGGAATGTTTATTCAACACTTTTTGAGTACTGAGAATTAGCAAAGCACTTTAGAGAATTAAAAAGAAAGAAGACATAGTCCCCAGTCCCTACCCTCAAGGAACTTACAATCTAGTCAAGAATATCAAAAGGCAAACAGATCAACGTAACGCAAGGCAGACTAAATGTCATAAGAAAGGTAAACAAGGTAAAAAGCACCATGAAAGTTCAAAAGAGGGAAGAGAGTATATCTGGCTGAGGGGACTCAGAAGAGATTTCATGGTGACAGTGGTATTTGACCTATGCACCAGCAGGAAGGCAGGATACAGAACAAAAAAAAAAAAAAAAGAGGGCTTTTCAAGCAGAGTAAAAAGAATAACAAAAGTATAGAAACAGAAAAACACATCAAAAGCATTTTAAGGAACATGTACTCTCGTCAGGCAAATCCTGGCTACAATCCTGGCTCTATCACCACAGCTATGTGACCACCACACAGTTCCTTAACTATTGGTTTCTCAGTCTCTAAGATGTGATACAGTATCCATCCCATAAAGCTGCTGTGAGAATTAAATTAAAGAATGCATGTTAAATGGTTAAACTGTATGATGAATAAATATACTGTTTGATTTAAAAGAAAGCACAGGTAGGAGGTGGAGAGGAGGTTAAAAGACAGGCAGTCCAGATCATGGAAGGGATTAAACAACAGGATAAGGGCTTTGAACTTGATTCCACACAGACAGTGGAGAAGCCACAGAAGATCTAAGGCAGAGGGGTAACAAGGTAACATCTGAACTTGCAGCATACAGGACTGACTGAAGGAGTTGAGAATGACAGGGATTGGAGGTAAAGTGGCCAGTAATAGCTTATGTTCGAAATGTCAAACAAATTTCATTCTAAAACACTGAGTCAATCAATCACCAATCAATCTATTTTTCATTACTTAGGCCACAAAAACTAAAATTCAACCATATTCTTTGGTATACTACATGTACCAATTTGGTACCAGTATAAAACAAACTCTGGAGCTACCTACTACCAGTAGTACTAATCTACACATCTTATATGCACTAAAAATAATGTAGAAATGTAAGGTATATAAAGATATCTCAGTGTCTTTTTGCACAATGCAACAGGCTTTTTATTTTTAGTGCCCAAGTGCAATATCTGTCTTCTACTTTGATTTTTAGGATAAATCAGACTGTGCTGATTGCATAACCCTCCACAAGATGGCACACTGCTTTTGCAATTAAATCAGTTTTCCAGTTTTTCCACTTTGACACTGTATAAGATGCATATACTATGCATCGACATAGCCCTGACCCAAAACTTAGACAAAATTCATGTATCAAAAAGAAGAGGTAGGGGAAGGGTTAACAGGCTGGTGAAACAAGTTACCTTAATTCTTAGTTTAGACACTGACAGAAAAACAAAAATTTTTTAAAAAAAGGTTTTAAGAAACACAAATTTATCTTTAAGACAGAAATAAAACTCTATAATAATTAGATGAAGAGTTTAAATCCTTCTAAAAGTGAAGTTTAGTAAGACTTAAATTAACATGACAATTTTTGAAGAGAGAAATAAATGGTAAGGGGAAAAATATTTTATATGCTCTTTACCCTTCCCTTCTTAAGCCATCCTCTTGAAGTATCATGACCCAGCAGATTATCAACTGGATTCACCTCCTCCCTTTTTAAATAGAACTGTATTCTTATGTAAAGCTATGGTTACAACACTATCTAAATCTTTTGGGTGAATTCAACATACAGTCACTTTCCTTGCTAAAAGGCTGAATGTTATGCCTATGACAATATACTTTGTATTCTTAATGAAGTCTGCATTTCAGAATTACTTTCTGTTAACTGTGTAAAAGAAAGATGCACATTACTTTCAGAAATACAGCCACATGAATAAATTTGTAATAGCAACCAAAACCCATGTTTAGGCACTCCCTTCAAGTTTCTTTAAGGAACTTGAAGAAACTGTATGTGGTACCACAAAATAAAAGCACTTTCAGGCTGGACGTGGTGGCTCACTCCTGTAATCCCAGCACTTTGGGAGGCCGAGGCGGGAGGATCACCTGAGGTCGGGAGTTCGAGACCAGCCTGACCAACATAGAGAATCCTTGGCTCTCCTAAAAATACAAAATTAGCCGGGCGTGGTGGCACATGCCTGTAATCCCACCTACTCGGGAGGCTGAGGCAGGAGAATCGCTTGAACCCAGGATGTGGAGGTTACGGTGAGCTGAGATTGCGCCATTGCACTCCAGCCTGGACGACAAGAGCAAGACTCCGTCTCAAAAAATAAATAAATAAATAAAATAAAAATAATAAATAAAAGCACTTTCATATAATAGCTACAGAATAGTTAAAGGTTCAAATTTCTACAGAAGGGCTCTTCCAAGTGACAAGCAACTCTCCATCAACTTCTTTTGTAGATACCAAATATTAGAGCTTTGCCTAAGTCTTCATACCTGTTCTGATTGAGAAAGAAGAAAAAGGCTTAAACTGTAGGTTCTCAAAATGTAATGAGTGTTATACAACAAGGAACAGCCTAACATAATGGAAATTTATTAATACATTTCTAACTCAGCAGACTTCCACACTGAAACAAAATAGACATGGCTTTTCTCTCTTTCTATTCACTGTTCTTATCTCAGTTGAAAACCAAGTCACAGCTGAAGAATCTTAAGTGGAGAGATGCCAGGTACAGGGATTACAATGAATAAAACTGATCCAGTAGGACAAATCCAGTAGGACAAAATACAACATTCCTTCTCTACCATGGCATGAATGATAGGACTCCCTGAGGATGGAAGAAAGCTTTGAAAATTAAGTAATAAAATTTGTGCCATCATACACCTTTTAAAATGGTCACTGTATCCTTAGAGAAGGCAGCAATATGGGGGGAAAAAACCCTATAGACTAAAAAAAAAATAAAATCTACGTACTACTAAGTTTCTAATATCTAAGAAAACAAGGTATATGAAACACCGGGAAGCAACAATTGCTTTAAAATATAAGCCATGTTAAATAAGCTGAAATTAACTTTATGAAGTTTTACTCTAGTGAAGGTGTTCTTTTTTAAAAAAAATTTCTAGAGACAGAATCTTGCTCTGTTGCCTGGACTGGAGTGCAGTGGCACAATCATAGCTCACTGCAGCCTCGAACTTCTGGGCTCAAGCTATCCAAGCCTCAGTCTCCCACACAGCTGGGACTACAGGCACGTGTCACCATGCCTGGCTAATTTAAAAAAATATTTTGTAGAGACAGAGGTCTTGCTATGTTGCCCAGGCTGATCTCGAACTCCCAGCCTCAAGTGATCCTTCCATCTCGGCATCCCAAAACTCTGGGATTATAGGTATGAGCTACCATGTCTGGCCAGTGTTCTTAATTTTGTGAGTTAATAAGAGTCTCTTTGATTATCTGAAGCCATGGACTCTCTTCCTAGAAAAAATTTGCAAATAGACAACATGTTGCACCTAACTTCAACAGATCAAGAACCCTTGTGCTGGAAAACTTCAAAATGCATATTTAAAATAATAACTGAGCTTCTTTAAAGTATATTTTACTACTTATGCACCAATTTTGTTAACATGGAATTTCCTGGTTGTTCAAACTCTACTTAGAGAAAGTTATTCTTTACTACTAAACCTACCTGATCTTCATCAATAAAATTCTTATATGCACTTTAGTATTTTGTCTCAAAAATATTATAAATATATTTATGGTTTCCCTTCCCTAAGGCACCAATTATATAAAAGATTAAACAAATTTACCAAAATAACATTGGTTTTTTAGAATGTGAAATTATGAGTGAGTTACTTTTTCCCCTCAACACTGCTTTTCAAATTGTTTTAAACTTTTTCAAAAATTTTTTAATTACTTCAAAACATTTTCGTAGTGAAATTTTGTCCAATTATACAAAAAAAAACAAAAGAAAATTCCTTTGAGTTATATAAAATTATCTCAGAATAATTAATCACTGCTGCATATTAATATATGGCATATCGAATGCATGTTATATAAATGATATACGCATATATAAAATAATTATTTCATTTAACTCTCACAATGACTTAGTTTATTATCATCATTTAAATCAATACAACTCATTCAAGATTGAACAAGAAGTCAGGATTAGAGCCAGGATTCAATCTCAGGGATGTCAGACACCCATCTTTCCTTCCCACAAACTTAACACCTACCTATTATATTTGGCTGCCATATCATTAAGATCCGACTAGAAAGGTTCTTTCAAAGATTGATGATAAATACAATCTCTTTGAAAGTGATTAAGATCAACCTGATAATTAAGATAACTGCTGATCAATAACACAGCTATGGTACCTAAATGATTAAATAAATATTAACAGTATATGAAAGCCCTCAGTAAATCATGCTACTAATAGTCATAACAGAAACAGAAGAAATTTTGGAGAGAAAAACCCAAGGATATACCAGATTCTGCACTTGAGCCCAAACCAAGTTCAGAAAGCAACAAATTTTACTTTAACAAATGCAAAGCTCTGTATTTAGTTTTTCTACCTAGATCCCAAAGTAACGATAATTAGAGCTTTGGGAAGCATAGTCTAAATGGTATAACAAGCAGAATCCGAAAATTTAAATATGATTGAATATAACCAATAAAACAGATCTACCACAGAAAATATTAGTATAGTATAATAAATGACATAATAACCTGATCTACTTATCAAGGTTTATAGCAGTATCTGAAAACAGTTTCCAGGTAAATATTTTTCTTTCTACCCAAAGGAAAATGAATTTTAAAACTTTGATCCAATCCAAAAAATATTTAGTGCATGTCTACTCCATACTAGGCACTATAGTCATAAAAATAAATGAGGCAAGATCCTTGGCCTTCCCCCTTGTCCATGGGGGCTGGGAAGCTGAAGAGACAGAAATGGTATACACAATACCTATGTGAACAACTCTAAAACAATGTGGAAATTATTTTTTGGGGGGACATAGTCTGGCTCTGTCACCCAGGCTGGGGTGCAGTGGCTAGATCTCAGCTCACTGCAAGCTCCGCCTCCTGGTTTTACACCATTCTCCTGCCTCAGCCTCCCAAGTAGCTGGGACTACAGGCGCCCGCCACCTCGCCCGGCTAGTTTTTTGTATTTTTTAGTAGAGACGGGGGGTTTCACTGTGTTAGCCAGGATGGTCTCGATCTCCTGACCTCATGATCCGCCCATCTCGGCCTCCCAAAGTGCTGGGATTACAGGCTTGAGCCACCGCGCCCGGCCCAATGTGGAAATTATTGTAGTAATAATGGTTTGAACAGTGTTACATAAATACAGATGGAATTATTATTTTGCTTAGATCCCTCTCCTGAACCTCAAACTAATATATCCAACTGCTTACTTGGCATACCTATGTAGATGTCTAACTGGCATCTCAGACTTAACTTGTCTAAAATCAAGTTGCTGAACAACCCACCATATGGGATCCTCTCGTACCCATTTTAGAGAATGGTTACATCATTTTTCTAATTGTTCAGGTCAAAACTTTAAGTCATCCTTAGCTTCTTTTTCTCACACTCCTCATCCAGTTCCTCAAAAAATCCTGTCAGCTCTATATGATACCTTTTAAAATACATCCAAAACGTGACCAATTTTCAACATTACTACTACCATTCTGGTATAAGCCAATGCTATAATCACTTCTCAGATGAGCAACAGGCTCCTTAAAGGACTCGCTGCCCTTCACTCAATTTGTTTTGTTAAACTGTAAGGTCAGTTCATAGCGTTTCTTAAACCCAACAATGGCTTCCCACTTCACTCTGCACATAGGTTAAAGTCCCAAACAAAGTCCTAAAAAACTCAACACAATTTGTCTCCCCAGCTATTTCTCTGACTTCACCTCTTACTACTCTCTTTCTCACATACCTCTGATCTAGCAACAAAAATTCTGGAAAAAAACCAAGAGTAGTAGAAAGGTGGCAATGTTTTACTTTGTAATAATATCTGTTCAATAATGAGTATCACCCGTATGAAGACACTTTATTTGAATACCTGGTTCAGCAGTACTTACCATAAAATGTCAAAAATTAAGGGATTAAGCTCTTTAAGAATATCTGTAATGAGGCCAGGCACGATGGCTCATGCATGTAATAGCACTTTGGGAGGCCAAGACAGGATGGTCACTTGAGGTCAGAAGTTCAGGACCAGCCTGGCCAACATGGCAGAACAGTGTCCTAGTAAAAATACAAAAATTAGCTGGGTGGGCGCCTGTAACCCCAGCTACTCGGGAGGCTAAGACAGAAGAATCGCTTGAACCCCAGAGGCAGAGGTTGCAGTGAACCGAGATCACGCCACTGCACTCCAGCCTGGGTAACAGAGCGAGACTCTATCTAAAAAAAAAAAACATATATATATATATATATAATGAATCTTCCCAAAAGACAAAAATTTTGCACACCATTTAAAGACTATCATGAGAACAAAAAATGGACAGCAATAGCTAGCTGAGACCAAAGATTGGGAATGCCACGGTGTGAAAGTTGTTAAGACTTCTGAATAGTGTTTTCTGGTTTCTTTTGTTTTCTCCTTATCAGATTCCTGGATTACCCACATTCACAACCAGAGACCTGTTTAATTTAACCTGAACCGTAATTTTAGTGTTGTGCAAGTTCAGAGCTTTTCCTATTGAGTTCCAGGGCATCTTTCCTCATATTTCTCTGCTTCCAGACACTGGAATCCACAAAAGTTGCCTCACTACTGCCCTATCTCAGTTTGAACCCCAACCTAATTGTCTCACCAGTTTCTACAACAAAATAAATAAATAAAAATCAACTCCCAAATCAATTTTACTAGAGAAAACTTCTAAGAATTTGGTGAGTAAAGAAAGAGTCACGTCATGAAATGTGGCATTCTGCCATCCTCTGGCTCTACTACCACTTATCTCAAGCTTGTCCAACCTACGGCCCATGGGCTGCGCGAGGCCCAGAATGGCTTTCAATGTGGCCCAACACAAATTTGTAAACTTTCTTAAAATATTATGAGACTTTTTTTGTGATTTTTTTTTTTTAAGCTCATAAGCTATCATTAGTGTATTTTATGTGTGGTCCAAGACAATTCTTCTTCCAATGTGGCCCAGGGAAGCCAAAAGATTGAACACCCCCGATTTATTTCCAATTTTTTTTTTTTTGAAACAAAGTCTTGCTCTTGTCCCCCAGGCTGGAGTGTGATGGCGCGATCTTGGCTCACTGCAACCTCCGCCTCCTGGGTTCAAGCAATTCCCCTGCCTCGGCCCCCTGAGTAGCTGGGATTACAGGCACCTGCCACCACGCCTGGCTAATTTTTGTATTTTTAGTAGAGATGGGGTTTTACCATGTTGGCCAGGCTGGTTTAGAACTCCTGACCTCAGGTGATCCACCCGCCTCAGCCTTCCAAAATGCTGGGATTACAGGCGTAAGCCACCGCACCCAACCATCTCTTTCTATTTCTTCTTCCCTTTCTCTGATCCTAATGAGACAATTTTTCTTAGTGTTGCAAAAATAGTTCCTTCCACAATCAGGTCTCAGTATTTTACTTTGTACTCCAAAGCACCTTCACCAATACATACAGTTCTCTTCCTAAAACGAATGCTATTGAGTAAAATTTTCTCCAACTTATAATTAAGTAGAAAATTTTAAAAATACATTTTAAATAAAAAAATTTTAAATCACTGCTAATTGTACCACCAGACATAACTAAGGTCAATATTTTGGTATGTGTCCTTCTAGTCTTCCCCTCTATAGTGAATGATAAATTTAAAAGGAATCATCACTTCTATCCCTATTTCTATATCAAGATATCAAAATGTCGACAAAAGGTTTCAGATAGCTCTTCTTGGAAACATATTTTTTGAATGTAAAAAACGAAAACAGAAAAAAAAAAAGAGGAATTCCACCTCCAAATGTTTTATATGCCATCTCTATTACTGATAACAAGGATCACCCGAATCTGGTGAAATCCTTTTGACCTCAATGTCCACGTATAGTTAGTACTGTTTCCACACTGTACGTGGCAATGGTAACATATTGAAAAGCATGAGAACTTGAGCAACGGACAATGTATACTAAATGACCACCCATGATTCCTTTTTAAGGCTGAAAAATCTAGTTTTGTCATCCACCATGGGCCTAAATAAAGTTTGACCCAGAATTCATAACGATTAAAAGAAAAAAAGAAAACACTCCAAATCGGTGCAAAATGGCTCTAACTAAAAAATCTTCTACTAACAGGGTAATTCCCTAGATTTCCTGTGGTAGAAATATTTGCGTAAAAGTGTATTTCCAAAGTACTTCTGTAGCTTTCTATAAACTGCTGCCAATATTGAAGTATGGATATAGGCCGATTTTTCTTTGTACACTTTCACTAACCCATAAAAACTCCTTAGAAGCTATCAAAAAGAGATTACTCCTTTAAAGGTCCATCTGGAGGAAAATTCCATGACTATAATAGTCATTCTCACTACGCTTTCTTATAATTTCTACAGTAAATCCAGTAGTTACTCAAATAACATTTTTCCTTTTTTTTTTTTTGACAGGGTCTTGCTTTGTTGCCCAGGCAGGTGTGCAGTGGTGTGATGATGGCTCACTGTAGCCTCCAATCCTGGGCTCAAGCAATCCTTCTGAGTCAGCCTCTCGAGTAGCTGAGACTACAGGTATACACCACCACACTCAGCTAATTTTTTTTTTATTTCTTTTATAGAGGGGGATCTCACTATGCTGCCCAGGCTGGTCTTGAACTTTTGGGATCGAGCGATCCTCCTGCTTTGGCTTCCCAAAGTGTTGTAAATACAGGCATGAGACACTCACTGTGCCTAGCTGAGATATTTTTTTTAAAGGGAGTAGAGGTAAGGACCCTGACCATCAAGAGTTTGCTAATGCATAAAACAAAAATATTATAGAAAAATATCTAGGCCTTCACGCCACTGCACTCCAGTCTGGGAGACACAGCAAGATTCCGTCTCAAAAAAAAAAAAAAAAAAGAAAAATTAAAGAAGTCCAACCTTGCCACTCTACCCAGGCTGAGCTCACTTACCCGTCAAAGTTAGATTTTAATTCTCAATGACTTGCTCACACTAAGTTCTGTCATGACATTTGCCTATTCTTTGAATAATTTTCTGTTTTCAAATTTCATGGATTATAAAAAGAGGATAATTTTTTTGTCTTTTCTTAAACATGTACTTTACCTATCAATAATTAACGCAGTAAGCACTACGAAAATTCCTTCTGCTCCCCCAGATAAGGTGAGATTTAATTGTTAAAGTAAACCATATTAGTTTTATATTTAAGGAAAGTGCATTTTGCTTTAAAAGGTAAAGGCTCTTCTCAAATAAACATAGATTTAGTATATTATTATAGCATACTATAACCAAATTTGTTTGAAAGGGTGGGCTGGGCATGGTAGCTCACACCTGTAATACAAGCACTTTGGGAGGTCCCAGCGGGCAGACTGCTTGAGCCCAGGAGTTCGAGACCAGCCTGGGCAACATGGCAAAACCTCATGTCTATTTTTAAAAAAGGTTGGGGGGGGCATGTTTAATAATATTTTCCTTATAGTACTGCTGGAGAAAAAAGAAAAGCATTACAAATTCTACTCTATGTTCAAAAAAAGGGGAAGCTACTGTAGACAATCTAAAAATAAATTCTCATGTCTGTATTCATAAATTATTTAATTATTCTGGATAAAAAACCAATTTGTATATAAATCTGGCTCTTTAGTAAATAAGCATACGAATATTTATTATACTCTCAGGCAGAAAGAAAAGATGTCTAAGACTCTATAGCTAATTCAAGCCTATTTCTGTAGGGCAGAAAGGCATTTGGAAAGAGGGGCCAAGATTAAGAAAGTGAATTTCTATATGCCTTAAAATGAACCTTTTCCAAAGAGACCCTAGTAACAATCTCAAACCAGTTCAGAGGTGATCATAGAAATTTAGCTTTTAATTTTAAAAGAAAAGTTATAATTTCTCTTCTAACAAAAATTATGAAAATAAATTCATGTCAAGAAGACTTAGTATCTACATTTTTATTCTTAATTATTTTATGAGTCTCCAGAGCAATTATTTTATTCCCGAAGCAATATGACTTGGCATAACACACAGTAGAATTGAGCATTCATTACTCTTGGAAAGAGTGGTATTCTATGCAGTAAAGTTTTCTAAAATCCAATAATAACATATAACTATGCTAGATTATTGATATTATTTGCTTTTTAAGCAGCTAATCTGAGACCTATTATAATGTTGGCATTAACCTCTAAATATTATGGTAATTAAGTTTTCCTAGGTTTTAGAAACTTAAGAAACATGTTTGCTACCAAGCTTCAGAACAAAATTTAAAAGGCAGGAAAAAAATACAAAAACAAACAAAAAACAACAACTAAAACAACGAAATTATTTACAGGCTTGTGAAAAGTTTTTAGCAATTAATGGACTTACCAACACTTGGCTGCCTAATTTGATATCTGCTTCCTCTGAAAATGTATCTTAGTTCTCTTTATTCCAGTAATTCCCATATTACTCTACTACAATATAAGCGCAACAAAAATCCAGAAGTACACCAGTTTCCCATGAAAATACAACACATATAAACTAGACACATACACACATAAAAGCCCGCATGTTACACTTTTTTTAGGCAATCTAATTTCATTTGTATAAGAGCCCACCACCCCCACCCCCGACCCTTCCTTACCTGTCACTGCCTGGTTTAGATGATGCCTGTAGCCAATGAAGATTTTGTTTTCCGTTGCAACTGCTACTCACCTGTTTGAACATCAATAACCATCTGATGGCCTCCTCTCATTCCTGGTCGGTTATCTTCCCCATCACCTTTAGTAGAAATAATAGTTTCTTTTAAAGGAATAACAAACAGCATACCCAGAGTAAATTTATTTGTAAGTCTGTAATCAGTAGCAAAAATAACCCACACTTATTTTTTCAAAATATTAAGAATAAGTAAAAGGACTCATAAAAGTAACAGTATGACTCAAATCTGTGTTTATAATAATCTTGTTGTTTTTTCCAAATGCTTTCAGGACATGAATGGACTTGGAAGTTATTTTTGATTTATTTATGATTAGTGCCACAAAGCAGCAGACACAAAATATTATATAAAAACATAAAACAAAAATCTCTAAGCCACTTGGGTGCCAAAGTGAAAGTCAAAAACAACACAAAATTAGATCTCCTGTATATATTCTAGGCATAATTCGTTAGTATAATGAGCAGTTTTAAAGTTGAGTTACTAAACTATTTACAAAAACAAAGATGTTATCAAGTTTTATATTGATGATATTAATTTTGTATAATGTGTACAACTATTTTGTATAATTTTTGTACAATTTTGTACTTTGTATAGTTATTTTATATAACTTTGTATAACGTATTAATTTTGGGCCAATATTTCAACAACCAGTTCCCACCTAATTTACCAACTACTTTATGTAAGTACTGACTGAAGAAATCTACGATTTACTTCACTTTGATTCTCATTTCCATCAGAGTTTAATAGGCAGGTTTAAATACAATCAGTAAAACTTTATTTAAACTTCCAAAAGAGAACACTATTATTCAACTTGTATCTAATCTTACTTTACACCAAATCTTACATAAATAAAGTTATGGCCAGGCGTGGTGGCTCACACCTGTAATCCAAGCACTTTGGAAGGCCAAGGTGTGTAGATCACCTGAGGTCAGGAGTTCAGGACCAGCCTGGCCAACATGGTAAAACCCTGTCTCTACTAAAAATACAAAAAATCAGGCATGGTGGTGGGTGCTTGTAATCCCAGCTACTCAGGAGGCTGAGGCAGGAGAATCACTTGAACCCGGGAGGCGGAGGTTGCAGTGAGCCGAGGTTGCACCACTGCATTCCAGCTGGGCAACAAGAGTAAGACTCCATCTCAAAAAATAAAAAATAAAAAGTTATAACTTCATTTCGGTAGTTCAAAAGGTTATATTCTAATGTCTTACCTGATATGAACTAGAAAGCCTAAGGCTTTCTTCATAACTCTCCTATTAGATGAAATATATTACTTTGGCTAATAAGTTTCCCTGTATTGGCTTTCTCCTAATGTAAAATGGAGAATATCCAATTTTATACTAATTTCACAAGGGTGCTACGAAAAATGACTGAAATGTCAGTTCTTATATACAGAAAATAAGACACAAAACTGAAGCTTTCCATTACTACTGTATTCAGCGGCTAATCATCCAGAAGTTCCCTCCAAATCCTTTCTCCTAACAGTTAAGCCTTTAGATTGTGCAATTTATTATCACTGACGCTTTTGCCCTTTCTTCTTTTCTTCCCCCATCAGTCAGTATCACCATTTTTAAGAATAGATTTAAGAAAGCATATTCATCCCTGAAAGGTCTGAGGGAAAAAAGAAGCACTAAAATGAATTCATTTTCAATATGTTTGTACTTTATATGTTGAATCCATTAGTTTGCAAATACACAATTACAGTCTGTTTGCTATAATACGTGTCTTTAAAGAAAATTACCTCAAATATGACTGATAAAATAGGAGAATGATGTTCATCTAACATCAATTATGGAGGTACTTAAGCAATTTTCCCCTACATATTAATGTGCAACACTAACAGGAGAAAGCTTTCTCACAACTAAAGAGAAGTCCTTAGCAATACATGAAGACCACAACGAAAAAAGCTCAGTATCCACAGAACTGCCTTCCTTTAATGCAAACAGTTGCATTAAGAGATTGCTACACTTTCCACTATGTTAACTATCTGGCAAAGCAGTGAGTACAGATGAAGAAGTGACAAAAACTTCCCCCTTACATGAAAATAAGGGATTCATGAAGAAGACTATACTCTGGATCTGATTTGAAGTTTTGAGGAAAACAGTCTTTATTAGAAGCAAATGCCCTCCAGGATCCATATTTCAAAGATGAAGTCATGAGCCCAGGGCTTAAGTCTAAACACACTATGATGTTCAATATAAATACCTTTGAAGATTTAAATGTACTGATATTTATTTTTATTATAATTATTACACTAGTTTTTATTAGTAGCTGGTTATAAAGTTCCACAGATTTGGAATGGTCTTCTGCCTATTTTTCTTATATGCCCTGCTAGGTTTAGCAAGCAATTTTGCAGAACTTAAGCTTTTCAAGAACATGCGTATGGCAATACAACACAGCCCATAATTTTATACCATGCATCTATCAAAGCAGTTTATAATGATATTCTGTGTAAAAGCTGCCCAACCTTCTGTTATGGCAGTAAAACAAAAAGGTTTAAAAAGAAAATTTTAATATAACAATGAATTCTACTACCTGGTTAAGGAACCTATGTCTTGTTTTAAACATCTGCTTTTTATTTATTTTGTTATGGTTGTTGTTTTGTTTTTTGAGACACAGTCTCACTTTGTTGCCCAGGTTGAAGTGCAGTGGTATGAACATGGTTGACTGCAGCCTCAACCTCCCAGGCTCAAGTCACCCTTCTACCTCAGCACCCTAAGCAGCTGGGACAATAGGTGCCTGCCAACTTATCTGGCTTTTTTTTTTTTTTTTAAGATGGAGTCTCCATCTGTCTCCCAGTCTAGAGTGCAATGGTATAATCTCAGCTCACCGCAACCTCTGCCTCACAGGTTCAAGTGGTTCTCCTACCTCAGCCTCCCGAGTAGCTGGGATTACAGGTGTACACCATTACATCCAGCTAATTAATTTTTGTATTTTTAGTGGAGACAGGGTTTTGCCATGTTGGGCAGGCTGGTCTTGAACTACTAACCTCAGGTGATCTGCCCACCTTGGTCTCCCACAGTCTTGGGATTATACGTGTGAGCCACCACACTCGGCTGTATAGTTAATTTTTTGTAGAGACAGGGTCTCACCATGTTGCCCAGGCCGATCTTGAACCCTGAGCTCAAGCAATCCTCCTGCGTCGGCCTCCAAAAGTACTGAGATTACAGACATGAGCCACTGCACCTGGCCAATATCTTTCTTATTAAAATAGTACTATGACACTTGAACTACCTTGGGAAAACTGAAGACTGAGACATTGAAGAAAGAGAACTACAATCTAGAAGGTATGGCTTACCTTTGGTACTTTTGGGAATGATTTGACTCCATCGTGGCTTATATTCCTGTTGACTGATATACTGATTGAACAAGCCATCTGCAAATATTGAAGAATGAGAAAGAATTACACCTTAACTACTTACATTATTTATTAGAGAAAAAAATTAAAATTTAAAAGACTACATTAACAGAAATTACTAATATGTCACTAATAAAAAAGCACATTTTCATAAAATATGCATCACTTCAGTTTCACTTCATGCTACCCCAAATATAAAATAGTAAAATATTAATTGCCACGACCATGCAAACAAATTGCTTTAGAGGAAGCTCATATTAAACGTACTGTTTCTCACCATTACTGCACCTATTAGATACAAAGTCATTGCTGCATTCAATGGACAAGTATGTGACATTACCAAAGGGTTAGAGACCTTGAAAGAAGGAAAAGGGAGTCAACTGGGAGGGAAAAAAAAAGTCATAAGACAATTTAAGGCTGCAAAATAGAAGCAGGAGAAAATAAAAATAAATAATCTGTATAAATGTGCTACTTCATTGAAAAAAGATCTTATATATCTTTAAAAAATCATTTCTATATCATTATTATAAATATAATTGGGAAAAGGAAAGGATAATTTAAGATTAGGAGAATTATATTTTAATTTCTTTTTGTGATCTCCCACCACTTGTCTTTATTTCAACTATGAAATTCTTAATCTTTATATCCTATAATGACATGGATTCATTGCATCCCAATCTCTTTCCCCCAACAGTGCTTTGTGCCAGTACTTTTTGCCACCCATATCCAAGAGAACTAGAGAAGAAAATAGAGCTCCAACAATTTTGGTTTAGGTCCTTGATACATTTTCAGGAAAAGGGAACACTAATTTTAACACGTGAATTCCATTATTATACAGTTTTGAGTACAAAACTACATAAAGATAAAAGTACTAACAGCAGTAATAAAACTATACTTATGGAACACTTACCAAATGTTAGAATTTATGCTGTCTCATCTCATTTAATTCTAAAAACAATCCTATGAAATACACATTATCATCTCCATTTTATAAACCCAGAAAAGTGTATTTAAAAAAAGTAAGAAACTTAACCAAAATCACACAGCTCTTACTTAAATGATGGAGTTGGGACTAAAGTTCTACCACGCTTTCCTTACTCCTGATTCTGCTGTATCGATAAACTCATAATCTACTTATTAAGTTGTTACACTAGTTTCTGTAATGGTATGGAGACTGAACTCCCTACATACATCCCCACATACATACATAAATAATTATGAAGCCCTATTCCCGTGGCCCTCAACAAAGATTAGTTTAAGAAGGGTATGGAACCCAATTTTGGCTAATGAAACATGAGGAGTCTTCTGGGAGACTTCTAGGCAATTTTTCCTTACTTCTAAAGAGACATACAGAAAAGAAAAATCTACTTTTATTCCTCTGGAATATCTGCATGTAATGTATACAAATATTAAAGCCAATTTGTCGAAGTACAAGAATGTAGTCAATTCTATAATGATGACACAGCAGAGAGAAAGAAAGAAATGATCACTGAGTCAACCAACCATGAAATCCACCTTACCTCTGGACTTCTTGCTATGTGCTACAATAACATTTCCTTAGTATTTAGGCTACAAACCCTAGCTTTTACACGCGCCCAAATAGATCATAATTTATAAAGTGACTTTTACTATAAACTGTCATGTGGCTCAATTTAAAAGTAAAACTGTTTTCTGTGATTTATATATTCACTAGAGACCAAGCAATTTAGAGCATTCCCCCTAATCTTTCTTTTCTGGGTAATTATGAAGCTCAGTTGTAACCAACCCTTTCAGCTTTCAAGACTTTTCAGCTGGCTTTAACTGGAAACCTCCATCCTACAGGCACAAATTTCCTTTCTTCTTTGCCTTTGAGACTTTTCAAAATTCTTGCAAAAAAGTCAATAAATACTGTAAACACTAAAGCAGGGTAAAGGTTAAAAAAATGCATTGCTTTTAGTACCTTGTTTTAATATAAAAGAACTTCCTACAACTTTCACAATCTAAAAACAAAAAGTTGACACTGCTACATCCCAAATAATCTCCATGCTCCCTATTATTTCTAATTCTTGGAAACTCTTGCTAATAAGGCCTTTTGCCTTGGTAGGCTTGCTTTAGATATATAATTCAGCAAAAAAACTCAGCCTCTCTATTGAAACAATAATGACATTCTCATCTATAAAAATATGACATCCATTACAATGTTTAAAAATCTCAGAAACAAATTAGTAAATAAGGAATTTAAAGATGCCTGTGAACCATGTGAGTTCAAAAAATCATTTCTGTTTAAAGAAGAAGTCAGGCAATTGCTAATATTCCTATAAGTCTATTTTTCACAAAAATCTAAAGCAAGAGATCAGAACAGTTAGATAAAATTAAAACTATACAAAAGAAATTAAAATATCACTAGGAGAAAGCACACTAAGAACTAGTTGTTAATAATTTTTAAACTATTTAACTAGAGTCTCAGGTCCAATATCACTTCATTTTTTTCCCTATAATTACGACTATACTAAATATATTTCATAGAGTCCTCACTGAGCACAAGCTGTTCTTTTCTCCAACAACAGTTAACACTCTCTTTAAAAAGCACATGATGGCCCAGCCTGGTGGCTCAGACCTGTAATTCCAGTGTTTTGGGAGGCTAAGGCAGGAGGATCATTCAAGGCCAGGAGTTGAAAACCAGTCTGGGCAACACAGAAATCCTGCCTACACACACATGCGCGCGCACACACACACACACACACACACACACACACACACACAACATGATCTAAAAATGAGACTTAGGAAGCTTTTACCAAAAGGGAAAAAAATTTCAAATCTCTTGCCCAGAATTAAAAAGAAAACAAAACCCAAAAAATCCACATAGATTATAGTGTTGCTGCCTAGTTATATGTATTTATATTTGATAAACTCAAACTTTTATCAAATTTGATTTTTCACCAAAATAGAGATTATACACAAAAGAAATAATTTAAAATGCATGTATAGGTAAATAACTTATAGAGCATAAAATCCTTTTTGACCATTCAAGAATGATTAGATCAAAAAGAATTTTTAAGAAACTAATTTCATCAGTTTGTCCAAATTCTGAAAAAAAGGCCAATATTATACCAGTAATAATATAATAATCAATATTAGGACATTGAACCAGTAAATATTTACTAAGACAGTAAAGCTTAGAGATAAAGAGTATGGATTTTGGCACCAGACTACCTGAATTCAAATCTTAGCTCTGTCACTTACTAGATACACCATCTTAAGCAAATTAATCATTCTCATATATTAAACAGAAATAACAACAATATTTACCCTAGAAGGTAAGTATGAAAATTAAATAAATTCACATAAAAGGTCTAGGAGAATAGATGACACATTGTCAAGCTCTCAGATATGTTACTTACGATGATGATGATAATAATGCAGTGTTTGGAAATGTACTTGACAGAAAATTAACAATCTTTTATGAACAAAATGAAAAATATAGCACCAAGACAAATACGAGTTAAGAGGAGGAAGGAGTGATTCAGTGAGAATATAATGAAAGAAGATACCTTGAAAGAGTTGGCTTTGAAGAATGCACTGGAACTGAATTATATGAAAAGGAAAGTAATCGGAAAGAAAATACAGCATACACAAAGGCACAAAGGCATTAATGAGCAAAAATTATGAAAAAAAAAAGCATGTTTCAGAAAAAGAGTCTGGCAGTTGGGAAAGGGGAAAAAAGAGTGAGATTTTGCATTATAAGCATTACTAAGAAACAAAATCTTAAAGAGAAAAAAGGAAAAATCTTGCTATCCTGGAACACAACCCTACCTCCTAACTCGAAAGAAGCTTCTAAAAATAGGAAAAATTCACGTTCAAAGATTAATAGTTAAAAAAGAATCAACCCAAGAATTATACAATATAAAAAAGAAAACAAATGAATTTTTTAAAGTAGCAAATGAATCTGATTCAACAGAAAAATGTAGCCATGCAATAGATGAAAGTAGCCAAATACCTTTCCACAAATAAAAAAAGCAACTCTCTCTATGAAACATGAGTACAGATTAGAGATATGAGCAGTTGGAAAGTAGACATCTAAATAGTTGGAAAAGAAACCGTAAGACAACAAAAAGAAACAAAAATTGAATTGTCAGAGACAAGAGAAAAGAGGAATGAACAAATTGAAAATATCATAGAACTGAAGGTCAAAGTGTAAGAAAGAGACACTAAAAATAACATAGTAGTGGAAATGGGATAAAGGGTTTAGAGAAGCTTAAAATATTAAACAGAAATGTGCAGTTAAAAAAGATAAAGGAGAAAATAAAAGAAATGATAGACTAAGGCAACATATATTTAATTGAAAGAAAACCAAAACAGACAATAGTTAACAGGGTTGCCACACTGGAGTTTCAGACAGCCTTGTTAATGTAATTACAAAATAATCTAAAACAAATATAAAATATTTAAAGTCAGAGGGAAAAAGATTATATTAAAAAATGGCAGTTGAAAATGACAGCACACCTCTCAATAGCAACAATGGAAGCTGATTAATAACAGTCGAATGATATTCAGAATGTATTTCAAGAAAATTAGTGTCAATCTGGAATTCTACATCTAGCAAAAATACCCTTCTAGAAAGGAGACAAAATTTTCAGGTCAGCAATTCTGAGAGAGTTGAACTGCATTATAGAAGAAATTCTAAAGGATGGGCTTATGGCACAGGGAACGAACATAATCTTAGATATAAGATTAAAGACACAAACAACAATGAAGAGAAAAAAACTAAATATTTGG
>NW_012114955.1:3943124-3951815 GCF_000951035.1 Colobus angolensis palliatus | reverse complement strand
GCCAGGATGGTCTCGATCTCCTGACCTCGTGATCTGCCCATCTCGGCCTCCCAAAGTGCTGGGATTACAGGCTTGAGCCACCGCGCCCGGCCGAGGAAATTTTATATATTTAAATGTATATAAGGGAAATTTTCAAAGTCCAAAAACTAATGAGACCCTGCCAAAATAACACAAAAACCTCCACGCAAAGGTAACTTTAGGTCCAGTTGCCTTCACTAGTAAATTCTACCAAGCTACTACTCATTCTACACAAACACTTTTAGATTCCTGCCTATTCTATAAGGTTAGAACTACCCAAACACACCAAAAGATACCAAAACACGACATGCACATTATAAGAAAACTGCAGATCAATATCTTACATACACAAATTGATGCAAAAATACTTCATAAAAATGTGGCAGATCAAATACAATACCTGAAAAGAGTAAGACACCATTTTCAAGTAGGGTTTGTAACAGGAATACAAAATTGCATTAAAAACAGAAAATCAATGAAGATAATTCAATATACACATGCCTTTATAATGCTTTGCTTTACCACGCTTCACAGGTACTGTGTTTTTTATAAATTGAAGGAAGTCTATGGATGCCGTTTTTCCAACAGAATTTCTTCACTTTGCGTCTCTCTCACATTTCAGTAATTCTCGCAGTTTCAATGTTTTTCATTATTATATCTGTTATAGTCACCTATGATCAGTGATCTTTGATGTTAATAATGTAATTGTTTTGAGGCACCATGAACTACACCCTTATAAGACAAGGAACTGGGCCGGGCGCGGTGGCTCAAGCCTGTAATCCCAGCACTTTGGGAGGCCGAGATGGGCGGATCACGAGGTCAGGAGATCGAGACCATCCTGGCTAACACGGTGAAACCCCGTCTCTACTAAAAAATACAAAAAACTAGCTGGGCGAGGTGGCGGGCGCCTGTAGTCCCAGCTACTCGGGAGGCTGAGGCAGGAGAATGGCGTAAACCTGGGAGGTGGAGCTTGCAGTTAGCTGAGATCCGGCCACTGCACTCCAGCCTGGGCGACAGAGTGAGACTCCATCTCAAAAAAAAAAAAAAAAAAGACAAGGAACTTAATATATGTGTGTGTTCTGACTACTCCATAAACCAGTAGTTCCCCCATTTCTCTCCCTCTCTTTGAGCCTCCCTATTCCCTGAGATGCAACAATACTGAAATTAGGCCATTTAATATCTTTACTGGCCTTTAAGTGTTCAACACACACCTCTCACTTTAAATAAAAAACTAGAAATAATTAAACTTAGGGAGGAAGGCATGTCAAAGGCCAAGACAGGCTGAAAGTTGACCTCTTGTACTAAAGTTTACCAAGTTGTAAATGAGAAGGAAAAGTTCTTGAAGGAAACTACAAGTGAACCCACGACTGATACGAAAGCAAAACAGACTTATTGTTAATATGGAGAAAGTTAGAGTGGTCTGGATAAATTAAACCAGTCATAACACTACACTTCCTTAAGCCAAAACCTAATCTAAAGCATGGCCTTAACTCTCTTCAAGTGTATGAAAGCTGAGAGAAGTCAGAAAACTGCAAAAGAAAAGTTGGAAGTTAGCAGAGGTTGGTCCATGAAGTTTAAAGAATGAAGCCATCTCTGTAACATAAAAGTACAAAGTAAAGCCACAAGTGTTGATGTATTATAGAAGATGCAGCAAGTTATTACTATCTAGAAGATTCAGCTAAGATCACTGATGAAGGTAACTATACTAAACAGATTTTCAATGTAGACAAAACATTCCAATAGACTTCTACTAGAAGAAAGTGCCATCTAGGACTTTCATAGCTAGAGAGAAGTCAATGCCTGGCCTCAAAGCTTCAAAGGACAGTGTGACTCTCTTGTAAGGGTTTAATGCAGCTAGTGACTTTAAGTGGAAGTCAATGCTCATTTACTATTCTGAAAAATCCTAGGACCCTTAAGAATTAAGCTGAATCTACTCTGCCTGTGCTCTACAAATGGAATAACAAAGCCTAGATGACAGCACATCTGTGTACAGAATGGTTTACTGAATATTTTATGCCCACTGTTGAGACCTACTGCTCAGAAAAAAAAAAAAAAAAAAGATTTATTTCAAAACATTACTGCTCACTAACAATGCACCTGTCACCCAAGAGCTCTGATGGGGAAATACAGGGAGATTAATGTTTTCATGCCTGCTAACACATATCCATTTTGCAGCCTATGGATCAAGGAGTCATTTAGACTTTCAAGAAAGTCTTATTATTTAAGAAACACATTTTGTAAGGCTATAGTTGCCACAGATAGTGATTCCTCTGATGGATCTGGGCAAAGTAAATTGAAAACCTGGAAAAGATTCACCATTCTAGATGCCATTAAGAACATTCATGATTCATGGGAAGAGATCAAATTATTAACATTAACAAGAGTTTGGAAGAAGTTGATTCCAACCTTATGGATGATGTGGAGAGGGTTAAAGACTTCAGAAGACGAAGTTAACTGCAGATGTGGTAGAAACAGCAAGAGAACTAGAATTAGAAGTAGAACCTGAAGATGTGACTGAACTGCTACAATCTCATGATAAAATCTGAATGGATGAGAAATTGCTTCTTATGAATGAGCAAATAAGGTGGTTTCTTGAGATGGAAACTAATCCTGATGAAGATGCTGTGAACATTGTTGAAATGACAACAAAGGATTTAGAATATTACATAAACTTTGCTGATAAAGCAGCAGCAGGGTTTGAGAGGATTGACTCTAATTTTGAAAGAAGTTCTGTGGATCAAATGCAATCAGACAGCATTGCATGACACAGAGAAATCTTTTGTGAAAGGAAGAGCTCATTGATGCAGCAAACTTCATTTTTGTCTTATTTTAAGAAACTGCCACAGCCACTCCAACTTTTAGCAATCACCATCCTTATCAGCCAGCAGCCATCAATACTGAGGCAAGACCCTTCACCAGCAAAAAGACTGTAACTCACTGAAGGCTCAGATGATCATTACCATTTTTTAAGCAATAAAGCATTTCTAAGTTAAGGTATGTGCATTTTTTTTAAAGAAATAATGCTACTGTACCTTAACAGGCTACAGTAAAGTGGAAACATAACTTTTATATGCACAGGGAAAGGAAATAAAATTTGTGTGACTTGCTTTATAGTGACATTCACTTCATTGCAGTGGTCTGGAACCAAACCTGCAGTATCTCCAAGATATGCCTATAATTAAGCACTACTGCACAATCTAAAAGACAAGAGTGGAGAGATTTTTTTTAAAGTAGGATAACAGAAAAAAGAAAGAAGCAGGGAAAGACAGAGGGAGAAGGGTAGAGATTTCAGGTTGAAACTTTATGACTACCTTATTAAACTTTATCCTTCCCTTATCTCACAAAAGAAAAATTCTCTTTCCATAGCAAAAAAGATAAGCTCAGCAAAGGGAGGTTTTCAGTACAATCTCTACATGTTTGAGTAAAACATTCCTGTCCCTAGGTGATTACTCTTGCCTACCATCACCGGATCCTGTACTGGCAAAGAGGTAGTAGCAATTATTGGTTCCGAAATCACCTATAATAAAATGAAATGTAAATACAGTGATGTTTCTAGACAAAGAAAAAGCCTATTAGAGAAATAAATACAGCCTTACGCTTTCTTAAAATACAGACAATACTTAAGGATCACACTAAGTAATATACTAAAAATACTAAAAGTAGCTTTTGTATCCTCCATTACAAGAAGCTTGACAGAGATTCTTTTGATTCCCTAGATCTTCCTATTTAGCAGGCAGGAACTTCTTGTCCTTCTCTGCTATGTTTTTAATACAGCAGAAGCCAAAAAACTCTGCACTGTTTACTTCCTTATTTGTCCAACAAATCATCATCAATGAGGTCAGAAGCAAACTGAACAACCCTGAAAGGAATGTTTATTAACTAACAGTGTTCCGGGTCAGTTTAGAGAGCCCATAGTATTCATAGTACAAAAACTATGATGTGGCTGTAAGTTTCAAGAATTGAGCAACTACTAATTTCTCTAAACTTGGTTCCTTTCTAGAGCCAAAGGATAAGTTATGTCTCTGTAGATACTAAAACTGCACAAGATTTTTATCAGCTAATCTTAACCAACTCAGTACGTCACTAAAGACAGCTTTAAAATATGTAACTGTTTTTAGCTTATTAATTGTATTGAGTTGCCTGTGGCTGTTGTTTTGCTTTCTCTTCACAAAATAATAAACGCCTTACTGATAAATATCTGAAACAAACAAAAAAGCTCTAAAATTACCTATGCCTCCCCCATTCTATGAGGTTAAAAAAAAAAATACAGAATTCACTCCTAGAAATGGCATACATACATACATATATATATATATACACACATACATATACACACACACACACACATACTTTTATTGGTAGCTTTTCAAAGTCTGGTAAGAGATTAGTTATGTGTTTTATTTGTTTATACTCCAAAATATACTCAATTTCAAACATACCAATCATTTATTTGCAAGTATCATCATCAATCAAGTAAGCAATAACAATGTACAAGGCTTAGAAGCAGTTTGTCATATTTTAAAAAGTGGAGCTCAAAGCAATTCATGTTAAGTTAACTCTACATTTATAAACTCAAAGAAGGCAGTGCAGGTCTGGTGTTTTTTACCTACCCATATCTAATAAATATGAATACCTAGTAATAGATGATAACTGTGATAAAATGAAAATGAGAGCAAATCACTGAAAAATGTATTATTTCTTATTTCTTCCTATAAAAGATGCACCAAATTCAATTCCACAAGTTTTATATTGTACAACTATTCTGTTCTTTGTCACTATGAAAGTTACCGTGGAAGATTTTAAAAAAATGTCATACTATAAGCAACAACAGAGTCCCTTTTTAGTTTAAATAACAAAACGCATCAGACCTTAAATATCCAAATGAGCGTTACCATCCAAAGTCAATACCCTGGGAGATAATATAGATGTTCAACTATTCATATTTCTTTCAAAGCCAGATTACAGGTCACACAAGAAAATCGGCAATTATATGTATTCATACCACAACGAAGTTATTTTCAATACAAATCTCCTTGCTCCTTACATATAATTGCTTATTAATAACACTTATTATCTAGCCCCCCCTTCTCCTCAAAACTACACTGTTAATAAATATTGGCTATCAATATCAAAATATTTTTTCTGATACAATTTAATGCTAGTTAATGTTATCATCTGTAAGTGCACGGTTTCCCAAGATGACAACTTAAATTTATATGTGAGTTCAAGTACATTTCAGTTTTTAAAGTCTCATTACATCATGGATCTATTTTACATGAAAGAAGTCCCTAATCCAAAGAGCTAATAATCTTTAACTGAGTAAAAAAAACAAGAAAAAAAATTAGAATAATAACTGGCATAAGCCTATATTCTTTTTGAGAAACAGTTTCCCGTACGTACTTGAATTTACCCTAATAACCAATCTAAGTTTCATACCATTTACAGCTTTTTCAATCAGCTCTTCACAAGCATCAAAATCACCCTTCAACACCAGCTTGTCATGTATATCTGTTAACATGGGATGTTCCAGTGCAATCTTGGTTTTCTTTTGCAGTGACTCAAAAGCTTCTGTATAGTTGTGTTGTCTGAAGTGTTTTAGGCAAAGGCGAATAGCTTCCTGTTCACGGTACTACTGGAACACAGAGTAAGTATGGAAAGAAGAGATTTGGTTAGATGATACTGTAGGAAACAGTTAACAACAGTAAAAATAACTAATCTACACTGAGCATTTATTAACACTATGTGCCAAGCAGCATACTAACCTGATTCATTAGGTATCATTATTTGGCTCTTTTAACTAGCAAAACTAAAACTTGGCCTGTTCCAATTAACTTGTCCAAGGTTACAAAGTATGTAGCCAAAAGTTATTAAACCAAACCTAATTCCAGAGTCTCAACTTTGAAGAAAGGGAGAACACCTATTTCTTAAACTCCACTTAATATTGTAAAAATTATTAACTCCATAGTGTCTATTAATCCCATTACAATGCAGGTACTGAGAGCACAAAAAAAACATGAAATAATTCACATACAATTACACTATGCTTTCTATTTTTGGTTTTTAAGCTATTACTCGAATGACAAGTATCAAGTATACAGATACTTCAAATTTACAAACATGTTTTATGACTCAAAAATTATCAAAAACAGACCAAATTTATTTATTTATTTATTTTTTTTTTTTGAGACAGGGTATTGCTCTCTCTCCCAGGCTGGAGTGCAGCGGCGTAATCTCAGCTCACTGCAACCTTCGCCTCCTGGGTTCAAGCAATTCTCCTGCCTCAGCCTCCTAAGTAGCTGGGCTTACAGGCACATGTCACCATGCCCAGCTAATTTTTGTATTTTTAGTAGAGACGGGGTTTCACCATGTTGGTCAGGATGGTCTCGAACTCCTGACCTCAGGCAATCTGCCCACCTCGGTCTCCCAAAGTGCTGGGATTACAGGTGAGAACCACTGCGCCCGGCCCAATTTAATTGTTTTCTAAATCTGAACTACCTCATCTGTTAAGCAGCTATAAAGTAGACATCTCAATTAACTGGAATCCAAAAAGCAGGCACTTAATTTATTAAAATTTTCCCCTAATAGGACAGATGCCAAAACACAATCTTATAAAAACGATTTTTTTTAAAAAATGTCAACTTCAGGCGTATGTTCTGGGGCTACGTCAAATTTCCTAAGTATACCACTATTCAAACAAACAGATGACATGGAAGCCTGTATGATAATCAAACAACAATGATTTACTTATAGGCATTACCCTTTAATGAGGCAAGAAAATAAAATGTGTTTAGGAAGATGTATAAGATCTGAAACACCAATCAGTTGATAGCTGACTTCTTAACTAATAAAAGGTCATTAAACATCTAATCCTTACACATTATAATTAACTATTATTAATTAATAACTTAATTAATTATAATTAATTAACTATAACTTACTCTTGGCCTCTAAAAAAGATTTATCATAACTACCTTGTTAACAATATATATTACAGTTATATTAAACAGCAATATTTTTTAACCCTGTTGACTACTTTAGGAGTCTAAATCACATCCACATCTTAAATTTTCCATTAGACTGCAAAACTATCCCACTAAAAACTATGTTTTAAGTATTTATATGAATACAAGTAAAAAAAACCAAAATTCAGAGTCAAATGGGTATAATAAAAGCAGACTGTGGAGTCAAACTGCCTGAGTTCATACACTGGCTCAAGCACTTTACAACTGTGTGACCCTAGGCAAACTATTTAATCTCTCTGTGCTTCATTTCTTCATCTATAAACTAATGGGGATAATAAGTGCACCTGTCTCACAGAGTGATAATGACAAAGTGAGTTATCAGGATCGCTTAAAAGCTGTCAGACTGGAAGTGCTTAATAAAACGTTAGCTAACTGTTGTTATTATTATTTTGAATATTTTAAATTATTCTCAATGAATGAGAGATTGACATATTTCTCCTTTTATAGCCATTAAAGTCAGGATTTAAAATACAGTCCTACCTTGCTATACCAGTTGAGACAAGGTTGTACTACATCAGGATCATCAATGCCACTAAGTTCAACATACCAGATGCTAAAGTTAAAGCTGGGTCCCCAGGACAAGAGTGGAACTTTAAGAAGAAGAAATAAAAAGAAGAAGAAAAATATTAACACAGTTCAAATAAAACTTTAGCAAAGTAAAGGCACTATTCAGCCTTATAAGGATTCATTCAACAAATTTTCTGGGCATCTTTTATATGACTAGCGTGGTGCTAAGGCTACAACAGTAAAACGAAATAGATGACCCATGCCAACGTAAGATTTCCTTAGTTAACAAAAACACTGTACGATAAATTAAAAACGTTCATATGTCTACCACAAATAAATGCCACCAGAATTAGATGATTTAACAGGTAAATTTTACCAAATGTACAATCAGCAAAAAATTACTTCAGAATTTAGCCTACATCAGAACACTGAAAGAGACTGAAAGTTCAATTATTTTTCAGTGGCATAACCCTGAAATCCAAATTAGAAGAAAAAAGACTTAAGGCCAATCGCAGCTATGAATACATATTTAAATACAAATTAAAAGGAGAAAAGTTGCAAAAAAATTCAATCAGATTTTCACTGTAACCAGATAGATCTCATTCCAGGAATGGAAAGATGACAGTTCAATAAATAATAGGAGCTATATTAATATAATGTACCATGTTAACAAAATAAAAGAAAAAACACATTTGGTAACTTTAATACATTATTATTTTTAAACCCTCAATGTATAAGCAATACAAGGCAATAAAAAATTTCCTTACCTACATTTTTTTAAAAAGCATCAAAAACCTTAAAAATTAAACCTAATGGGAAAATACTAAGTATTCCCACTCAAGTCAGAACAAGACAAACAGGTCCAATATCTCTACTATTCGACACTAATCAGAGGTCTCAGCCAGTGCAATAAGGACACAAACAAACAACCAAACTAAGAAAAACGAATTGTAATTTAAAGATGACCTGTCTACCTAAAAAAATTCAAGAGAGCCAGGAGCAGTAGCTCACACCTTAATCCCAGCACTTTGGGAGGCTGAGGCAGGAGATCACTTGAGGCCAGGAATTCAAAACCAGCCTGGCCAACACAGTGAAACTCCGTCTCTACTAAAAATAGAAAAAATTAGCCAGGCATGGTGGCATG